>NW_020897695.1:19823246-20049561 GCF_003984885.1 Neopelma chrysocephalum | reverse complement strand
CAGCGCCCATGGCCGCCCGCGCCCGGGGCCGCCGCTCCGCTGGGAGGGAGCGCCCCGCGGGCCAGGCCGAGCGCAGCGGGCCGGGGCCGGGACGCGCCGCCTGCCCGCCGGCCGGAACTCACCTTCCCATCGGCGCCGAACGGCAGGGACTCCTCCTCCGCCGGGGGAAGCAGCGCCCTGTCCCGGTGGGCGTCCGCTGCGCTGGGGGCTGCCGCGGCTCCGTGGGGCTGGTAGTCGGGGTAGGGGTTGGCAAAAGCCCGCTCCTCCATCTCCGCCTCGCCGCCCAGCTGCAGCTTCAGTCTCTTGGACATGCTCTCTCCCATCTCAGACGGCCCCCGGCCCGCCTCCCCGCACGGCGAGCCGGCGGGGACACACTCCGCCCCGCAGAGCGGCGGCTTTGCAGCAACGCGAGCGCCGCGGCCGCCCTCGGCTACAGCTGTCCCCGGCTGAGGCCGCCGCCCGGCGGGGGCCGGCGCTGGGTCAGGGAGGGCGGCTGCGGCGGCAGTGCCCGCGGCCGCGGGCCCATTGGAGCCGCCCCGGGGCAGAGGCGCCGCCGGCCCCGAGCCACCGAAGCCCAACTTGGGAAGGCGAAAGGGGGAAGCTGCGACGCCGCGGCTCTGCTCGGCGTCCCCGTCAGCCACGGCGGAGGAGCGGCGAGCACGGCGGCATCACAGCCTGTAGAGGGGCAGAGCGCGGCCGGGGCCGCGGCCGGGCCCCCCCGCAGCGAGAGGCAGCCCGCCCGCCCGCGCAGGCTGGGTGGCACCGCTGCAGAGCTCGCCCCAGCGCCTCATCCTCCCCCGCCGGGGCGTCAGTGCCTCGGGATGCTGCTGCTGCCGGCCGCACGCCGGGCGGCGGAGCAGGGCTGCCGCCGGCTCCTCCCGCCCGTCCCCCCGCCGCGGGGGCGAGCCGCCGCCCGGCGCATCTCAGAGGAGCGGCAGCAGCAGCAGGAGGGGCACGGACAGCCCCAGGAGCAGGCAGTACGCCACCAGCTCCTTCGCCCGGCTCATCCGCAGCCGCCGCCGGGCCCCGCTCATCCGGCCAGCCCCGGCGGGAGGCAGGGAGGCGGCCCTCGGCTGCCGCCTGGCGGGGAGGGGGCAGGCGGTGGCGACCGCCCCTCAGCTGGCGAGAGGCGGCAGCTCCCCGGGGCGAAGGGGGGTGGTCTCCTTCCCTCGGCCCGCCCTCGAGCTGTAGCGTCGGCTTGGCTGAGGGCAGCACTGCCGACGGCGAGTCCTCTGGCACAAGCTAAAACATACTGATAAAAAATAAAAATAAAGAAGACGCTAAACAAACTCGCAGCCCTGGAGGGGCCTGGTGGTGGTGGGTGGGGAATGCCCTAAGCGATCGGCGGTAGAGGCTGGACGTGACGAGGGGGATCGTATCCTGCCTGGTGAAGAGCAGCGCCTAGATCCCGTGTTGATCGACCGTTTGTGTCCCGGTCCAGTCCCGGGAGGGGGGGGCTGAATGCCAAGGCGGTGTGTCAACATAAATTTAGCCCATCGTTTCATGACACCTCCACCTAAAGCTAGGAGAAGAGCTCCGGATGAAGGCGCACTGTACAATCATCAAGAATAAATCTTTCCAATTCACAAACAAATGGTAGATGCTGTCGAAATTGTCATAGTCTTCAGGAATTGATATCGCATTCTGAAACACGTTTGTGTAGAAACAGGCAGCAGAAAGCCTACAATCCAGCTAAACATTGCACACAGTATTGTGTAAAAATATGGATACAGGAGACCTTGTTATCCCATTGAATATTTACTCCCAACTATGCCATTGCTTTTTGCCAGTAATTGTAAGTCAAACAGACCATAAACTATTAATTCAATAACTGGACACTGTGCAGACTTATTGATCTTTAGTTTTATGCACTAATTTTATTGCTATCAAAATACGTATTCAGTGTGTAAGATTACAGGTGATGCATGTCCTGTCATTTGCTTCAGTTTATGGTTGTCCATAGCAATATACATGTGAATAAATAGGACACTTCCACCATCTTGTCACAGTTTATTTTAGTTGATACTTTCTTCATTTTATTTATTTTTATAAATTGAGCTGATGACAAAGCAGAAATTGCAAACAACTTGTCCAATAAGAAGTACCTTGCTCTGGAAGTGAAAATAACCAGTTGCTTAAAAATTACAGGGTCATCTATAAAATATCCTCTTCTGTTATAATTTTAAAAATCAATTTATACATCATTTATTCTTTAACGAGGTAGTCTTTTGTGCTGTGTTGCAGTGCCTGAAAGGGTAAACACGGAACCTTTTGTAAAACATTTTCATCTTGAATGATTTCTTACCCTGACTGAAGACCTGCTGCATCAGTGCAAGTAACCATATCCCTATAATGAAGATCAAAATTAAGCCTTTAATAAAAACATACATGGCTTCCTTTTTCTTACACTTTCTACTCTCCTTGAATCAAAATGGTGGGAATAATAATGCAGGATCATACCGACTGATACCTGCTCAAGGCCTAGAGATAAGGAGTGAAAGTGCTCTATGGCACCTTGCAACAGCAGGTTCTTCCCTTCTTCTGGAATGGTGGGTTGCAGAGTGGTGAGTTGGCATGTCTTCCCTTTTGCATCATTGCACTGTTTGGTTATCTGCACACTGATGTGTTTAACACCCTGTTAAACATTTATTTCTGGAGCACTTCTCTTCATGTTCACTGTTCTTCCGATTTGTTGCAATGTAATATGTTTAGTTTCAAGCATACTTGGCCTTCTTTTGTTCTTAGCAGGTGGGACAGAGTTCAAAAGACTTTCAGGTTCTTCTGCAGTGAGTGCTTTTTCCTTTTACTCTTTTACCCTTGATGCATATGGAGCTCCCACAAACTGGGGAATCATGGATAAAGGAGGAGGAAAAAAGTTGGGCTGAGGGAGGTGTCAACCTTTAACATAAGTTTTAAGCAATAATAAATTCACATCTCTCATCTGTAGCAGTACGAAGAAGGAGGCTTTGCCTACTGAAATCATGATTTCATGTGTGCTTTCATCCAGAAAATGTCTAAATGCTACTGAAAGCAGTGAGCCCTCATCCTTTCTTCCCACTCCAGCTATGCACTCCTGTAACCTGCCTTCTGCAGCATTGGCAAACATGCAGCCCTGCAGCAAGCTCATCTAGCTGAAAGCTGTCCTTTTCCTTTCTGTGATGTAGGTGAAATCCAATTAATGTCTAACCAAGGCCTGATTCCTACTTAGAGATCAGTTTCTTCATGTAAATCTTGAAAGTTTTTGCTTAACAGATCAATGGGCTATTCATTCTTTACACAAGAGGAAATCATAAACCCCTGTCTTTTGCTTCTGGCCTTTTCTTTCCTCCAATCCTCTTTACATCCTGCAGTATCTGATGCTGTGCTCCTGACGAGACTGGTGCCAATTCTTTTAATAGTAGAATAAAATAACTGTTACATTTTGGTCCAGAACTAAATAATCAGAATCCAAATGTAAACCGTTAATGATGTTGTGCTTTCCCATGTATTTTGCTGCTTGATTCCCAGTATGCATAGTAAATTATCCCACTAACAAGGTGGGAAAGAGCACTGTAGATCACAGAGTCAGCCCTCCCAGGGCTAGCACACAGCTGCCCTGCACACTATGCTCCATGAGAGCTACCTCATGATGAAACATGATGCAGCTTGCGGAATGAGTGTGAGCAACCCGAGCTCCGATTGTGACATGTTTAATGGTTCTTTCAGCAGCTCTTACAGCCTTTGGACCAAATTCGGTCCTGTGTTCAATTCAGCTTCAGGAGGAGTGTAAATGCAATGTAAGAACAAACTGGTCTGTGTGAGACGTAACTACCGTATTGCTTTTCAGTAGCAACTAATTTCTCTGGCTGCTGTAAATAACTGATGTCTATTATTGCATAATGTTGCTATTTAAGATCTCAGAGATTTCTGTGAATCTAAGAAGATACTTTGCTACTCAACTACAAAATATATGTTTTAATAATAATCCCATCTAATATATTCTCTTCTTATTTTCTGTTCTTATCTTTGGTCTTGTAGCAGCAAAAGCAGTGTCATAGAGTCTGTTGCACTTCTATTCTGATGACTGCCTGTTAATAAATGATAAGCCAGAACAGTAGTTGTTGCACTTCAGCCTGTTTTTAAAGAATGGATTTTGTTGTAATCAAACATTTATGTTCCTTGTCCCCTTATTGCCAGTGGTTTTTGATTTGCACATCCTAAGAAATACAACTAATAATGAAGTCATGCAAAGATGCCTGTAAATATTCTTAGAGGTCTTTACTGTCTATGATGAAAATGGTGACAGCTCACTGTTATTAAAATGTACCCCTTATAATAATTGGACTACTGCTGGATTCTCAAAGGAGTTGTTTCCAACCTTGGCAAGGTTTGTAAGCTGGGAAAAGAAATGTTCAGTTAGTAGAAAACAAATGTAATCCTCCTAAAGCATGAGGAACAGAGGTGAAAGATGAGTACAGTTAGAATACCTGTGGCTGACCAGTACCTATAAAAATAAGCAACAAAACAAGTGTTGGACAAGGGGATTCCCTTTGCCTAAGGAAGCTGTTGCAAGCTAGACATCTTATTTTCTTATTTCTTCTGATAACCTTTGAATAACTCAATGTCAGTGGGGCTTAAAAAGCAGCCCTAGTCACTACCTTGTGGTTAGGATAGGTGAAAGATTCAGGCCTAGGAATCGCTAGAAGTAACGGGCATGGTGCTGTGATACACTGTATGATCTCAGTTCTGTTTCTTCAGGATTTGATTATAGAGTTTTGCAATCTTCAAAATGTACTCACAAGTCCACAGGTTTGGGTTCTGCCTTCAGTAGTTTTCACTGCATCAGGACAGAGTGGGATAATGCTTTTGTAGGAAACTAAACACCAGCACCTTCAAGCAAAGTAGCTTTATAACTTTTGTAGGATAAGAACGAACTACAACAGTACCAGAAGGGAGAAGAGAAACAAGGAAATATAAGGAAAACGACAAAGATAAAACCATCAAGGACTAGTGAAGTGCCATACTTCTCCTATTAAAGGAAACGGGGAAAGATCCTGCTGTCTTAAAATGAGGCAGGTAGCTTATCTCTTCCCTGACACTGAAAATGCAGATACAGAAAGTGTTGCTCAAGAGAGTACAACCTTGATAATGATAGTAGTGAAATGGCAAGAGAGTCTCTAGCACAGAGACTGTGCTGTGGGCAGTCACCAGCCTTCAGAATCAGCAACACAGGGCCAAGACAGAGGACTAACAAATTTCTTCCCTGCCTTCTGGCTGCAAGAGATCAGGGCTGTTCCTGACGTGTTTACTTGACCAGATTTTAAAATCCATCACCAAGAAGAGTTACCTCCACAGGCAGCCATCTCTGTTGTTGTTCCCATGGTCAAATTATTTCCTGTGTTCAACCTGAAAGTCCTTTGCTGCAGTTTCAGATCATGGGGAGAAGAGTTTATATACTGTTATGCCTCTGAAGCCTTGCTAAGCAATCAGAACTAGCACAGGTGCAACTACCCTCAGCACAGCATGGGTATGTGGATCGTGGTGCAAGGAGTGAAATGGGCTCCATGTCTGAACAACACTCTGCTCTTTCCCACTGCTCCCCACCCTCCATCTTTGTAGCCTGATATTTGGGATCCCTTGACTGCCATGCATTTGGTAGCTATTGTCCTGTCCATATAACCGTGCTATAATTCCCTTTGTTATGTTCATCTCTATCCCAGAAGGGCCCTGAGGATGCCTGGATTGACACCAGCACTGAAAAGGTCATGTATTTAACTGGAAACCTATATCAGAAAAGCACCTACGGTGAAAGAAGAACCAAATCTACTTGTGTATCTCAATTGATTACCACTAATTGCTCTGAGAGCCCTTGGGATTGCAGCATTTGTAGAAGCATAGAAAGTCTCATTTTCTGCTGTATGTTACAGATGTGTTCCTACAAACTGTAGAAAGCTTTTCTGATGAGCATAGAATTTCCAGAAGCCTGGATCTGAAACCAATTTACTGAGAAGTTATTGGGGCATACACAACTCAGCAGAATTCTTTTCTTTCTCATGGTTACTGCTCATGTATTTTACTAGAAATATAAAATTTCTAGATGGACTTCTGCTGGTAGAAACTTTCTGTGCGTTGCCTGACGCTTTGGGGAGAACCAGGCAGTGGCCCTTTTCATCCTCACTATGAGTTCTGTACTCCAGCCTTAGTCATGGAAGCAGAAACTGGTGCTTTAGGTACAAGCCTGAACTGAAATTGTAGCCTAAGGAGGTAGATATAGGCCAACAAAAGGATAACCCTTTTTATCTGCTTACCTGAAAGGCCAAAGGAGAACTGCATTCATGTGGAAAACTCCCTAACAGTCCTTCTACAGGAAGAACCTCCATGTGGGTACTAGCCTCTTGATTTAATTATAAACCTTGCTTTTTATCCTTGTGGTGAACAGCAGTAGGAGCTAGTGTGTTTTTACAGAAGAGCAGTGATGGCAAACGGAGTCACTGGATTGCCTAATGCAAACCTGCTCACATGTTAGAAGATGGAGTCATGGGTACAAGTTTGTGCAGCCCATCCCTTCCAGCTCCTCCTGGTCAGTGCAGGGCTTCATCTGCCCCTGTGAGGTGTACATTTAGCACCATTAACATTGCTCTTCACAAGATTTCTATATTTTAAGGCTAGGAGGAAGGAGAGACAGAAAAAGGAACAGAACCACTTTTTCCATTAATCACTGAAATGGTCTATATTAACCAAAAACCTGTGCTTGAATGATCTTATATTTTTAATTCTTTGTGGTCTCCAAGTCCTGATTTGCATCTCTTAAAAAAACCCTGCTTTGTCAAAAAGTATGAGGAAAAAAGTCAGAGTTACCAAAACTTAGGTGACTAGGATCTTACAAAAGAAATCAACTACTGCTGTAACAATGGTAAAATTCCTTTAGCTATATAAATAAAAAAGAGCAAAGAAAAAGATGTGAGGGTTTTTTTAAGTAAGGTAAGGAGAAGATTAAAAAATATCAAAGAGATTAAGGGTAATCTAAGTCTATTGAAAAGCAAAATTAGTATTTTGTCTCAGTTTTCAGTAACACAGAGGTTACAGAATGTGGCAGTGCAACAAGTGGGAACAAGTGAAGGAGAACAAATTATCACATTCTGGGTTTGGGTTAAAACCAATCTTAGAATATTTATTGCCCGGTTTAACTGGGATCATAAAAGTTGGCAAATGAAACTGCAATTCTCTTAGTGTTGTTTATCTGTGCAGTTAGCAAATTAGCCAGTACTGTGTGGTTGGAGAACAGCACATAAAGGACCAGTTTAACCAACAGAGAAATAATGAAGCCATCCACTACCGACCATTAGTATGACCTCGGCAGGAAGCAAAGATTTAGTACAAAAGTTGAAGAAAGGATTAATAGGGGAGATAGAGATAAATGGAAAAAAATATTATGTGGATTTGTAAGATATCATTCACAGTGGAGAAACTCACTATGGTTCTTGGATAAGAAAAACAGTTCTGCAGCTAAAGGATGTGCAGTAGCTGTCACTTTTTGTACAGTTGCAAAAGCATAATTGGTAATTTTCCATGTAGCCCAATAGCAGTTTAATACAGTTATTTTACAGTAAGCGAGGATCTAGCAGAAGGGGAGGCAACAATGTACTGTTGTCAAAGGGGCTAGAGGAGAGGTAATAGGGTTGATGGCAAGGTAATAAAGGAGTGGATTTTTGGCTGCTTCTAATAGACACTTGTATTAACCATGTTTGTACAGAAAATAAGGAAAAAAACCAGTTAATTTTGCAGAGAAGATCAAAATGTTGTAATATAAGACTTCAGTGATAGAAATGGACAGTTGTGAATGTAGGGTTGGTAGTTTTAATAGGGGCAAGGATGTATTTACCACAGTCCAAGGTCATAGCAATCTACAGGCAGTAGAGCTGGTCAGTTGTGCTAAAAAAAATCCATTAAAATTGAAACATGCAGAAAATGGGAATGGAGTCTGTTTTTATAAGGAAAGCCTAGACCATTCTGTATTTTTTTAGGGGAATGAGGGCTGGAATGGTGTATAATTGGTGTTCATAAGTAAGAGAGAGATATAAATATAGATCTATATCTATACTAGGGAGGTAAAAGAATGATTATAGACCGTACTTGCAACTGAACAAAACTATGTAGCCCGTGATGAAAGTAAGGCTAAAAACAAGACAAAAAAGGAGGGGTTATCTATTAAAGGAGGAGGATTTTGGAGCAGCCTAGCAATGAGACTTTTTGGAAATACCTCAATAAACAACTTCAAGAAAAGGTGCTATAATGTGGTTGCTGTGATCCAGTAAACCAAGATTGTCATATTTCTGTGCCTCAGGGAAGTTCAGTGGTCTCAGGGGACATGAAAGAACTTGTCCTTACTTATTGGCAGCTTCTAGTAGCCAGTGATTGTGGAGCATAGGTGTTTTTTTTCCTTCATCAGTTCCTGCTGAGGGAGGTATATTGGCAAGTGAGATGGTTGTAATATTCACTTCTGTGTGAGATTTCATACAGCAGGCTTTTAAAGTCTAATTGTCATTAACAGTTCTGCATGTATGGTGTTTATGTGGGGATGGAGAGCAGGCATCTGAACCTCCTTAAAATTCTGCCAAGGGAATGACAAGCCAAATCACTGGTCTGATGGATAAGAGAAAGTTAGAGAAGGATGGATCTAGGCAGCCTTCCATTTTATGGCTTGAAGGGAGATTTCTGTCTGGAGTGAACTCCCCATTCAGACAGTTTCCTGACATGTATGTTTATTTCTGCAGCTTTCTCCTGGTGTTTAACTGTACAAATATTTCTGTCATCCAGTACTGAGCTTCTAAGTCTGATAATAATGAGAAGACAGCTGAAATATGAAAGTGGTGCCCCCCTGGAAACCATTTATAATCTGTCAAACTGACATAAAAGAGGCTACTAATAGTGCTGTGTTTGGATTTTTCCTAACCTGAACAGGTAAGGAATTTATATGGGATGTGCTCCCCGTTTTTTCCTCTCAGATATTCTATCTTTGAAGAGCATTTTGGGTCACAGAATAGAGGAATGACTTGGTTGTTGTTTAGTCCCTCACTGTTGCACTGGATGCAGTTCACCATAAGGCTTGAGTATCCCCCTGTAGTTATGAAGAAGTTAAGAAATCGTTGCAGAATACAGAAGTTTATATGCTTGACTAATTGAGGAGTGACTGTTAACACCACTCTGCTGAGGTAATTGCATTGACTGGTTTAGGCTTCCTTAAGTAATGAAATAAATTAACACTATTTTTCCATGTGTGTGTTGCAACTCAGTTGCCACGTCACATCATAATTTACAGATCACCTTTGCACATTTCTGGAGAAATGTTGAGCCTTATCAAGTAGTACAAGTATTGTTGTATCCAGGCTCAAGCAGGCCATGCTTTATTTTTGCATATCTTTTTTTTTTTTGACCATAAACTACAGCAGCTTTCCGACACAGGGGCTCCTCAACACACTGGGCCAACTTCTGTAAAAACAATAGATTCCAGGAACTAAGGCAGAGGAAATGGTTGCAAAACTATTGATCATAGTTAACTATTTTAAGAAAAGGAATGAGGATAAAACAGCATGAGAGAAGCAAAATAGAGATAATGGGCAGACATTGATAAAATTTGTGAGAGGATTCTTTTGGGAAGATAATTTAAGGATAAAGATGTGCAGGAGAGATAGCAATTACTGAAAGAATCTGTATTTAAGCTTCTTCACAGCAGATTATTGTGCTGTGAAGGAGAAAGGATTCAACATAAGAAGGAATAGCTGCAGCAGAAGCTCTTTAGAGTCTTGAATGTTAAAAAGGAATTTATTTACAAATTAGGAACAAGAACATCTGGCTAAAGCTGGGTAGAAAAAAAATAGACCAAAGTGTATGATTGAGCCTAGAAAGATAAAGTAAACAATGACTTAGTACTATTGAGGGTGATAAAAATTAATGTGAAAAGATTGTGTGAACACTACAAGAGCAGAAAAGGACAGCCCCTTCCTTAATAGACCATGATGAGAAAGCCAAGATATTTAATGACATCTTTGCTTCAGGCATGTCATAAATTGTGAGCAAATGCCTAAAGCATTTAGGTTGTTTACAAGACCACAGGGTAGGGAAAGAAGAAGTTAGAAAATATTTAACATGTTACACATATTAAGGTTAGGATGACCTGGTAAAATTGACCCTGGAATATCTATGAAGCTGAAGCAATATCTGAACCATTAACACCTATTTGTAACAAAAGAGGAGAAGGTTCTCTAGGAACTAGAAGAAAACCCAGAGACCCTATTCGTCGAAAGAGGAAAAGCAAGATTCAGGAAGATAATAAGTCTATCAGTGTTATCCTGAAAGATACACAAGAATCAATGTATAAAGTACCTAGAGAATAATAAGCTAATAAAAACATAGTAGATTTGTCAAGAATAAATCATGTCAAATTAATGGTTTCCTTCTTTGACAGGATAACTGTTCTCATGGATAAAGGAGAAGCAGTAGGTACGTCTTGACTCTGCTAAAGCTTTTGACATGGTCCTACCTAACATGCTTTAAAGGAAAGAAAAGAAACGTGTTCCTACCCAGGGTCACAGTACAGTGAGCACACACTCACATGCTTTGATGTTAAACTGGGAAACCATTACATGCAGGGCTCTGCAGAAATCATATTTCTACTCAGATTTTCATTAACAACATGAATAATGAAATACACGTTTTCAAACAACGTCCAGCTAGGAGGGATTACAAGCTCTTTGAGACATGGGATCAAAATTCAGAACCGTATTGAGAAACAGCATAAAAGGCCTGAAATCAACAAGGAAAAATTCAGTATTTGAATGCAAATGCTTAACCTTGGGAAAGGGAAATTAAAATATAAATTATAAAATATAGAATGAAGATACATGATTGCTCTAATGGAGCCGTCTAATGGGGCCATGACAAATGATACTGTCATAATATGATACTGTTACAAAACTAAGCTAATCTCATGCTGAGAGATGCTGACAAAAGTGTAGTAGGTAACATATGAACATATGCAAGGTAATTATCCTTCCCTGCTTGACCCTTGGATGCTGTCACTGGCATGGAACAGTTTTGGACACCACACTTTCAGAAATGTTGTCAAACTGGGAGGAGTCCAGAAGAGAGAAATAAAAAAGATAGGAGGTAAAGAAAATATGACCAGAAAACAAGAGCCAAAGTCATGACTTTTGAGAAAAGATTGAAGGATATGGCTTTGCTTGGTATACAAAAGAGAAGACTAGAAGTAAGATGTAATAATAATCCAGTAGTCAAGGCCTGTGATAGAGAAAGGTGGTAATTTGTTCTCAAAGACACTTGCAAAATACACTGTGATGAACTCAATGAATTGGCAATGCAGATATTTTGGAGTGTGGTATTAGGAATTATCTGTGGTGCAGTGCCTAAATATGCTACACAGAGGAGTGTTTATGGAAGGGTTATAAAATCAAGGTAGACACCTTATTAGACATGTTCTAGGGATAATAACCCAATCCTTCAGAGAGGAAAAAGGACTGTATGATCCCAGGAGGTCCTTGCCAGGCTTGCATTGCCATTGTTCAATTAAATTAAGATCAAGAGCACAGCAGGATTGACTGTTATTATCTTTGCAGATAATTTTCAGTTCCAAACTTCAAATATACAGGGCTATTATAAGTCGTCTTTTCTTTTATATGGATGTTAGACAACCACAAGTAAGAAAGGAATGTGATTAATTTATTTTTTTTCACTGACTTTAATTTGGGGCTGGTTAAGGAATAATAATACATGGAGAACAAGATGTAATTAGGGAACTGTGGGAGGCCTGTGAAGAATTAAATCTGGTGTGTATAAGGAAATCACAATAACTTCATCAGGCTGGTCAAGCTGGTAGCCTTGTTGGCAGAAATCAGGCTAATTGCACCTACCCTGAAAGCCCATTCTTACGGTTACTGTGGAAGAGAAAATGGAGGATAAAACAGAACATAACCTTAATGTGAAAGACCAAGCATTTGAGAAATGTAAAGGCATGAAGAGATGTAGGAAATCCTGAAGATTTCAATAATCAGAAACAGTAGTGAACTATGTTTAAGCCCAAAATCTTCTCTGTGGTTGTCATAGAATCATAGAATATCCTGAGTTTGAAGGAACCTACAAGGTTCATCAAGTCCAACTCGTGGCTCTGCACAGGGCAACACCAAAAATCACACCATGCACCTGAGAGTGTTGTCCACATGCTTCTTGAACTCTAGCAGCCTTGGTGCCATGACCACTTCCCTGAAGAGCCTGTAACCTGGGCAAAGACTGTAAAAGTTTCCAAAGTTGTCATTTACTCATTTGTGCTCTCCAACCATGTGGTCTAGAATGGTGATTCCTGGAGGGCTGTGTACCCTAATCCTCTTGGGAAGCTGGGAATCTAAAACTTGACTTCATACTGTCACTTCAATGCTGCTCCATCTATAAGACCTCTCCCAAATAAAGGGTCTGTATATAAAGAATGTGCCAGTGCTAGTTTTAATCAGGTCTCTAACACAGCAGCAACCAAGGGCATTGTTTGCTAGCTGCCACAGATGATTCATTTATCAGAAAAGCTCTGGGGTTTTAAAAGCCAGCTGTGGTGCCCGAGATGTGAGATGCAATACAAGAATTACCTGTGAACTGCAAAATGAAGGTAGCGGTCTCCTTGCTTAGCTGCTGGATCATTGTACACCATGCAGTGGCTCTGAAAGCTGCTGACAGCCTTGAAGGGGAGAGGCTTTGTGGGTTGCTATCACTGTTGATGTAAAGCTTTGGCTGCTGTGACCAACACAGCCCTCTGTCAGCCGCCTTAGGGGTGCCTTGAGTGCAGTGCAGAAGACAAGTGTCTGTGCAAACACAGCATCCCACCTGGGTCCTTCCAGGCACTGCAGTCTCACCCAGATTGAACTGATCCTCAAGGATGAGCTCATGGAGCAACAAAAAGGACAGAGCTCCTCTCACCCCACCTGGGGACACTGCAGCCAGGAGCCTTACAGTGTGATGCTGGAGTTTCCTTCCCCCAAGCACTCTCCCGTTGCAACATCCACATCTTTTTGAACCCCTCTTCTGTGGTGGCACTGCTCCAAGGAAGGACATGGGCTTTGGGATCTCTACATCAAACATGAGTCGTGGGGATAAGCCTGGGCTCCATGCATCCTTTCATGCAGGGAATGCAGGTGGACAACCTCAGCAAAACAAGGGGTTCTGGGATACAAATGAAGCTGCCCCATTGGTCTGGGGCAGAAATTTTTCCTTTCCCATTTGCTTGACCAACAGACTGTACCCACTGCATCCTGAATCTTGATGACTGGCAGCAAGAGATCTGTTACAATGAGGTTTCCACTCTTTAGCAGAAAGACTGGCATCTGCTCTGGTATACTGTTTAGAAAAGGCATGGAGTAGGAGGGAAGGAAGAAGCTGTTCTGAGCGAAGTATGTTTTCTGAGAAAGCTTCAGAAGCAATGGGAATTAGGTTTGAATGAATTCTAGCTTTATTCCCCATTAATCTCCTGTCTGTTATTCTGGAGTCATTATCTTTAACCACCAGTGATTACAAATGCACTTAGCTTTCTGAGCAGAGGCAGTGAAGTACCTGCACATTGGAGGAGTGGCAATAGATAGTGGGCAGTAAGAGTTGGGTGAGGGAGGTAACAGTCCTCAGCAGATGGGATTTGTTAAATCTTTGTTTTTAAGCAGACTCCTGCTGTTACTGGTAAAGGAAAAAAATGTGATTTTTCTGCATGTAATTGAGGCAAGCAGAATGCCTGAAATGTCTGATGTATGTCTACTCTGGTTTACAGGGACCCATGAATCCCATGTGGTGTATGCTTGGGGATGAAATAGAGCTAGACCCTGAGGGACAGTGACCTATAGGTCTTAAATGTGTCCACTTAATTTTTGAGAAGAGGCAGAAGCAGCCATGAGGTCAGCACCTTTGCCTTGTAAAGCCTGAGGCTTTTGAAGAGTTATTCATGGCAACCATTTATCTTGTACCTATGTGGAGTTAAATAGCAGGGATTTTTGCTTAGAGGAAACAACAGCAAAACTTTGCTCCTGTCAAGAAAGAAGATGTGGTATCTTAATTAGCTAAAGCACAGAGTTAGTTAGCTCTTCTGCTAATGGTGCCTCAGATCTTACTGACCATCAACAATAAAACACGCAAAGGCTTAACATATATAAGACTTATTATTTCTCTACTAAGGGAAGAATTTATGCACAATGCTTAATTTAACTTTGAATATTCTTCTTACTGAATTACAACCAATGAATAAGACTAAAATTTAAGAAAAAGCCTTTTAGTCTGCAACTTCAAGCACCTCAACAGAGAAAAGTTAATATGCAATGATGTGATCCAGTATGCTTATTATTGCACCACCAGACAATGAAGTAGCCTGTGCTACAACCAGTTAAGCTCACATTCTACTTGAAGACAGGTGGAGATTTGGTCAATACCAAGCAGCATATTGTCCAGAGAACATGATCTGCTTGTCCATCTCATCTCAGGAGCTACTGAAGAGGCGTCTACTCTAAGAATGTGCTCTGAAACAGTGTAACCATACCTATTTATCTAACAATAAATTGAGCATCTTTTGTAACAGGAGTGTTACAGAGAAGGAAGGAAAGATTTGTAACAAGAGAACATCAATAATTTGCAAATACTGAAAAACTCAGCGTGACATGGAAGCATGATTCCTCCCCCGCCCAGCTTAATCACCATCAGCAGTGATTAAAACTTGCTTATATCATTAGAATCTTTTAGCTGAGATTTAATTAAACAATTCTCTCAATGAAAAGCAAAGCAAGTTAAAAACTGGTTTGGGCTTTCCAAGCTGTACAGCATTTTTGTAGCTCATGTGACTAAGATTTAACAGTATTTTTATCTTGAAATCAGCATAAAAGATTCTTAATAGGTAACTGTATAAGATCAGCTGAAAAATAAAGAAATACCTTACATAAATGGCTATTTTCCCGATTTTACTGACACTAAAAGTATTGTGAGAAAGAATTGGGAAGACTCAATTTTAATTTATTTTGATGTAGTATGAATTTTTTTCCTTACTTCTTTCTTTGCTTCTAAGTATATCAATTAATCTCTAACTTTCAAATTTCTTTGGTTAAAATAGACCACTGTACATCAGTCTTTCTAAGTAATGCAGACCAAAGAGCATCACATAGCAATTTCTGCAGCTAGCAGGGGTCTTAACTTTGAATTATAGCATGTTTCAAAAAGACATTCTGGCTTCCTTTTCTCTTTGTTACAAATTCTGCTGGATTCCCTCAGTTTTTATCTGTAAGTATTTTGGCTTTATTAGAGCTTCAGCATACCAACAATATGCTTCATTGAAAAGCATATATGTGGCTCCTCTTTTAAATAAAAGATACATTTACTTTATGATAGTTAAGATGTGCATAGTATTGTGACAGTATTAATTAACTCTACACCTGGAAGCAACCTCAAGAAGGAGCTAAATGGGCATGCAAAAATCCTGGTGATGCTCTCATTTTATCCAAGGTCAAAGACAAAGGGTATTGGTGCAACAAAAGAAGCATCTTCTGTTTCGCTGTGGCCTGGCCTCTCATTAGACACATTGATTAAAAAAAAAAAAGTGGGTGTGCTTGTGACACTTTCAGAATTTTCAGTATTAAGTAAAATATGGAAAAAGATGGAAAATGTCCAAAAAATCTGCTTCTAGTGGAAAAGACTGACCTTAGTTGCAATCCCTCCCTTATCAAAGATATTGCATTGCATTTGGAGGAATCATTATAACTTAGCAATACCAAAAAGCTATTGGTGGTTACTATAGAGAACTCACTGATTGCTAAAGCTGGTTACAGTCTATACCATCTCTAGATTTTACTTTATGTTCAGTGGCAATTCATTCCTGTGCTATTTTGGGTCCACTAACAATATTAGTGAAGTGATATATTCTGTCTGCTACCTCCTGGTTTGTCAGTGTTGTGGGTTTTTTTATTCTTGATATTTGTGTTGAGTTTGCATTGCTTAAATGACCTCCCTTTGTTCTTTTTTCTCTCCCTTAAAAAGAAATACTTTCCCATATTCCAATTGATCAAGGCTTAGCAACCCAATGCCTCAGGTGTTTTCAGTCCCTTTTGAGTTTATTCTTGTTTGTCAGGATTCTTGCCAAGCACCGCAGGATGCAAAAGAATCAGAGACACATCATCTGGGAATAGATTTTGTGTTCAAGCCCAGACTGAATTGACTTACTGACTATATAGGGTACTAGGGAATACACATTCACTACATCTGTCTTCAAGCCAGGGGTTCAGTTAAGTTCAGGAGAACAAAACTTAAGATTTACATTTTAACAGATTTGTCAGGTATGTTCTGTTTGCTTACTTTTTTATTCTTTTTCATATACCCAGTATTCAAGTGGATGTTTTCTGATGCCTAATGTTTTCTAACAAATTGAATGGCAGTGTCATGTTAAAGTTAATAAAAGCTGTCTGATCACAGCACATTTTGTAGTCCAGTCTTCTTTTGTTCTGAGCATTTTCTGACTTCAAGATGAGGTTAAAGATGATAAACCTAACCTTTGTAACCTAAAGTTGATCTGAGTTTGGATGCAAATCTTGCCAAAACTCAGATGTATCATTTAGATATAATCCATAATAGCATTGGTCAAAACCCATGCAGTTTCACAGGGATCCTTGGGAGCACTTAGTCACAGGGAAGGCAAATGCCCTTTTTGGTGCCATTACTACCATTTGAGCACATAGTATTAATCTTAGCTAAGATACCATGTGCTGGGCAGACATCTTAACATAGACCCACATCTTGTTTTTTGCAAGGTGCTAATACACCCCTGCAGTAATTCGCATTTTCCCTAAATTCATGTGCTCATGTCCCTGCACTGCCATTTGCTGTAGCATTTGAGCTTTTCAGCAATATTAATTTTCTTATAATGAACATTACTGGGAGAATTAGAACATTGAGGAAGTTATTTGATGTATCTGGAGCCAAGGACAACTAGGAAAGCCACAAATATTGTCTTTGGTGCTTGCAGAGCTGAGGATAGGAAATCCTGAGATACTAAGTGTCCCACATACAAGAACTAAGGTTTAGGAAGCTACAGGTCTGCAGATTGGGAAAGCATCAGGAAATGTTTTTTGGAGGCTTACAAATACATGAGATAGGGCTTTACAACAAAATCATTTCAGGCCAGCACTGACATACTTATTAGATCACAAAGGACTGAGGCTACTGTTAGTGTAGCTGCTTCTGCAGGAATGTAGCTGCACTTCCAGGGATAGATATCCCATCCCTGGAAGTCTTCAAGGTCAGGTTGGATGGGTCTCTGAACAACCTGGTCTAGTGAAAGGTGTCCCTTTCCATGTCAATGAGGCTGGAACTAGATGATCTTTAAGGTCCCTTCCAACCCAAGCCATTCTATGATTCCTCTAGGTGCAGTTTGAAAAGCTGAGGAAATGCCCCTTTCATCCTTCTTTCCTTCTCTGAAGCATTCATTTGAAGACCAAGTGCAATCCAGCAATATAGAAATCCAGTATAAAATCCACTTTGAATTCCTCACAGCATTATCCGAATTGAAAGCATTCATTAGTTGTCAGACGTTGCATGTTGACCCACATTGGTACTTTCTACATTAGACATCTACAAAATACTGAATTTATATAATCTGAATCTTCAAGTATTTGATCATGAACATAACTAGGGCTCTACTTTAGTGAAACAACCATATCTGAACAAAAATAGTTTTCTGATAGTCCAATTCATCTCACACTGGTTTCAGCCCATCTGAAAGCACCCTGAGGTGTCCAGGTTCTGATGAGCACTTGGTCTGAAGAAGAAGCTTGTGCTCAGAGAGCCCCTCAGCAGCAATGTGTGATGGAAGATCTGTTTTAGATTTTGCACAGTGATGGTCATGAGGGACATCTCTGAATCAGCACCTACTTTGATGAAATGCTGGGAGAATCTCTTTGCCTTGCAAAGGACGGAGTTTTCCCAGCAGCCTTCCATGTCCTCACAGTCCAATGAGTGTTGCACCCAGTCTGGTGCAGTGGATGGTTTCTGATATGCACAGCCTACTAACACAGCAAAAGTATCTACTCACTTAGAATCAATTTCTCTTGGGATATCTAAAAGCTCAGTTGCTGAGGAAAGCCTAGTTCAGTGGCTAACTGCTTTGTTTTTCAGGACTGCAATGAGCATGAGATTATTTTACTCACAACATGCCTTCCATCCTTCTCTTCACCTCCAACCACAACATTCCTGTTCCAAACTGCTGAGTTATTTTTGCTGAAAAT
Source organism: Neopelma chrysocephalum (assembly GCF_003984885.1). Classification (NCBI taxonomy): domain Eukaryota; kingdom Metazoa; phylum Chordata; class Aves; order Passeriformes; family Pipridae; genus Neopelma; species Neopelma chrysocephalum. Next base: position 20,031,283 of record NW_020897695.1, on the reverse strand, counting down.
TTCAGCCAGGTACTGAAAAAAGAATACAGCCAGAAAAAAGAAAAACTGTGGTCCACTGAAGACTGTGGGGAATTCTTGCATAATTTGATCTAAAGCAGCCTGATGTGACTCCTGTTCCAATTACTGTTCCTTTTTGACAAATCAAGGATGTAGAATTAAATCAACTGATGTAGAATTAAACCACTTGGGAAGAAGAATAAATCACAGTCATCAGGCTACAGAGTGCTTCATTAAGTAAGTAAATCTATCAGCTTTACATGGAAAAAAAAAAGGAAGAAATCGTCTTTCAACAAAAGCAGGTCTGAGGGGAGAAGGCAGCATCAGTGTATCAAATTCAGTGACTGACAGGATGTAGGTAGCAAGAGGCTTTGCTTATGAGGACTTCCTCCTCAGTGGGGTGCATGCTCCTTGTAGCTGTGTCAAATTTGGCCTCCCAAAGAACATATGGCTCTAGTCAGGGCTATATGATAATGCAAAACAACACAGGACTGAGAGAGCAGCACAACACGGAGAGCAGGAAGGGATGTCAAACCGAAGAGTCAGCAGGTGGTTTGAGGATGTGATGGAAAGGTGGGAAGAGGGTAAAGGATCCTATAAGGTGAATAAGATGATTGGGGCCTAAAAACCAAAAAAAAAAGCCACACCCAAAGCCCAGCCCTTTCCTAGCTTTGGTCAGGAAAGGCTCCTCGATCTTGGCCAGGAGGAGTTCTTTGGTCATGTAACTACAAGTAGGTGGTGAGAGGGTGAGAGTGGAGTGAGAGAAAAATGAAAACCTGGGGCACATCTTGCTTAAGAACTATGATAGTGAAGGCAGAAGGTGGTTTTTAGGGTTGTACCAAGCTGTGTGAGATGTGATGGGGCAGGGAAGGTGTCAAGTGGAACAAGAGGACCAGACATGTTGCTGGTATGAGTGGTACAGATTTAGCAGCCCAAGCTGGTGAGTGTTGCCAGGGATGGGGAAGAGAGGAATGCTTTTCTCACCAGGAGTGTTTCCTTGCACCATTTCAGATATCGCTGAGCCAAATGCTGTTGCAGGATGGGAAAAAAGGAGTTAGTGGATTGATGCTTCCATTCCCACTCTAGATGTGGGCATAAAGAATATGTTTTCTTGATTATTTATTGATCTTGATACTCACAGTTATATTCAGGTAGCTGTAGGGGCTGAAATTTTCATATTCAGGTACAATCAGACATTGTAAGCTTCTGTGGTACTGAGGTCTCCTAGGGCTAGTTCCGAGGCTAAACAGGCAGACCTGCTTTAATAATGATTAGATTGCAGTGATGTCCCCTTTTTATTCCAATAATTAAACTAAATCCATCTATCTACATCTCGTAGCTGAAACAGTCATCAGAAGATGACTAAGCTTTCAGCAAACACTAATCTGAAGTAGCAGTGTACCACTAATTTAGAAATTCGTCCTAGTCCCCTACCAGTTCCAGTTGTTTTTCCAGATCTATGAATATTTCTCTTTCTTTCCATCTCTGCTTTTAAATATAAACAGATGGGGAATTTAGAAAAAATAAAAAGGAAATGCTATGTAGTTTCTAGCTATTGGTAAATACCCAGATAAAGTGTCCTCAATAGATTAAAGAAGTAAGCTCTTAAGAAGCTTATCTAGCCTCATCTCCTACTATTTGACCTTTATTTTTTTTCTGAATTAGCACTGATTTGATTTTTTCCTGAGATCATTTTCTTCGTGAGTGATCTGTCTTTGCAATGTGTAGCTCTGCCCAGTATGTGCTTTGGTGTGTGCTGCAAATAAATGGGTTTCAGGTCTGAGGAGAGCGAGTGTCCAACTACCGCTTCAAATACTGGAAGAGGGGACAAAACAGGGAGAAAAATGATAATGTGAGATTCTGAAAGCTGATGAGGCAGTAGGAAACAAACAGTTCTTGTACTAGCATATGTCTGATAGCAAAATACTTAATAACTTAGAGAAAAGAGTGAACACGGGGCTCTGAACTTTGCTCTACTTTGCTCCTTGTTACACAGGGAGAAGTCAAGATAATCTTTGGTATACTACCAAACTTTCTGAAAAAATAACTCTGCAATTTTGAAACAGTGGGTCAAAACTTACACGAACTCGTTCAAGGCCTGAAAGTTTTAAAAATAGTTCCTTTGGGGCAGGAACTCAACAAGTATACATTATCACTGCTGATTTACAGACCAAGCCTGTAAGTTGGGCAAAACAGAACCATTGTGAAAAACAACTGTCATGGGGAAAAGTGCTGGTAGCCTAGGAGCTTCTCTACTCTCACAGAGCTTTGCAGAAGGAAGAGATTGTATGGGTTTATAAGAGGCAAGGAGATGCCCTTCAGCCATACAGCATGAAATCAAGTTATCTTTGAACTTTCTGGTGCTGAAAGTTTCCCTGAAAGATGAGAAAACCTTTTGTGTGATGGAAACAAATGTTAGCTATATGCCTCAAAGAAGTAAAAGATGTGAAGGTTGCCTTGTGTGGAATTGAGACAAAAGCGTCAATGAGAACTTTTCAGAAAGTCAATAAAATGAACTTTGAGGTCCCTCTGTGCATGCCTGCTTAAAAGCTTTCACCTGTATCAACAGATGTACTCTTTTTCCCAAGGGAAGGTTAAAGAGAAAATTCCCATTTTAGTGGGTGTGTGTCTTGCAACCCTTTTTGCACCACAAAACTGAGAAGGTCCTACCCCATTTGGACAACTTTGCTTTGCTTCCAACACTGTCAGCAAATCGTGCTTGAAGAAAAGTTTCTGATATTTCCAGCTATTCATCAGCAACTTTATGGATCTAGTCTTTTACTTGCATAGTTTTCCTTGACTGACAAATTGCTGAAACTGGTGAAAATTGCAGCTGAACTAGTAAATAGCAAAAATTGCTGCTCTTGTTTAATTGTCAGTGATGCCTGGTTATGATTATTTTGTCACTCTGTCATGGTGGTCACTACAGAAGTCAAAAAAAATGAAGAACTGCAGTCTTTATCACAGAGCCCAAGACTGGCATGGACTCTATAATGGCAGAGCCTTTAAAATTTTGCATTTGAAACTAACTAAGTGGTATGGTGTCGGGGGAGACAGCAGGTCTGTCAGCAACCTGGCACTTATCGATGAAGCAATCGACATTGACCAGATCATGGTATACCCCTGAAAAGAGGATGACACGCAGACTGCAGAGGAATGTAAACAACTCTAAGGAAGTATTTACTACAATGCCAGATGGAACAAATGTAATGCAGCCGGGACCAAAGGTCACCAATTGAAATGTGTACAGTGTCACCAGTGAAAGTGTGTACAGTGTCTTCTGCTTGAAACTTTAACCAATTATGTTGTGGCACGATAGCATACGAAGAGTATTAAAAAAACATTTGAGAGCAATAAAGTTAGTTACGTTATGCCTTGACCATGACTGTTGTCTGTGTCTGTGTCGCTTTGGCCATCTCGACAGCAATTGTATGGTCTTTAGCAAAGCTGTGTGACACTAAGACAGTCACAACTGTATCTGCCAACAAAGTCTATGAGAAAGTCATAAATTATCTAGAGTGTAGTTCAGAGCAGAAAGAAACACCTCCTAAGAAGACATTACTCAGTATTGAATGGAAAACTAAACTTTTCTAAAACAGCCTAAGAAGGTTTATGAGAAAAAAGTAAAGCAAAGTTTTCATAAATGAATCAAGACCACATTTAAAAAGCAGTGGGTGTCAGACGGTAATCCATCTGCTAGGAGACTGTCTAAATGTCTAAGTGTGCGTGTGCTTTGAAGAACTGGGTCATAAGTGATCTGGTTATTCAAAATCTCATTGTAAAAGAGACCCACCTACTTAGAACTCTATTTCTCTGAGCCTTCATAAAGTGATTAAGATTATGCCATACAGTATTTTTGATGTCCATCAGAGGAAATATATATGTAATTGTATAACTTAAAAATACAGATTTTACTACAGTTTTACCTTTTGCATTACAATCATAAGCTAGTGAGTTGAACTCAGTTTTTATATAATGCACAAATGATTGATGCTCTTATCAGTTGCATGGCAGCAAACTCCATTGTGGTGAGGCTTCTTGGGACACACTCTAGCTTAGGCCTCCAAGTGAGCCACAAAGTTGCCTCCCCAGGATATAAAGATCCCCAGAAAAAAACCAAATGACAGTAGCAATTGCAGCAGGGCTGAAGGATGTGTGTGCCAACAAGAGTTAATGGTCCAAAATTCCAATTTACACTCATTATGGCTTTGCTCATGTAAATGTTGCATGCTTATATTACCCCAAGAACAGTTTCACTGAGCTTCTGTGGAACTGTTTTACAGAGTTAATAATGTATGCAAGTCTTTGCAGACCCATCTAGAGAAGTTCAGTCCAACAGAGAGGGCCCAAGTGCCATTAGTCATGTTTTAAAGACTTAAGAGGGTCATAAATGATGTATAACTTTTTACACAGGTTGTATACACACATATACATTTCAATAGCCTAGTTAGTGCTATTTAAAGTATTTATAGAAGTGTTTTGCGTTCAGCAGTGGGTTAAAAAAAAAATAAAATCTGGGCTTCAACTGAAATCTCAAAGGGATATGTAGAGACTTCACTACCATTTCCCCTGAGGCCCTTCCCATGATAGTTGCAATACTGAGACATGGAAGGTTAATTAGTGAATGCTTTTAAAGAACTTTGAAGATGAAAAGCTTTCTTTCTATCTTTTTTTTTTTTTAAATGCTAAACATGCTGATGATTATGAAGGTGGGATTTCTGTCAGCTTCTTTGTTTTGCATGCAGCACTGAAGTGGTTTGCTATGAATTCTGTTTGCTGCCAGATTTTCAGTAACTTGTTTTTCTGCTCTGCTGCTACCTTTTGCCATGCTGCTTTCTCTCCCACAGACCAGCACTGCCCAGGGTGTCAGCTGATGCAGGAAGAGAGTGGGCTCAAGTGCTATGTTGCACTCCACCAGCAAATACCACTGTGGGCCAAGTGGAATAAACTCCCTGTCTGTAACTCCATCAGAGTTACTCCTTGACTTCAACAAGCAACAGAAACATAACCTTGCAACCCAGGAAATGAATGAAGCATATTGAACAAGATCTGTGAGGCTAACTCTTCTCATCTACAAAGGCAACCCACAGTGACGTTCTGCTTAGTATAATACATCCTACCCTTGCAAGATTGAAAAGATGTGACAGCAGCTTTGCCACTGGCAAGTTTGACAAAACCTTCTTTCCGTGAAATCCTGTACAAAATAACAATGTTTAAAGAGTCAAGTGCTAAACAGTCTGCACTAGTGCATCTTATTCATTTAAACACAAGATCTCAGCAGCAACAACAGGCTTTGAATCTAATTCTCAGAATTTCCTCCTTTTTCAATAAAAAAACTTCCCTTTCTCTTCATTGAATTCATTAGGTCATTCTTTATCTACTATATACACTTCCACAGGAACTGAACCATGGAACAAGGCAAACAGCAGTCTCCTTCATCACACAAGTTAGTATACACTCATATTCAGCAAAATTAGCTAATGTTATTCTACCAGCAATCTTGATGTGCCTAATTTATTAAGTTTTCATTAACTAGATCACTGTAGTATTGGAAAATTTTATGCCTAATAGACGTAGGTTTATAAAACAGTTTATATTGCTAAAAATATGTTTGGGGTCATTTACACATTTGAATGTGTTTATAGCTGAGACATGAGGATACTTTGAGAAGATGCAAATAGCAACCTTTGGACTTCATTTTAGCCACTGCTAGTTATTTCATTGTGTATTGCTTTGTTTGCCTGCATTGCTTCTGCATATGGTGAAATGCACCTTCCCTATACAAAAAAGCATCCACAGTACTGTGACAGAAACCCACCACTGCAAACCAGCAGTGTTACTGAGAGCTTGTACTGAATCAGAGCAATGCGCAGTGTGAGAATTTTCTAAAACGAAAAAAAAATATAACATTTCATTTTACAAAATGAAAAAACAAGGCATTTCTCCAGCAAAGAGCCAAGAATCCTCTTTAGACAAATTTGTGTTAAAATATTTATTGTAGAGCAATATGATGTTGGAGGGAAGGCATTTATACTACATAAATAATTCTCCCTCTTTTTCTTGAAAATATATTATAAATTATCACTACAAGTTCCTTGTGCACTAATTTCTCACCACCTATGGGTAAGCAGTCACTTTCTGTATATTTATGTTTTCAATATAAAGAGTCCCCTATTAGATATTTCAAGGTAAAAACATTATAGTCAATATAACAGAGGACAAGCCATAAATTCATAAACTGAAATAAACCTCCTCTGGCTCAGTGGCTGTAAATCAGCAGGGCTCTAATCAGACCCCATTGTGTTATACTCATTGGAAAGCTGAAGCAGACCCAGCAACAGGGACTAACTCTTCTGCTTGGTGAACACTGCCAAAAGTGTTTCAAGAACAGCTGGAGCCAGGGTTTCCCTCTAATTTCCATCAGTATTATTAAAATTATCGCTGGGTGTCATCAGACCAAAGGTCCATATAGCAAAATACCTTTATTCTCCCAGTGGCTAAAAGGAGATGCTCTATGAAAGTGTGTAAGAAAGAAGGCATCCATAATCTTGAGGTAATTCAGTTTGTATTTATTAATTTCCTGATAGCCTCTGGGTAATTTTTTGGTATTTCTTGGCGTGAGAAAGCATAAGTTTGAGTCGTGGTCATTAAATGAGTTTGAAACAGATATTAACAGAATGGTAGCCTTTCACCTAAGACAGTTTTCTGAGCAAACATTTTGAATGATAACCTCAATACTCAGTAACCCAGCACTGCAGATGAAATATCATCTCTGAGACCATTAAAAATTCTTTGAGGCAATACCTTCTTTATGTAAACAGCTGGCAGGTTTGCAAAATAGGAAATTGCATCCTGTAAGAGAATATACACATGGCTGTGCGCTGTTCTACCTGCTGAGCAAACCTATTTGCATAGAAAGGTGAGACCAGAAGACTACATATCCAGCATCTCTTTGTAGAAGGCAGTACAAGAATATTTTTTCCCACACAAAATCTAAGAAGTCTATTTCAAAGTGACCTAACTGAGATGAGTACCTACAAAACTTTGCTAAGAAACATGCACTGCACAAAACAGCGTGCAGCCTGTATGTAGTTCAGCTACAGAGTTAATGCTTGTGTAATTGCACTGACTCTTTGTTAAAGAAATTGTATAAAAGGCTGCCATCACCTCAGCTAAAGTCTTAAACATGGGCTCAAAAATTGACTTCTGTAGGGGACTTCCCTAAAACTGCCTTCTGCTACAGCCCACACTTCTCCTTTCCACTTCCAGGCAGGACCTACAGTCACTTTTTTTCCTGCGGCACTGCCCCAAAAGCTGCTTGCTAAATCCTCCTCCACCAAAGAATACAAGTCCAAAAGACCATTCAAGGAGCAAATCTACCTAATCCTCTCCAAAACATCTCCAGAGGGCTCAAACCTTTGTCACAAAACAAACAACAACATCTATAAAAAAGAAAGGGATTCAGTTAATAACTTAGGAAATAAAATGCTCTGTGTGTGCACATGTCTTTGGTCACTCAGCCATCACCAAATTCTGGTGCAGATTTTTTTTAAAGAAAATGCCAGTTTTTCCAAGCCAGTCAACCACTCTCTGACATGTCTCTTCTTAGCTCAGCCCTCCACCAAGTTTTCTTCCTGTCCTTAAAAAATGCATAATTCTGCTATCCTGACAGCTCTTGTGCAGTCACACCAACATCTATTTGCTCCCTCCTCTTAGGCCATCCTACACCAGACCAAGTGGTGTTTCTTTATTTTGTTCTTTTTAAAGTAAAAAAAAAACAACAACCCCCCCCCAAAAAAAACCCCAAACAACTTGCTATTTTTATTACCTGTGTGTAACATGCTTTCCTACCTCCCAAGGTCCTTGTAATGCTAAATATGAGTCACAAACTGTGAAGCAACCAGGGTCACCATGAAGGTCCCTCCAGGATTCCTTTAGATAGTCTGAATGTGCCAGCTATACCCTCTTGTCTCTCTCCTCTGGCTTCTTCCTGTAAACCAGCCTGGTGAAAATTCTCCAAGCTGGCCCAGCTACCCAGCTGGCATTTAAATGGGCTCATCTCTGGCTAAATAATGATTTTAAGCTTTCTAGTGAGCATTGTCCCTCTGGGAGAAGTGACCTATTGATCTGCACCAGTTTCTATTGAAAGGAAGCACTAGAAAGCCAATGCAATTAGCACTCTGACAAGGATGAATTACTAAGATGAATTTGGGATCACTGTTACCTCTAATAACTATTGCCTAATCACATTTGGTTTAATTACATATAGATCACTGATTCTCCCAGGAATTGCCTAGTGCCTGCCTGCCTGCCTCTATGTGTTGGTTTCAAGTTCCCATTGGAGGCAGCCTGATCATCAAGTAACTACGAAGGTGTACCTTGCTGCTGCCAATCCTGTGATGGGGGAAGGTCCTGTTAGTATACAAAGACTTCCTCCGCAGGGTTATTGGCATGGTTTTACTTTGATATGAAACTGGGGAGAAAGCAGTCTGACTTTCAGGAGAGGGGCACTGTGTGCTCTTGTAATGTTACATATTACTCACAGAGATGTGTCTTGGAGGCATGCCCATTGCCCTCTGCTCCCAAAGTTCTTAGCTTTTGGCACACATATTTTGTTACTTTTCCCCAGCCATAGAACTGATGTCTGATGGAAGCTAGGTTTGTCGGCTTAGCACCCAAAACCCAAGAATAATTCCAAGTCTCACTTATTTACAAGTCTATTCCAGCATCATTATTCACTTCAGCAAAACATAAAAGTGGCCAGATTTTTTAGGCAGACCTCCACAGGATTCTAAACCAATAAAACAAGTACTAAAAATAATCTTGCATTAGCAAGCTCCAGGGGTCAATATATTAATTTTTAAAAATATATGGAAGCATTGTTTACATTAGGCAAGACCATTGCTTTCTAAAACCGCCATTCACTGAAAATAGCCTTTTTTGTTTCTGCATTGGGATAAATCTGTGCTGGAGCATTCTCGTAAGAAACAAAAAGGCTGGATGAAGAATTCTCCCTGCCAGCAATATAATGATCACAAACCAAACATGAACCTAAACCTATTTGCCCTGACACAGCCTATTTGCATTATTTTAAGATTCTTCACAGCATCATCTACACAATATTGCTTTTCTTGCAAGACATGAAGAAACCCTATAGGTGAGAATTGGGGAAATAGAATGCTTTACAGTAACATGCACAAGAACTTCTGAGGACAGGAGGATGTCACACTTGTCATGCTGTTACTTGTACACTTGTCACCAAGGGGTACAGTCGTGTCCTTCGCATATACATTGCCATGTCAGAAGTCAGCTCTATGATGCATGCAATTGCCTTGCAAGTCTTGTGAAACCAAACTGCCAAAGAGAAGGATTAATTATCCATTGGATCAGTGCAGCGACCCTTCCAGCAGCAGCCCATACATAGGCTGGATTAAATGTACCATGAACCTGTACTCCAAATGGACTGGAAAATAAATCGCCTACACAAGCTCGTTTTTTCAGCTCTGTTTGCTGGGAGACCTATTTTAAAGCTATGTGTGCTGTGACAGAGCTTCTTCCTTCCAAGAGAGGGCACTATTAGCTTTCCTTCTGCTGTTCTTAGAAGCAGGGGTAATAGGAGTAGTCCTGCACAGGCTTTGCAAGCTTGGTTTCCTTTTGGAAATCTCAAAGAGCTGCAGATGCATTCTACAAGTGCCCCATAGGATGTCTGGCCGCAGGGGCAAGCACTGTGCCTGAAGGATCCCACCACTGCTGTGCCAGAGCTGCATCCCTGTGACATTTATGCCTAGCCCAGCTTGGTTTGACCTAGAATAGTTTGGTCTCCATGGGCAGTGGTAGAGGTCACATGTTGCTATATTTCTTACCCATGACCATTAAATTCACACACAGATCTTTATCTTTTGATGATTTAACAGTCTCCAAGAGCTAGATGGAAATCTATACAACCAACCTTACTAGCTGTACTTTGGCTTGCTAAATCAGTGCCAGTAGAAATTTGGCTAAATAAAAGCTGTCTGTGAGATAAGGATATCCATCTCTTATACCATCATTGCTCTTATCTGAGTGACAGTGTCCAGTGTAGTCTAGTGCAATCCTTAAGTCCTAAACAACAAGCATCACGTTATCATCTTTAGTATATATGCCCCAACTCTCCAAGCTGACCCTGCTGAAAAAGATAAATTTTACACTGACCTGCGCTGCCTTACCCAAAAGGTACCAGCAGATGATAAGATCATTATCCTTGGTGATTTCAACGCCAGAGTAGGTAAAAATTTTGAAGCATGGAAAGGAATATTAGGCAAGCATGGTGTTGGAAACTGCAACGATAATGGTCGACTTCTGCTAGAATTCTGCGCGGAGCAACAGTTTACCATCACCAACACTATCTTTCAGCAGAAAGATAGTCTGAAGACAACCTGGATGCACCCCAGATCTAAGCATTGGCACCTCATTGATTATGTCTTGGTGCGACGGAGAGATGTCCGCGATGTCCTCCATACCCGCGTGATGCCCAGCGCAGAATGCCAAACAGACCATCGGCTTGTGCGCTGTAAACTCAATTTCAATCTCAAATTCAAACCCAAAAAGGGCAGTATCCCAAGGAGAAGACTCCAAGTTAACGATCTCCAATCAGCCACAGTAAGAGAAAGATTCCAGGCAAACCTTCAAACTAGGCTTGAAAACCATTCCACAGATTCTGCAGATTCCTCTCCTGAAGCAATTTGGCATCATATTAAAAGCTGCATCCTGCAATCTTCTGAAGAATCCTTAGGGTTCTCCCTCAAGAAGAACAAAGACTGGTTTGATGAAAACAATCAAGAAATCCATAAAATGTTGAGGAAGAAGAGAACTGCCCACCAAGCACACCTTGCACTGCCATCCTGTCACGCAAGAAAAACAGCCTTTCGTCTTGCATGCAGCAAACTCCAACAGAAACTCCGTGACATCCAGAACAAGTGGTGGACCGATCTAGCTGCAAAAACTCAACTTTGTGCAGATACAGGGGATCACAAAGGATTCTATGAGGCCCTGAAAACAGCATACGGGCCTACATACCAAGTCCATAGCCCACTACTCAGTGCAGATGGTCAAACGCTTCTGACAGATAAAACCTCCATTCTGAATAGATGGTCTGATCACTTTCAGACTCTTTTCAGTACCAACCGTGTAGTCCAAGACTCAGCAATTCAGTCCATCACACAACGACCGGTGAAATACAAATTGGATACTGCCCCCTCTTTAGGAGAAACCCTCAAGGCCATACAGCAGGTGAAAATTGGCAAGGCAGTTGGGGTTGATGGAATTCCACCTGAAATCTGGAAACATGGGAGCCTTGCACTCCATGCTAAATTTCATGAGCTTGTGGTGCGCTGTTGGGAACTAGGCGAACTACCTTCAGACCTTCGTGATGCAGTCATCATCACCTTGTATAAGAAGAAAGGTACTAAATCAGACTGCTCAAATTACCGTGGTATTACTCTGCTCTCCATTGCTGGCAAAATCTTGGCAAGAATACTCCTGAACAGACTAATACCCGCTATAGCAGAAGAAATTCTACCTGAATCTCAGTGTGGCTTCAGAGCCAACAGGAGCACCACAGACATGATATTTGTTCTCAGACAACTGCAAGAGAAGTGTAGGGAACAGAACAAAGGTCTCTATGTAACCTTTGTCGACCTCACCAAGGCTTTCGATACTGTGAGCAGAAAAGGTCTTTGGCAGATTTTGGAACGTTTAGGTTGTCCCCCCAAGTTCCTTAAAATGATCATCTCACTTCATGAGGATCAGCACGGCCAAGTCAGATATGGCAACACACTTTCTGAGCCCTTTCTAATAAAGAATGGTGTGAAACAAGGCTGCGTTCTCGCTCCTACCCTATTCACAGTCTTTTTCAGTATGATGCTCCAAAGGGCCACGGCAGACCTCGATGATCAGGATGGTATCTACATTCGATATCGTACTGATGGAAGCCTATTCAACCTAAGGCGACTGAAGGCCCACACTAAGACCCTAAACCATCTTGTCCGGGAGCTACTTTATGTTGATGACGCTGCCCTTGTCGCCCACACAGAAGCAGCCCTGCAGTGTTTAACATCCTGCTTTGCAGATGCTGCTGAGCTCTTTGGGCTGGAAGTCGGCTTAAAGAAGACAGAAGTTCTCCATCAACCTGCACCTCAGGAAGTCCTCCATCATCCCCACATCACCATCGGCCAGTCAGAACTCAAATCAGTCCAACAGTTTAATTACTTAGGCAGCCTCATCTCCTCAGATGGTAAGATTGACGGGGAGATAGACAACAGGTTAGCGAAGGCATATAGTGCTTTTGGAAAACTCCATAAAAGAGTATGGTGTAATAAACACTTGAAGAAAAGTACCAAGATCAGTGTTTACAGAGCCATAGTGCTGTCTACTCTTTTATATGGTTCTGAATCATGGGTCATCTACCGCCACCACCTGCGTCTCCTAGAACGCTTCCATCAACGCTGCCTCCGTACAATCCTGAACATCCACTGGTCAGATTATGTGACCAATACATCTGTTCTTGAACAGGCAGCAATCACAAGTATTGAGGCCATGCTACTGAGAATGCAACTGCGATGGGCAGGGCACGTCTCCAGGATGAAGGACCACCGCCTCCCTAAGATCCTGCTTTATGGTGAACTTGCCTCCGGCTGCTGCAAGAGAGGAGCTCCGAAGAAAAGATACAAGGACTCCCTGAAGCAACAACTCAGCCTCGGGCATATTGATCACCATAACTGGTCTACTCTGGCCTCTAATTGGGAGGCCTGGAGACAGTCCATTTATAATGCTGCTGATGCTTTTGGGAAAGCACGCAGGATCACTCTTGAGGAGAAAAGACAACGCAGAAAGAATCGAGCCTTGCAGAATATACCATCTAAGGAGTCTTTCTGCTGTGTCTTTTGCAACCGGACTTGCCTTTCTCGTATTGGCCTTTTTAGCCACCAACGCGCTTGCAAGAAACGTGGGTAGAGCCCTTCCCAAATCTTCGTTCGCGAAGCCTAGCCATGAATGAATCCTCCCCAAAAACAAAAGGAAAAAAAAGTGTAAACCATTCCATACAATACAGGATAAAGATGACAAACACTTACTGTACTACTTTTGAGTTAGTTCAGTTTCACAGGGCTGTAACTCACTAAAGGCAGCAGTCTCTGGGGTTAACACATGCATTAAATAACATTCCTTCTGCTCAGTTTAGAAAGAAAACACATTTTCAAGTAAAAGGCTTTCTACAACAAGTGCTCTGGTGTTGAACTTCACACAGATGGTGCTTATTAGAGAGATTTCAATTCCCAACAAACAATTTAAAGCACCACCTGATCTGCAATTTCAACTCCTCTCTCAACTAAATAGCAGCAAGAATTCACATTGTGGGATTGGAGGCTTACTTCCCCGTATATACTTACAGGTGGGTTCCAAGCAAGGCACCTCATCCTGTAGGCAGGAATGTGGGGAGCAAGGTCAGCCACCCTACTGAGCAACCTGAGCAGGACATGTCCCTTTGTGCCTGCCGTGGTACCTTCTTGGGGTGCCATGGGTCTAACCCAGGTGGGCACTGGCATAAGAACTAAGCCTGTCTGTCCCAGCAAACATAATGCCACCTTAAGGAGGCCGAGTCACCTTCTCTGCTGTTCCCAGCACCTGCCTTTGGTAACTGCAAGGTCTCTCTTTCTTGCCAGACTCATGCCTGGTACAAATACTCCTTATCAAATGCTGCTGCAGAAGCACTGCCCTGGTTGGCAGCCTTAGGACAGGAACAAACAAGGCCATTTGTGACCAGTTACTGCTGAAATGTGACTGCCCTGGAGAGTGATGGTGAAGCCCTTCCAGTTCAGTGCTGAAGGAGGTATGTAGGTCTGTCCCAGGTGCCATGATAGGTGGTCTGACTATAGCTGTGTGTCCCCTCAGAGCATGTTAGCTCTTACTTCTTATGTGATCTAATGTAATTATTGGGCATTCAGATTAGTTCCTCAGAGGCTGGCTTTGTTGTTTTCCTGGGTCAAGGTGAGGAGTACCAAAAGGTAAGGCTTGCTTAGGGCTGCTGCTGATAAAGTAGAAGCATGTTGGAGAGTCGTATTCCTATCACTAAATAGTAATTTTCTTTATCTTATCTTAATCTGCCATATCCTGTGCAGGCAGTTATGAGGGTTAAACCACAGCTGTCTTTCTTTGGCTGTCTTCTCCTCTTGCACCCTCTGTCACTTTTATGTTTATTTGAAGTTGACAGCAGTGAACTCAGTGGCATTTCTGAATGTTCATCCTTCCCAAATACCCATGCTTTCCTATACTTACACGATTCTTAGTTGTAAATTCTTCTCTTTTGGTGCTTTGACAATGGGATTTACCACATCACTATCCCCACCTCTCTGGAGTCAGTATGGAGGCGCTGCTCTGCCTCTGACAGAGGCAGAGAATAGCAGTTTCCGGTGTGATAAAGACTTTTGGTTCTAGGAGTTGTTTTCTGATCTTCACAGAGGAGGTGCACAGATGTACCACATACATTTCAGTTTCCTTCTTGATATTAATACTAATTATTCTTCTTCATAGCAATACTAACTTATCCAGAATCTTCTCAAGCCAGCTGATCACTAAAGGGGGGGGGAGAATTATGTGCCAAAAGAGCAAAGATTTATTTAATTACTTTTATTAAAATAAAAATATCATGCATTAATACGCATTAGACATTTCTGAGAACCAGTAATATGAAGATTAAGACTACATCATTTCTGCATAAAGTAGGTTGAGCTGGTAAAACATGCAGCCTATGTACCGGAAGGGACTGTATGGAAAAATGAGAATGACAAAGGTGCTGTAGTGGCTTTCTTTTTTTTTTTCTGTCTACAAAGTTCACCTATAAAGACAAAAATTATTTCATTTACTAATTGTGATACTGGGGACCTATCTGGGCTGAATGCATACTGACAGTTCCAGCTCCTCTCTTCTTTACCGCCTTGCCAATGCACTGTATTTTGCTCTGTTATGTTGAGGACCCTGCAATTCCTTTAATCTTTGTCTGCTACATGCTCAACCAGTTGGATAATTAAACACCAATACTCAGAGGACACCAGGGCTTCATTTGACTGCCACTGCTAACAGAGTTTCTCTTTCTGCCTAGTGTAGTACAACAATGTAAGTCACCAGTGACTCTGGTTGAGACTTTATTTTGCCTTAGCTATGCAATTAAGAAATGGCCAGCACTATGGCTTCACACACAACACATCACATGGATTTCGAGGGATTGCTTTCACTCTGCTTTCACTCTGCTTCTGCTCTTGTCATGAAAGTGAAGTGAGAACCTGCCATGTAATTTAAAAGATCAGCATTTTTAGGGCCCTGATAAGCAGCACCTGGGCTTTCATATTGCACTTCCAATGGTCACGAGTGTTACCTGTATTATTGCTCACATTATGAAACTCCAGCACTGTGCATACAGATAGCCAAAGAGTCTTGGAGAGAGGAAGGAGTGCTGTTACTAGCTTCACTAAGCTCTGGATAAATCCCCAAGGTGACAAATTTTACCAGAAAAAAAAAATCTAAGTCCAATAAAGAACCCTTAATGTGAGTTCTTCTCTGGCTACAAGCTACAAGCTAGCCACTGCTTTTTTGTTCCCCCCAAATACAACGGTATATTACAATAACAGTTTTCCAAAAATTAAAAACAATTAAAAAGAATAATATACACCTCATTTTTTATCGTCATATACAAACAATCTTTGATCAACAGTATAAACCATTAAACCATATAAAAGTCAACAGTTTCTTATTGTACAAATAGTGCTTTCATAGTTGAGTAACTTTACAATGCTGCAAGGGTACCATCTGTATCTATGAATATATTGCTTGACAGTTTATAAAAACCAAGACATCATACCTTATATTCGGTTGATTGCATCAATACAAAGCAGCCTAAAACGGGCAATGGATCCATAGGATCTCTGATTATTTTGAGGGATTTTCAAAAATCACTCAGCATTAGTCTTGTTTTATACTCTCAGTGTAATGAATTTAAACATCCCATTAATTTCAAGGGGAACAATATAAGGAATGTAGGATTAAAAAAGCAACCTAGGTATGTGAGCCAAGCCTCCTATCATTGTAGCCAACTACTTTGATTATTCCCTTTCATAAAATACGAGGATAACATTGATGGTGGTAGCAAATGCACACTCTCTAGCTAGCTTGCGAGAGGTAAGGAGAAGAGTCTGGATAAACTCCAGTGTGACTGGAAATGATGTACCATATTGGCTATGTAGGAACAACACCTTCTACCAGTCCTATTGTTAACGGTATTTTTGATTTCATGTTTTCACTTTATTAATCAGAAAAATCCATTACTTCAAAGTGAGAGCTACAAAGAGACCACAGGACCTGTGCTGTTGTACATCCAGACAGCTCCATCTGCATCATGTAAGACCATGACAGCAAAGTTGGTGAAGCACCAAACTTGAATCTTGGCTGAACGCATTTTGCTTGCTGCCAACTGCCTGTTGCCAGCACTGCAACAACTGGTGCATCTTTTGTCAGGTGGGTCCGCAGTTATCAACTTTTTCCCCCAGGAAACCCAGTTTTGGATGCTGTTGAGGGTTAGCTTGACCACTATCTGTGGTATAGCCTACTATAACCACACTTTTATCTCCCTGCATAAAAAGAAGGTGTTGAAGCAACCCACAGTTCTCAATCCACATGGCCATGGTAATACGAGTGATCTGCCTAAACACTTTACGTCAAATGCAGGCAGGATGTATGGCAGAAAACAAAGCATATCATGGGAGCACCATGATTTCAACTCCCCTGCATAATTAAAGTAATATATAACCAAAAGTGTTATCGTTTTAAAGTCTCACTGCCTGCCTACACACTTCCTCACAGAAAAACCCATCATGTCTCATCTTCGTATTATTGTACTTTTTCCTGATGTTAAGCCAAAACATCATGTATTTGCTTCTTTTTTTCCTTTACTACGTCCCTGTTTAGATATTGCATTAAGTGCAATATGGAGTAGAGGTTGTAGGTTTGGCCCTGAAGTGATACCTTGTCCTGATATTCAGTTTGGTTTTCTATGGACAGGCCTCACCCTCCTGCCAAGCTCTCTTGGCTCAGTGGAGGTCTGACCCAGCCCCAATGAAGAGTGGAAATCTGTAGCTCTTCTCTGTAATGAGAGGCAGGGGAAGTAGTGATCAATACCCTATTCCTTTAAAGCAAGAAAACAAGACAAAACATCTTTGGTCCTAATGCAGCCCATTTGACAAGCTACTTGAAGGTGTCACGGTTTTCTTTTGTATAATTTTTTTTTCCTGTTATTTTCCTTGTTATTTTAAAAAGGCTCCTTGAAAGTTGTATGTCAGAACAAAGAGGGAGCACTTACAAAAAGAAGGCTAGAAAAAGGGATCTCAATATAAAATTTGAACCAGTGGTGATAAAACATTACAAAGCATTCTTGCTAAGTGTTCTACCCAGAGTTTGACATTTCATGAGTATACAGTTTCCATCAAGAAGGAGGACACAGGTACATTTTCATATTTGGTCCTAATTCAGATGTTTTCTCACAGAGAAATGCTGGGGGAACAAAAGCCAGCGTACCGTAACTGCTCAATTGAGAGGCAGTGGTCATACTAACAGATGTTGAACTCCGAATGTGAAAAATGAGCTCTTGTCTGGAAATGCAAAGTTTCTCCTTGGCACATTGGAGCATCCACAGACAGAGCAAGGTCACCTCAGGCACCTTGTGATGGGACCTTTTCAAGCTGTTTGAGGTCCTGTGACATTGTTGTAAACCTAACTACATCTCCCTGGGAAGAGAAGAAATACACCCCATAGTATGAATGGCACGTACATTGCTTTCTGCACAAGCAATCTCTGCAAAGGGGCTTCATATCTAGCTGGTAGCAGGGATAGGAGCTACCTATACCTTCAGGAACAGTCAGTGGCCTCAGTGGCCCTGGGCAAATTCAGCAGCTATCTTAGATATGGATGGGCCAGATGAAGCCCTTCCCTTGCATTACTCTCCCTACACAAGACCCTTCTTTTCAAATAAACCATGGGACAACATTTTCTAATGCCAAGGCTTCACGTGGCCATCTGATGGTGAGGTTGGTGGGATGGGGCATCATCCCAACGCATTCCAGAAACCACCATCTAGTTCCAACTCTCTGTCTAGAAAACTCACTGCAATGTTGCCTGTCAGCTGGAAACACAAGCAGGCCCTTGACCTCTCAATGAATTTACTTGACAAAATCAATTGCAATATGAAAAAAATTTCCCAGGCCAACTCTCTTTGCAGCAGGAACAACCCAAGGCCCAAAATGAAGTCAAGTGCACTGTACACAATGACTGGAAAACAGCAAAGTAAGATGAAGACTCTTGATTTAACTTACATTTTCATATACTAAGCAGTTATTAAAAGTCCTGAATTAATATTACAAAAGGAGTTCTGTATTAACTGTTGTTTTATGATAGACACTAAGGACTGACTTGTATTTTATTTTGCCTTCCATTAAAAATTCCGTAAAAAGGGAAATTTTAATTTTCTCTATTAGTAAGACTGTTAGCTTTTAAAAGTGGCTGTGGCATGTTACATTTCCCTATTTAGCTGTGTTTTTGAAATCAGCCCTTTCTACCCATACCTCCAGCTGAATTTTCAAGTTATTTTTGGATGTTGATTTATGCTGCCTAACCATGTTTGCCTGTATAAGCACCTATGATCCGCAGGGGCCTCCTTGCTGTTAAATGTGCAATGAGCTGCAGTGGGAAAACCAGGACATTTCAGCTCCTTATTGGTTCTTTTTTTTTTAATCCTGCTGGAAATAATTAGGTTTATTGCTATTGTCTGTTACCCTACGAGCATCACACTGCACAGCACCTGTGCCTCCAGCGACAGCCATGCAGCTGCACAGTCCCATCCACTCCCAGTGCCACTGTATCTGCCCCTGCAGGCACAATCCAGTTTTTATTTTTTGCTGGCTTTTGAATCATTACTGACCTGCCAATTTACAAATCATGGCTTACAGGATGCCTATTTACCAGAAATACTTCACAACATAGCTGATCCCACCAATCTGGAATTTACATTCGTACTGAGAATTCGTGGTTCTACATCCTCTTTCCTACTTTTTTCAAAAAAACCATCAAATTCAAAATGTGATGCTCTTTTAAACTTACATTGCTTAATTTTTAGATGAATCTCCTTGTTTTTAGCAAGGAATTGCTACTGAATCCCTCCTAAATTGTTTTAAAAGGGCAAGTGTATTAACCTCTATTAAATAATTTTCATGCTACATAATGCTGGTGATACATATTGATACTGCTCAGTGGCTTTTTTGTTTTAGCTAACAGATTAAAACAAAACATCAATAAATTCCTTTGTGCAATAGTGTTCAGAAGATTCTGTGGGAGAACATGCATTTGCATGCTTTTCTAGTGTTCTGCTTGGAGACATAGCAGCTTTAGCAAATTGAAAATTATCTGTGAATTCTGTTAAGATCTTTTTTTAGTTTTATGTACATTTCTCCCAAGGCGGTGGGTGGAGAACAGCAGCAATGCCTGTGCATACATGTTGCACGCTTGTGAGAGCAACACAACAAATCTGATCTCAGGAATGCAAGGAGAAATCTGCTGCTAATTGGACATGGGAAATGAATTTTGGTTAGTGTTTTAAACACAAGCCACTAATAATCAAATTCAAATATTGCATCCTCCATACTGCTATGCCTGGGGCTTGGTCATGGTGAGACACACCTACCAAAGAGGACCATCTCTGGATTCTGTCCAGTATCACAGAATGTGCTAAGTCAGAAGAGACCTACAAGGATCATCCAGTCCAACTCCTTGCCCTGCACAGGACCATCCCCAAGAGTCATACCATGTGCCTGAGAGTATCATCCAAAAGCTTCTTGAACTCTGTCGGGCTTGGTGCTGTGACCACTTCTCTGGGGAGCTTGTTCCATTGCCTGACCACTCTCTGGGTGAAGAACCTTTTTCTAATATCCAACCTAAACCTCTCCTGACACAACTTCAGGCCATTCCCTCAGGTCCTGTCACTGGTCACCCCAGAGAAGAGATCAGCATGCTGCTTTATGCTAGACAGCAGTGTGGCCCATGAGCCACTGTACACACACAAGCTGTTAATGCATTTTACACCATGTTACTTACAAAAAGGGTCATTCCACATGACTGTTCTTCTTCTTCCCTCAATAAATCTGTAAAAAGAGTGTTCTAAGGATTTGCTGGTTTATCTTGGACTTCAGATGCAATCCTTAAACTGAAACACATACTGATGTATTCAAACCACAGCAGCAGCATAAATTTGACTCTTTCTTGCTACTTGATATAGACTACAGATCCTCTGCAAGTCAGCTGCTTATGCTACCCTCAAGCAAGTTGCCAACATTCAACCAGTTAAGGGCCTTCGTCCCAAAATGAGCATTTGCCTTCTGATCTAGTGGTTTGATTAAAATAGCACTGCCAATTTGCTGGTGGGATGCATCTAAATGACTGACTAAGGCACTTTATTCCTCCTACACTCATAAGAAATGTTAATGATGGAATAATTTTATGGGTCACTGGAAAGAGTAGTTGCTTTTGCTGCTGTGATTGATTTATACTGTCAAGCTAAAATCTTAGCCTTGCCTCGCCTGCCTATACCATACTGATAACCAGAAGATGATGCTGTGTATTTTAAAGAAGTAGCAGGCAGCCCTATGTTTTAGAAGAGGGAGATAATATATTCCATCACTCTGGATTATTTTTTCCTTAATTTATTCTCACTGTTCCTCCTGCATTGCCAGGATATGTAACCCCAAAGGGACATGTAACCAGCCCCGGCCTCTGCCCCAGTGTGGAACAGCAACTGGCAGTATTCTGCCTTGAAGTATAACACTTATATACGCCTTTTCTTTGCCACATGTATAAGGGAAAATGATTTCTGCCCTTTAAGAAGGGAAATAAAACTGCTTGGCTAGAGCTACCTGTGTTTCTTGCTCTAGTCAAGTCTAATTTAGTATAGTTCTTCCAGTTTGTCTCGTGAATGTTCCAATTTGCCACAATCTGCATTTCCTTGACATTTAATTAAGGTCTGTTAAACATTATTTGACACTTCATTTTTCAGTTACGGCAACATCTTTAACAGTTTTGTTGAAGAAAGGCATTTTGACAACTTGACAGCTGCATAAGGGATCAGAAAAAAAATGTCTTGGGTTTGACCATTAGAAAACAGACTAGTGAGCACTTTAGAATCATGTATGATTCAAAGATGACTTGAGGTGAGTTCCTTCTGTCAGTTCTTAGCAGTAGTGGTTAGCAGGTGATGCATCGTGCCACTTTGCTCCTTGTGCTAGTTTCTTCTGGAGCAATCCAATCCATACTGCCCTGGGAAGAATTGCTCACACCTCCCTTAGGTGCACTTCTCACCTTTGGGCCAAAAGGCAGTATATGGAGCCAATTTGTAAAAATTCAGTGGTTTGGAATAACAGTTTCGGTTCCAGGAGTTTTGGAAAACTATTGGTAATATTTTTTTTCCTGCTGGTGATCTGAGCACCACATAGCAGAACAGCAGTACAAGCATCTGATTTTGTAAAAGATCCAAAAGTTCTGTTAGAAACATTTATAAAAATACAGACTGTAGAAAGGAATTTGACTGTACAATGTGTACAGCTCTCGAGTTCATCCCAGAGTGGCTTTTTACCATGCTACCATTTGAAAATGAAAGAAATGCATCCATATTTCTTCAGTCCAGGAAGATCCTGCTCCATCCCAACAGATGTCCGAGTGCAGGCTATGGGCCTCAGTTATTTCATGGAAATGGGCAAGAAAAGACCCAAACTACCATCAGACGGGATTCGCAGTTTCAGCCCCCATGCTGAAAAGGAGAGGTGTGCTTATTGGTGCATTGCAGTTGCCATTTGCTCTGAGACAGAGTCCATTCTTGCAGCAGCCAGATAATTCACTTAAGAGTCTGGCTTGCCTTGCTGCAAGAGAAATTCTCCATGGTCATGCTGAGGCTTCAATGTAGTCACTTTTTGGTGCCGCTACCCTCAAGTACTCTGGGTTTTCTGCTGCAGGAACTTTCAAGAGACCATTAGGTTTGGTTTCGTTCGGTAAGAAGTCCTGCTGGTAGTCAGGATTGTCCAGATTTATTTGGTGGTTGCCTGCCTGGATCCAGTAAGGAGAACTTTCAAAGACGGTCTTTGCCAGTGGAGACTGGTTAGTGTTGAGATACTCGGGGTTGTCCACAGCTGTGCTGTGTGAATTCTGGTAGCTGGAGTCCGTGGGGACCTTTGAGTTTGCTGTGAGAGAGAAGTTGTTGTAGATTGGATTCTGGACTGCTGAGGCAGATGCTTTCTTGGGCACCAACTGGTTTACATACTCTAGAATAAAAAGAAAATAAAAATAAGAAAATGAAGACATGAAACTAATGCAGCCATTTGCGTCACTTGACATGTAGTTTCAACCCAGCTGCCACTTGCTCTTTGCTCATGGCACATCACTGAACTTCCCCAAGTGGAAAAGGACCAAAGGCAGGAACTGCCATTCCGTGGCACCGAACACACCAAATGCTCTGCCCTGAGGTTCACCTTCAAGAATTTTGTTTGCAAACCAGCAGAAAGATGGCTTGGACCACGAGACAGTGAGATAGCTACTGCTGATTTTAGTGACGTGTGGGTGGCTATGTCCCAGATAGTGTTCTGAAATGGCAGTCTGAGAGCTTAGCTGCCAGAAGCTGTTTCTCTAGAAAAAATGTTTGGAGATGAGAAAAATGACCAGTAAATACAGGAACCCCACATTTCACTTCAATGCCATTCCTCACAGGGCCTTTCACCCTTTTTAGCTATGGCATATTCTTGGAAAGGTTGGTTGGGATTTTTTAAGGACACAAAGCATCATGACTGTGTAACGCATCCCCATCCCCCTCAGTGCTTGCTGGCTCGCTTTCTGACCACCTATGCTGTAAGTCTATGTGAAACCATAAACTGCCTTCTGTGAATCCACTTCTGAAAGCAATGAAACTGCCATAAAGCTCTTTATATTGCTGAAATGACTTAGGGGATAAAACCCATTTTGTAGACGATATTTTCTCAAGTAGAAAGCTTTAAACATATAACCACACATGCAAACTCTCTGGCTAGATGGCACATACAGCAAACATGAGGAACCTGGCTTGTGAGGGAACTGAAATGAGAAATGGGCAGAAGCAGCCAGATAAAGTCTAAGAAAAGGATATGTGTGCACTTTTCCACCTCTGTTTACTAAGCAAAGAAAGGTAGCAAGCATTTGAATTGCTTGCTGTAAAAAAAGAAGGGCAATAATTACATTTACAACCCAAAGGCTTGTGAATGAGTGGCCATGAGGTGGAAACACAGGAGAGGTACTCACCTGGGGCTGGCAGGAAGCTGTCATCTATGCTGTCCTCCAAGAATGCGCCTGTTGGGTCTGAGCTATACCTCTGGACAAAACTGTCTTCCCGCACAGGGTGTCCCTGCTAGGTGAAAACAATAGTAAAGGAACTGTTTTGTAGAAGTTGATCCACATAGGAGGAGTTACTCCTTTTTTAAAGGTCATTCCACTTACCCCATTCCTGTCAATGCAGGTTGTAGCAGAGTTGTTGCTAGTAGCACTCTTAGAAGATAGAGAAAGAAAATACAGACATTACAAGAAGCAGTTCACTCTTAAAATTGCTTATCATGTTTCCACAGTGGAAAAGTTTCATACCAATGAACTCAAGAGGGGAGTGCGGGATGTCGAAGGGCTGTTGAAAAAGCCCTGGTGTGGCACAAGATACTCATCCGCATCCACTATATCTTCCATGTCCTCCTCCTCCATTAGGGTGCGATAAAACTTGGAGTCTGTAGGGCTGGGCAGGTGCATCCTATCATCTCCCTGTGAAAAAAGTCAGCATGGGAGAGGACTTGCAGACTCCTTTCAAGCACTTGTTATCCCCTCTTCTGTGAGACAAAGTAATTTAGCAAGAGGCCCAAGATGCAAAATCTGGATCTATGCGTTTAACCAAATTTACCCAGAGTTTAAGGGAACTTGGGCCTGCAATCTCTGTCCAAGCTCCTGTAAAATAGATACATTTTGAAGAGGATCAAACTCTTGTTTTCCTCTCATGACTGTAGTATGGACTGTTGCTGGTCCTAGACTGGGACCAGTACTAAGAAAATAGTGACCAGACTTGAGATTTTGTTTGTGGTTCTAGCTGAATGTGTTAAGACCTGGAAAGCAACAATAAATCTGGCCTTAAGTTATCAGTATTATATGTTTTCATATGCATTACTAATAATTTTGGGCTTCATATTAAATGCCCATTAAATAACCACTGTGGTTAGTACCTGTATAACGAGATAGCGTGGAGGGTCACGAGCCATTTTCGAGAATTCAGCTATCAGTTCACGAAACTTGGGACGGCTGTCTGCATCGATCATCCAACCTGGAGGGAAAGCAATGCACAAATAAAGTTGTTTTGGTGATCAAACGCAGAGTTTAAAATAAAATGTAACAGCAAAAAGAGCAGTGCCATGCGTGGAACAAAGAAAGAAGCTACCCCTAAGGGACCACCATAAAAAGTTCATTCACCAGCCACTGGTGTGAATTTCAGCATTTAAAATGCAGATCTTGGGAGTTTTGGGAAGAAGAAAGGAGGTAAGAAAACCCCATGTTGGAAAAGCTGCAGGCTGAGCCTGTCTCCTCTCCTGCTGGCCTATCTCCATGTGGGCAGCAGGTCCCACCTGAGGGATAATGCAAATTAAGTCTGCTTTGAAAATGCTCTTGAAGGAGAGAAAGCAAAAAAACATCAGTGGGTGCCTGCAGAGGTACCATGATTTGACTGTCTGACAGTCCCTGCACTGCTTCATGGAGTCCTGGGAAGCCTACAGCAGAAGCCTCCTGTACCAGATGTCTTCTAAAATTCAAAACATCCTCACTGAGGACATTTTGCAATTAACTATATCTAAGCTGTATTTAATTAGTAAACAGACTTTAACAAAAAGAAGTCCTATAGCTTAGTGTGGACCAATGGTAGAAGAGATTTAGAATATAGATACTGGTGGGTTTACATGTGATATTAGTTAGGAAACCCACATTTTCTGTCGTCAACTCACAGATAAGCTGATCTGGAGACTCTTGTGTTTAAAATTAAAAACAACAGAAGTCAAACTTAGTGTGTCTAGAGGAACTCAGAAGAAACACCTTATCTGTCGGGGTTGACAGCGGGTCTGTCAGCACCTTGGCACTTACTGACGAAGCAACAGATGTTGACCAGATCAAAGTATACCCCTGAGATGGACTGAAAGAGAGGACTGAAAATGGAGGCCCTGATCCCGACAACATACTGATGCATCCTGAGGAAGCTGTCCCGTGGGAACAGGAACATTGTCTCACGAGAACAGAGACCTGTTTTGAACGAGAGTGGTCGGGAAAAACATCAACATGAGAAGAAAAATAAGAGCAGGTGCTCGGGACTGTTGTGGGAAAGAAAAGGGCTGTTTTGGGAAAGAGCAAAGTTGTTGTGAGAAAGTAGAGTTTAGAAAATGCACCTATTAGCTGTAAGAATTCTGGTGTGAGAGTTTGAACTGTCCTATCCGTGTGGATTACGTGTGTTCAAAAACTGTACTTAAGGGGTTGCGAAGCAGCCCCAGTGTTCTGCTTTTTCTTGGGAATAAACTTTGCTGGAACCTTTTTTCGTTTCGCACGTCCATTCCAACAGCGACACTTATCCACAGTAATGGAGAAATGAAGTGCTAACATGTCATCTGAAATCTGCATTAGACAAAATCTCATAATTTTCAGTGACTTTTTACCATGCTAGAAATATATTCCTCGCTAATTCAAGAAGAAAGCTTTTTGCTTTTAGACAGAGTGAAGCATTTGGAAGTTTGCTGTTCTTGCAGGAGTAGCATCTACTGTTTCTCACTTTGAGTTGCCGACATTTAAATGCTGTTTCTTAAATTAAAAAAATAGTAATTATTGTGCAATAACTTTGAACATTTCAGCTTATACTTTCTTCTTATAAAACAGGTAACTGGGATTCCTGTAGTCCTTTAGACAAAATGGCACAGCTTCAACAGGGTCTGCACTGTAGCCTGCAAACATGGGGTGATCAGAGCAGTGAAAGATGTGCAACTGAGCCCTGTGCCAGAAGGAAGGCTCAAACCCCAGATCCTAACACTTGCATTTAAATTCAGTGCAATAGTATGAAAGCGGATGGGGACACTCTATTGGTTGTGTTTTAAAAGCAACAGGTACCCAATTAGGTGCCTGTAAAAATTCCTCCTTTCTACATCTGGACTAACCCTACGGAAAGGCAGTGGGATGAGGTGTCAGTGGGGTTCAGCATCTCGGAGAAGGAGTTTCTAGGACACTGTTTTGGGGTCTGGGCAGCTCCCAGGCTAGGTGCACACACCTGCATCCATTTCTTGCCTGCCCTGTTGAGCATGGGATCAGGGTTGCTTCGTGTGGTGCCTGTTCCAACACAGTGCCATGTGGATGCTCCAGGGTTCCCAAAAAGTGCTGCACTATGGAGAGTTTGTAGTAACGTGGCTCCGATTTCAGGAACAGGTATATGTTGCTCCAGTGAGAAGGTCTTAAATGCCACCTAGTGGGCTGCTTATCAGCATCCTCCCAGCAGCGGGCATGGATGCAGCAGTTATGGCCTAGAGATGCGTGGGAAGCCAGGTAATAATCTGACATTTTAGCAGGTGATATAGATGGAAAGAGGGTTAGAGGTCCAGAAGCCCTTTGACGTGCCCTTAAGTGGCCAAAAAGTGCTTCAGAGACTCTCTGCTCTTGAGCTACTTTGCTGCAACAGCTGCATGCCAAAAAGGGGCCATCCAAAAACGAGGAAGAAACTGGAAGAGGAACTCTGGACCCTTATGTGTATCTGTCATTATGGTGCTGCCTGTGCTCCTGGCACTCCTTTAGTAAAAGGACATAATCCACATATGTGGTTGCAGAAGGAGGCATATTACTGAGCTAGGGGTGAGCCTAGAGGAGACGGCAGTGTTCATTTTATTTTCTAGACATACAAAAACAGAGTATCAGGTAAAGTGGTTGGTGTTATGCTAATTTATACTGCCTGACCATATCCATTTAAAATAATTGACAATATCAGCCAGTGGTGTGAATGGTGAAAAAAACGTTAGTTGGTTGAATTAATGACTCATGAAATCATATCCCATGCTCCTAAACAAAGCTCAAGATGCGGGAACATGCTCTGGTGTCACCACTCTTTTTACATAACCCTACTTCTGTGCCATTACCAAGAACACAGCACACACAAATGTAACCTAACAAAGGCAACTGTGTTCAGCTTAAATGAGCACCCACAACCTGAAATGTGAACTCACATTTGACCATGATCATGTACACATCGATGGTACAGATTGGGGGCTGTGGCAAACGCTCGCCCTTCTCCAGGACAGAGGAGATCTCACTGGCAGGGATCCCATCATACGGCTTGGACCCAAATGTCATCAGCTCCCAAACTGTCACACCTGCAGAGTGGGAAGAGAAGACCATGAGAGCAACTTTGCCAGGAGTTGGGTTGCTTGGCATGGGTGCAGACAGGTGGCAAGCAGAGAGGGCTCTCCTGGAAGCACTGTGTTGCCAGAACCCTAACCAGAGAAAACATTTTCTGCCACAATTTTAAAGAGAGACTAATATAAAAGGTTGAAATCATCCTGCTTTCCTTAAAGGATTTGCTTCCCCCCCCCCCTTTTTTTTTTAATCTCAGCTAATATCTTAGTGTTGAACATTCCACAAACTTCCCAGCCCCACAGAAAGAAAATAAAGGTTACTGATTCCAACTGAGCAAGTGGTTTTAAAAATGAAAGTTGTCTTTTTGTTTGAAAACAATCTCTTTGGAGACAAGCAAAAGCAGTTTTTGAAAGATGTGCAAACCAGCTGCCTCAGTGTCATTTGCTGACATACCATGGACTCTTGTGATGTAGCTGTTGTGATTGTCTAGTAGCTTAGGATACAAAACAAGATTTTGGATGCCAAGATACATAAATGGATTAAGAAGACCAGAGGCTGTATTTTTTTTAAAAGGACACAGGATCTGACCATCTGCATTAAATATTTTCCAGGAATATAAGAGTTCATGGGGGGAAAATTTTGCAATACATTGCTTTGAAAAGTTTCCTTTCTGCTCCTTTTTTTCACGCTAGCTTATGAATTACACCAAATACAAAATAAATTCTCTAAGGAGGTTATCACTTTGCTTCCCTTTTAGCATTGTCCTCTCAACACCAGGACAGCACAAGCTTTTTAGCCCACAGCAAGGTTATTAGACACTGACTGACAGTGTTGCCAATGTTTTTAAGTCCTCCTTCTAGTTACACGGCTTTATTATCAGGTCCATTATATTTCATGTGAAGCTGCTGAAGAAAACCATCAGCAGAACTTCAGCAAATGGACCAGAGTCTCTTACCTGCAGCCCTATTCAGGGGAGGGCTCATTACCAGAAAGATTATTCTGCAAAACATCTTACACCTCACTAACATGCAGTTTCACAGGAATTTTACTTTGTTGGATAGGTGATTTCAGCCCAGTATTTATATATTTGATCTCCTGTTCTTCTCACAGTAGAATGCAAAAAGGCCAGTGTAGAGTCACTAGCAAATCCTGCAATTTTCCAACCCATCTACAATAATTGTAGCTGCTTTTAAACTCACCATAACTCCAGACATCACTTTGATGAGTGTAAATTCGGTGTAAAATTGACTCCAAGGCCATCCATTTAATTGGAACCTAGGAAAATTCACAAAGAATCCTTAAGAGACTGATCTAAAATTTACCAGTGATAGTTACCACCAGGTGGTACGTAAATCAAGGAAGGAAAAAAACAACCAACCAACCAACACAGCTATCTGAATGGTAGAGCAGGCAACTTTTGAGTCCCTTTATTATTATTATTTTCATATATTATGATGAACCTGGGAATGTGTGGAGTATTAGACATATAAGAAATATCTCTTACAAAATAGTTTTACAACATTTTTAACAGTCAAATAACTACTTGTTAAATCTTCTATCATAACAGGACACAAATCCAATCTTAGGCTACATGACAAAGAATGATCTACACCCATATGTTTTCTATTTATGGTTGCTGCAATATTTGCAAGCAGCTTCTCTTTAATTTCTCAGCAGGACACATTCCCTCCATCAGCACATAGCACAACATGAAGACGTGTTGAACCAAGTCTGACAGGTCTTTCTTCTGCTATAAATATACAACATTCCCTTTCTCTTTATAAACTGCACAGTCTTATTGGTCTTGGCTACACTGATGAATTCAGCCTTTTTCTTTTTTAAATAATCTTGCTTTTTCCCAGACATTCTGAGTGGGAATTTCAAAAGCATTCACTGCTCTGCTACCTCTGCTCCCACTGCAGTCCCATTGGCCTGACATTGCTTCGGCTGATTTCAGAGGACTTCCACAGGCTTCAAAGGCAGCATGCTGAGATGGCAGCTGAGTGCTATGAAAAACACAGTCCCATTTTTTCCCTTTGTTTAAGGCTTGTGTGGAAGCAAAAGCTCTAGCGATTGCACAGCAGTTGATTCTCTGATGTGCTTTACCTTGCCTCCCTCAGCGTGATACTCCTTCTCGTCGGCACCGAGCAGCTTTGCCAGCCCAAAGTCTGTGATTTTCACGTGTTGAGGAGTCTTAACAAGGACATTCCTGGCAGCAAGGTCACGGTGCACCAGGCGACGTTCCTCCAAATAGTTCATTCCCTACAATACGACACACTGTTGGTAGGCATCACGCACTTTGAGCCTAGACACACAAATAATGTCACCAAACTTCAGCTGCTCTCTGGTAACTATGCACACCACCGTAAACACGTGGTAACCTATCCCACTTCCAGAAAAAGGCTGGCTATTTCAATTTACATAATGTTTATTGCAGGATGAGGATGAGTGCTCGCACAGTTACATGGAGAAATAACTGCTACCTTCCAGGAATCTTCTTGTGGGTCCATGCACTGGCGGAGAGATGAAGGAAAAATAGACAGTAGTGGGTACAGTATATAGTAACAGGGGATGTGGTTCCTTTGGGATTTAGCTCAAGAAATACGAAATCAAGATGGAACTTACAAATAAGAGGACAAATTCTTCTTTCAGCTGCACTTGTGCAACCCCAGTGACTCCAGGAGAGCACAGTACAGAGCTGAATCACCACCTTCCATATATATGCACCCCAAATCTACAGAGTATTTAGACTATCATTCAAAGTTGCTGATACTGAGTCTTATTACAGTGTACTCTGCCTTCTCCCTGCTAACAATGCCCACCGCACAGATGAAAAATAAAACATTTAAAAAAAAAAAAATCATCATTTTATGTCTGAACTCAGAGTTACATCCATTTACAAGTCCTCTTTGAAAAAGGCAAGTTCTTCCAGTTTCACTGCCTCCCATGATTAGCCTGGTTTCACCATAGCATATGTGCTTTTTTGGTACAACTGCCTCTGGAGGAAGAACATGACTAATTGTGCCGGTCTGACTTCGAAAACATAAATTTAAGAGCTGTGTTTCTGACTACAGAGATTATTCCCCTTTCCCTCAATACCAGTCTCTTGGTGCATGGAATAAAAAATGTTCATAATTTCCAAGTTTCCTGCAATATCTTTTCCAAACCCCACAACTATTCCCAGTCCATAGGTTTCTGCTAGCAGTAGCTTATGCGCTTATGTTTTTATGAAGAGAGTTAATAAAACATTACTTTTAACTACAAAGTTAACACCAAAATGATCATGTTGATGTGATGGCAGAGGACTCGAGGGAATAATTGCCTTCCAGCCTCCACCTGCTTCCTAAGCCCACTGCTAACCTGGACCACCATCGAATCCTCCACCCAAGTCCCTGAGCAGAACTTCACCCATGCACTGCTGATGCTGCCAAAACAAACCACCCAAACAAACTGGCCCAGTGCCACTATGTAGCGTGCACTGATTTACACAAATAGATCTTTAGCAAGCAGAGCTCTTGAAATAAAAACTCTTGAGCTGCTGACAGAAAACAGGCTGTTTTAAAATCCTAATAATTCCGTAATCTAGCCCCAATAGGACAAAAAATTTCCTGCTAAACATGAGTTGCCGCAGAGACTAATGACTCAGAGCTGCTGAAAAGCAGAATGTCAGTTTCACACTAAGCTGTTTAAGACGCTGATGGTTGAAAGGCTTCTGCACATGCATAACCTTACACTGAAGATGTTGAACTGCTTGTCTAGAAAGTTCAGCAGATCTTTAACTGTGTGCAGGCCTGGGGTTTTAAACCATTTTTTCATCATTAGGCATGAAACCTATGTGTTCAAAGAGTTCCTTCACAGTGTTTCTGCACATGGAGAGTCTATGCTCTGTCAAAACATCTTGTCTGAAAGAGAGGACTCCATACCTCAGTGAAAATAATGTTTGTAGAAGATGAAAAGAAAACTTATTTCAAAGCTGTAAAAACAGAAACAAAAATACACTTCCCAGGGTATTTGCCTCCTGCTGGTTAGTTACCAGACATATATTTGTGGCAATTTTTCCCCCCCTCAAAAGTACATTTTTAAAGAGTCAGAGAATGTCCAAAAATCTGGAACGACTTTAACAGAATAGTAACACCAGACACATTGGTGGGAAAAAGCCGTATGCATGATTTACGAGTGCTTTGAGGAGAACTTCAGTGTTGAACAGCACAAAGGAGTATTTTGAAGGTCAGGCATCGCTGGCGAGGGTAGAGGTTGCTATGGGCAAATGTTGAACTGACATGAAAAAATCAAATAGAAGCTAACAATTGTGAATGGCAACCTTTTGGGCAAGTGATACCCCAAGGATCCATTTGGGGACTGATTTTGCCACCTTAAAGATTAATAAGGAGAAGGAGAAGGAGGAGGGAAATGTGGCTTCCAGCTAATCCTCCAAAGGGACCGAAACCAGGAAAGAGCAGTAATTGATTTTAAACAAGAGAGCAAAAGAGTCAGAAAAAGGCAGCTCTCATCCCGGGTGGACAAATAAATTAAAATTCACTTGTTGTGGAATGCAACGTAAAAAAGCACACACACACTGAGATGAAAAATGTGCTCAGTAGACTTTTGGTGGATACATTTCTGAGGTCTTCAGCATGTTTCCTCAAAGCAAAGCACGGCTGGGCGAGCCTGGGATGTATACAAGGTCTCAAGGGACCGATAAGGTTTTAAGTGTGTGGTTAGCCTGCAGACCAGCATTCCCAAAATAAGCAGCATTAAAGTAGCCAAGCTTTGTGGACACTGGCATCTCATATGACGGATCTTCGACAAACTGCAGTTATTTTTTTGCTCCATTCTTCCATGCTTGCAAATGGCTAACTACCATTGAAATACAACATATTGCTGCTAAGAGCTAAAGGCTGTACTTCAGTCTCCTTTGCTGCTCTTTGGCAAACAGTACCAGGTATGACAATAAGTACTTTATGGTCATTGCAGTTAGATTAAAGACACCAACTCAGTGCCTACAAATTACAGAACAGCTCTGGGATGCCTGAGTGTCTCTTGGTCACAGCCAGCCTGTACAAGAATGGAGCTGGTATTCAATAATCAGCAGTTTGATCTCAGGCCTCAGAGATTTCAGCCTGAAATTCTACAAGGCACACAAAAAAGGTGTATTCAACAACATCACTGTCCTGTGACACAGCCCAAAGAAACTCACTGAGGGAAGCAGCATTTTGCTATGATGCCCCTGTGTTGCATCACATTAGGATCACATTATTATTTCAATAGCAGGTGTTTGGTTTGGATATAAATGCTTTGGTGATAATATTATTAATTGGAGCATTTTGAAGAATAGTTAAAGTTTGCTCATTAGCATGAAAATGGTAAATTGTTTAAGACAAAGTAACCCCTTACTGTCATGTATAGGATATCTAGGATCCAGGTGGTGAAACAGAAAGATTTACGGAGACAGGTAAGTAAATAAATACATTACATGCTGTCAGATCTCTGAGTTTTAGCTGATCTGGAGGTGTGCTGTCCGCTTACCTTTGCAATCTGCACACACCAGTTGAGAAGGTACTGGGAGCCGATGTTGTCCTTGTGCTCTCGGATGTAATCAAGGAGGCAGCCATAAGGCATCAGCTGTGTGATGAGCTGAACAGTAGAAGTGAGGCAGATTCCCAACAAGCGGCACACATGAGGATTGTCAACGCTAGCCATCACATAAGCTTCCTGAGAATAAAGGAAAAAAAGCAATGTGAAACACTCTCTCTGGCATGATACAAATATTTGAAGGCAGTTTAAAATAAGTTGGTCATTCAACAGGTTGCCAAAATATTATATGCAAACTCTGTGCCTCATATCGCATACAAAATACATATATTTCCCACTCTGTGGACCAAATATTTTCCATTTAGTGGAACGTCCAGATTTTTAACACTGAATCATCACTGAGATGCCACAGAAGAGCCAGTCTCCCACTACTGGTACACTAAGCAAACACTAAACATAAAATCCTGGGGGGATTAAAACTTACAGACCCAGGAAGATTTAATAAATTGAACATCAGCTGGGAGCTGATGGGATTTCACCATTTGGAGCACCTAATTGCAAGGGCAACACATTTTGTGAACATTTGTCATATGATTTTTTTTCCTCTACAGATCTTTTCACAAAACTGACTGGAAATCAGTATTTTTGAGACTTCTGCTCCTCTGTCAAGGTTGGTACTAACTCAGAAAGTCAAAGCTGTCATCTAGAACATGACTGACAGGTTCATTTATAAGAGACCATATTATTCTTCAGTCCACATCAAACCAAACAGATTAATAATCAGTTCACCACTTTAGAAACTTGAATATATGTCTTTAAGTAACACCAGTGAAGATATTGTCCCAATTTGGAAAAGGTGTTTTATACTCATATAGCAATGTAAATTATATCAGGAAGGTATTTACAATGTGGAAGCCCAAGCATAATAGACCCTTTGGTCAACTGGAATTTCGGGTTTCAGTTTCACAAATATGTGAAAAACTCTTTTTTCAAATCTGGCTTCACCCTATGTAGCTTTAGGTACTTAGCTAAGGTACCCAAGGTACCTCCTTTTCTTTTGTTCTTTTTTAGGAAGGGAGAGACACTTTCAGAGGCTGATGCACTGCACTCCAGACACACCGAATACATCCTTAAACATGGCCATCAGGTAAACATTCCTGACTATATGATTTTGTGTGCAAAAACTACTTATGTGTTGAAATTTGAGATCTATATTTATACTGAAATCCACTGTCAAGTGCCAGCTCAAAAAATGGATTCCAACTGGGGAAAAAAATTAGAGCTGCAGTTATTTAGTTTCTTTAACTAACTGTGTCTGATTTACAGTCTGTCACTTCTAGATATTTTAGAGGAAAAGCAACACAAGGGGGAATAAATGCGAATTTTCCCATTCAGTGAGTGGGTCAGCATCCTAACAGCATCTGGAGTAACACCAACTAATCATCCCTTGGCAATACAGGCTAGTAGCCCCTCAAAGCCTAAAATAATAGTGAAGACACTACTGGGGCAAGGAAAGGAGCAAATCTAGTCTTTCTAAGAGCTTAAGAGAAGAAATACCATAGCACTTGACTCATCATCTAACAAGCGCTCCACAGATGTCACATAGCTGTATAGCTGGTAAGAACTATTATTAAACAAAGTTATTAAAGCAATGATGTTCAAGAAATAAGCAACTCCAATTCTTAAGCAATACTTCCTGGTCTTGATATTGTTGTTTAACATGCCAGCCTAGGCAAAACATGACATAATGCAGGTTCTTCTGAGGTGCTAATTCCACATTTGGTATCCTTGTTTTGGAGCCCCTGGGATGAAAGTGGCCTCCAGGCAGGCAGGTTAAAGATGATCTCCAGCAGAACTGCGTAAGTGCTCCTCAACCTACTGCATGTCAGCAGGTCATTGAAAAACAACCCTCTGCCATGAATAGCACTGATTATATGGGCTAGCTTGAGGAAAGATAAAGCAAGAACACAATATGCTATTCAGTTTTGTAGATATTGTGGCAGCATTTTTTAGAGAATCTTGAAAATTTGTTATCCAATGCTCAGATGTAAGCAGAGATCAAAACAACTTTATTTCCCTATGCTTCTAAACTGAGCTGTTATAATGAGGAAGGATGCCTGTTTTTTCCCTTGCTTCCTGTTGAGATTCAAATCCATATTGTATTCATTTCAGTGAGACAGGGTGGGGGGAAGTCTGCAGAGTTAGAGCTTTTCTCACTGCCCATCTGCTGCACAGTCCACATGGGGCTGACCCGGGGGCTGAGAACTGGGAAGCTGAAAGAGCGGGGTGGGCGTATGGGCCACACAGCTTTCGGAGAGCGTCCAAGTGTTGACACTGCCTCTTACATTTGATACTGCAAAGTAAAATAGGCCACTGCCTCCTCGAAGGGAGCAGAAGGGAGCTATTGTGTGGTTGTGGGTCCCTCTAAGTAGCCCAAGACATTAAAGTGGGCCTTTGTTTCAACTGTTTATCTTGGAAATCTCTTTGGTTTGCTCTGAACTGCTCCAAGTATGCTTGGTATTCAACAACAATCTTCTGAATTAGCCCTACCCTAACAAAGTCAGCAAGAGCTTGACTGGATTATAAGGGCTGAAGCTGCTGTGCTTGTTCTATACGTAGTGTGTTTCTGTAAGACAAATCATCTTTAATTGGACATGATTATCCTTGAGGTTCCAGTGACCCTGAAAAATTGGTTGTGTAGCAAAAATCTGTTTTGAGAAGAGCTTTTGGAGTCACCTCCCTGACTTCTTTTACTGGTTTTGTATTTTTTAAATTTTCGTCCGAAATATAAAATGAATTCCACCAACCAAATAATCTACAAAATGAACACGATTGAAAAAGCAAAAGCTTTTTGTTAAGCATCCTAATTCAAATGAAGAGATTATGTGGGGATATGCTACAGAAACTTCTTTTAAAGGAGAAAGTACTTTGATACCACTGAAGAGCACACAGTCCCTGCACCTACTGTTCTGTCCTGTGACTAACTTGATCTGCTGAAGGCAGGATGAAGTATGGTAGGCTTGTTCATTAATCCTTTCTTCAGGATACAGAAATTTAATGCAATTAAGTCTAAAGCATCCTTTGTGAACAGCATTATACTCCTTATCACTGTGAAGAGCAAAATGAGGGGCAGATCTCAGACCTCAGAGATGCTGAACAGCATCTCTGCCAGCTCCTCAATGCATGGAATGCCAGAGAAGGGAGGGACCCCAGCCCGCTCACAGGCAAGTGAGGGGCAGGGATGAGGGCTACATGGGTAAGGACCTGGGGAAAGGCTAAGACTGGTCTGGAGTCTAGCTAAACTGAAATCAGGATGGATATTGCTTCCTGTATGGATTTCTGAAATGGACCACCTGTTATTTTGCAGGGTGACTTGAAAAATCTAATGTGCTTTATTATCATAAGTAGCACAAGTGGTGGTTTGTTCACAGCCATTTATCCTGAGAATTCTCACTACCAGAACTGTCTTTTTGTTAAGATCTTTGCCGGCTTCAAGCATTTGACATGAACCTTCCCTACTTGAGGTGTCATTAGCTGGCCAGAAGTAGATAAAAAAAAAAAATCCAGCTAAGTTCAGTTCCTACCAAAATTTTAAAAATCCATAGTTTTTCCCATGGCTGAAGAATTTGTGTGTTTGGTTAACACCACCATTGCTTCCAGACAAACAGGTCCATTTGGGACATACCAGGGATAGGACAGACAGATACACTTTTCTTGTTGCTTAGGACTTAATCACAGCACAGGAAATCTGAAGTTACGCTGGACATCTGAGTGCTCCTCTCCACACTCATCATTTTCCTTTCCTTTTATATAAATTTATATATCCGGGGTGTTGTATGTTCCATGGCTTTAAGATTTTCTATTTAAGATTTTCATCAGTTCCAAGTTCAGGGAACTTTGTATTTAGGACTCTAGCTCACTTGTTGTAAACTCACATATTTATGAATTCCTAAATCAGTGTTCTACAGTCTTTTTCCTTGTTTTCTGAAGTGATGAGCTATATCCAAACAAGAAAATAAAATTCCCAAGCCTCTTTCAGAAAGTGAGATAATTTCTTGTGTTTTATGGCAGAGAAATCAGACAGATGGAATTTTTTTTTTTTTAAATTTTGGATTTATAGTTAATTTAATCCTATGTAACCAAGCAACTAGCTTATGCCAATTCTGCATTCAGAAATCATTAGGTCTGTTGTTATTTACTTTAGTTGTATCACTATAATGGCAATGAATGCTACAGTTTAAGGCCTGAAACATCAGAATAAAGAATTAGCTGTAAATGTATGTTCCTGATCCCTCTGTAGGTGCTACCCCAGGAGTATAAAATTTCTATTTGGACTGTGAGACACTTCACAGACTGGGCTGCAAAGCACAGTACTTCTAGACGGAGAATTCAGTTTAGGGTGCAAAATATTTCTTCCCATAAAAAATCCCGAAACCCCTCTAGTTGTTAGAGAAGAAAATCCACAGACCACTTGAGAAAACAAATGTGAAAACTTACATCAAGTATTTCCTTGTTGGCTTTTGGTGACGTAGCCTCTCTCAACTCTTTAATAGCAACAGGAATTTTAACCTTCTCCCCTTCTGGGATCCAAAGTCCCTACCAAAAAGAAGTACAAAGAGTTATTCAGTCTCATATCTAACAGGTTAATTTTCACAGTTATATACATTTTACATCTTCTGAGTAGACTTACATGTTCTGAGCAATAGGAAGACATGGCAAACAACAAAAATATGCGGAAAACGTGTCTCATGGGTGGCTAAAAAATTCTGTTAATGTGGTGGTATTTCTCTTTCAGTCACCTCTACTACATTTTTTTGAATAAACATGTTCATTACTGTCCCTGTACAAATAGCCCAAGAGATGCACAAAGAACATCTTTTGTAGATGGAAATCTAATTAATTAGAGCATCACAGCAACTGCATGTGCAAAACCTTGCCACTTGCAATTTATAAATTATGGGATGAAAAGAATGAGCATTTTTTCATTCAAACAAGATGGTATCTATCCTGTACAAATAGTCCAGTCCTATGCAGTGGCAGGGAAGTCTATGTCCAGCTGGTACAGTGCTCTACATCTTTAGTATCAGGAGGCCATTTAGGTGGCAGGTCAATAGCCTGGCACTGTGAGGACATGCTGCTGAAGTACCCAGCAATGTAGGTGCAAATCTTTTTGTGCCCCTGAAGTTTCTAGTCATAGCTGGAAGCCTGCTTCAGAATATAGAGCTTTATAAAGAGATATATCAATCTACAGTTAATATTTCAGTACTATTGGCAAAGCCTGAAACACATATCCTGAATAAAAGGAGGAGCACAGAAAAGTCGAACTTGATGAAGAAACACAGGGGATAAATAAACACCAAGAGAAAAAATACCTTGTGGACCTACACAACTGAAGGTGTATAGACACTTCGACACATCTGAGTCAGTTCTAATGAAAGAGCGATTGAAAATTTTAAAGACAAGACCCCAGATGACACACAAAAATGGCTTAGCACTAAGCTGACCAAAATGCATTTGTTTTTTTTTCTTAATATTCTCAATACGGTGTATTTGACTGTGGTAGTTTTCAAATCAAGAT
Source organism: Neopelma chrysocephalum (assembly GCF_003984885.1). Classification (NCBI taxonomy): domain Eukaryota; kingdom Metazoa; phylum Chordata; class Aves; order Passeriformes; family Pipridae; genus Neopelma; species Neopelma chrysocephalum. The sequence continues at coordinate 19,992,693 of NW_020897695.1, read as the reverse complement.
CTTTGTTTTCCAGGTTCAGCAATGTGGCTTTGGCAACATCTTATGTAAACCTTCTCCTGCTACCCATTTCATAACTCAGCTAATGATGACTGAGTCATCTTTCTACCACTCAATAGATATATGCTACAAAATCTAGTTAAAAAGACTCCTACACAATGGTCAGAGCTCCCATTTCATACTTTGTTTGGGTGGCTTCTGCATGAGGGAGCAAGATGGAAAGGAGAGAAACAAGTGATCTTACCTTATAAACAGTGCCAAAAGCTCCAGAGCCTAAAACTTTGACCTTTTTAAATTCTGTTTCCTTTAAAATTCTCAGATGAGCCTGGTTTGGTGCCTCCCCGCTGGGTGTCAGTGGTTCAACAAGCTGGTGCAGACAGAAGATGATGTTAGAAGGATATACAGTCTAGGTTGAACACTTTTGGGAAGCAAATAAATCCTTCTTTAAAATAATGAACATTTTATTTCATGTGAAGTTTATGGGAGGATAGCTCTGCTCTGACTCACAGGAATAAACACCTAAAGTTGCTCCAAAACTCACAGAGTGGTGACTGCCATTTTGAAGGAGAATGAAGGAATACAACTACTCAAAGGGAGATTTGGACTTCAAAGCCTTAAAACATGGCATGAAAAATAATGTAATTGCAACAGATCCTAAAGGAGATTTTTTTTTTTGAACTTCTGAATAAAGTATTAAAATGCTTAAAATAATGGGCAAGAATCACCTGCAACCTTTCAGGTCTGCTCTTGTTTAACTGGATGAAAGTCCCATGGTTCCCCCAGACCACAGGGTGTACAAGCAGCAATTGAAATTCTGACAGTGATTCTTTCCTCAAGAAAAAAGATGTTGAATTGGCTATTAATTTTTTCAAAATTTGATCTAAGCCTTATAGCAAATAGCAGTAATGCTCTCCAAACAAAGATATTTAACACTTTTATGATGCATAAGTCAGCTTTTTCCCTTATTGTTTTTCCTTTTGCCTTTTCTTTGAATGAAACCATATTTAGCTAGGTTCAATCTGATTTTAGTGGGTCAGCAACCTTTCTGTTGTGATTAAATATCCTCATTTTGAGGAGTCCAGAGGGTACAATATGAGCTGAGCACAAATTGAACTCTACTATCACAACTGTAGAATATAGTGGTACGTAAAAAATATAGTTATGTAGTGCATTGAAAAACAGGACAGATTTTTTTTTTAAGGATTTTAGTAGCTGACTCTGCAAATCCAGCAAGTACTGAAGGAAGCTGCAACTGGGATTTTAGGAGAATATTAAAAACAATTTGCTAATTATTTACTAGGACTGGACTAGAAAGAGAAGGAGGCTGATCATAAAAGAGCAGCTTCAATCCAGGATAAGGAATTTTACTGTTTTATACATGAGGTACCCAGAGGGTGATGCTATAATGCACACAAAGCCATGCAAAACGAAAAAGCAGTGTAGAAACCTTGTTCATGCCCAACAGGGTGAACCATTCACTTTGATGGCTTTGAGGGCTTTTTGTGCTAAAAACAAACCAAAGACAAGACATAAATACTTCCTCAATTCCTTTCCCTGATCTCCTTTTTTTCTGCAGGATGAGGCATGCACCTGATCAAGGGGGTAAAAATTTCAAAAGCACTCCAAGCTGCCACAGGAGCCTCAAGGCTTGTCTGAAGGGATGTGATTTTAGGCTGAAGATCTACATAGCAAGGTGGTATGGATCAGCAAACACATTGCACCTCACCCAAGGTATAGTTTTTTTTCTGAGTAGACAATCTCAATAACTATTCCTTGGGATTGAGACATCTTTTAAAATCTTTTGAAAATTATATCCAGAGGGATCAGATTTGAGATTAACTGAGAGGGTGATAGATGCACACCGTCCCTTTTCTGGGTAGCATGGCAGACACTGTGTTTTCCAAGCCAAGAGATAGATGAAGTACAAGGCAGATGCATGGAGCTTTAATTCTCTGGTAAAAGGAGGACGGCCCCTGTTGCTCCAAATAGAGCAGTGGGTGTTGCAGCCATGCCTGCAGTGCTCACCTCCCTCTCCTGCAGCAGCCGGCGCAGGGTCCGCTTTCTGACGATGTGGCGTCTCCGTAAGTAAAGGCCGATGCCCAATCCAACCACCACCAGGCACAGGAGACCTCCAACAACACCAGCTGCGATAGATGGAATTTTGGAGCTGCAACACAGAAGGAGATCCAGAAAGACAAAAAATTCTTAGGTGTAAGATTTTAAAGAAGCCCTATAGAGGTTGCATGAAGCCTTAGGTTTTGATCAAACGCATGCTCTGGACAACCACGAAGAGCCTACTTGACATTTTCAGATTTCTTGGGCATCTGTATTTTTAAGTTTCTCATCCAGTAATCTGTTCAAAATCTTCACTCTTCTCTCAAACTTGCATTTGGAATTGATCCTCATAGCTTAAGAGAAGGGATTTCTTCTCTCTCTGACAAACCCACCAAGCACATGAGCATAAAATCTGTGATGCCTATGTACTCCAGCTGTGGGCAGCCTGCATGTGGCTTCTCCACGAAGCACGCGGAGAGGAGGCAATCTGGGAAGGCATAAGCAGTTGTGATACCTGCAATGAAGCTGACATCTCATCATTATTGGAGGGGCCATGCTGTAAGAGTCACACTGAACGTGAGATGATCTGCCCTCCCAAGTACAAATGTCTGAGGCTAGGTATTGTGTTGTACGTACAGTTTGCTGCCTCTTTATTAGAGCCTTGGTAATTTCAAATTTAAGTTGAAAAGAAGAACCTGGTTTCCGAGGTTGTTTTTTTGGTTTGTACTTAGATATCCATGCCAGCTTTCTTCTAAGTTGCCCCAGGGATTACTATTAAATGCAGTCACTTTTTAGCATTACTTCTAGGCTGAATTTGTCTTGCCATAGCATGACTCTGTGGGAAGAAACTAAATCCCTCTCTTTCAGCAAAAGAAGCCTGTTTGCTTGTTGTATGACCTTGAGCATGTCATCAGGCCAAACAGTGTAATATAAGATCTAGTGTGACAAATAAGCATCCATCTGGGAACAGAATGATTGGAGATATACAGATCACAGTCCTCTGAGTCCTCTGTAATGCAGGTAACTATATAAATCCTAAATCTCTCTCTCTCTCTCTGTCCTTAATCCTTTCCCTTTCCATCCCCTCTTTTTGTTGTCCAGTAACAGATTCCAAGTCTCACCTTGACAAAAAAAGGCTAAGCAGAAAAAGATTTTGAAGTCTTGTGCCAGTAACAATATTTCTCAGTTCTTTAAACCATTTTTATAGGTCAGAGCCTGCTTTAAGCTGTCACTTCCCTGTACAGAGCTGAAGACTTAAGGCCCAGCCTCACAGTGTCCAGTGTGGAAATGTAAACATGCATGCATTCTTTCCAGCTCTGCCATTAATTGTAGCAGATGAAATACTCACCCATTTGGACAGCCTTCAAGACCTGGCCCTTTGCACCTGTAAAAACAAATGAATGTTACAAACATAGTAGCTCTGGCCTACATACTTCTATAATTCCAATTAAGAGTGCTACTGATTGAAAAGCTTGTGTTTCAGAGTAGTCCAAGTATTAACATAGGAATTTATAATAGTCATACACTCCACTAAATATCAGTCAATGACCTTGCTCCAAAAATCTTTTATCTAGAGGAGTAGCTATGTTGCATACTCAGTTTAGAGAATGTTTTAAAACAAATTTCTATCATGTGGTAGAATGGGGGAAGGACGTAGACACACAAAATTCATGGATTCCCTGGTTCTGCATGGACATCTGCATTAGTGCAGGAGCTCAGGGCTGACTATGGAGGAGGACAGAAGTACATGTGGAAAGGACAAAGACAAATACACGTGGAAACGTGTCATTGCAGACCCTCCAGCATATCCTTGTTGCCTGATAAAGTAAAGATTTCAATTTTCAGACTTCCTATTGCAATGGAAAACAGGGACTCCCATCAAAAGAACAGGATTTAACAGCACTCTCTCTGGCTATAGTTTGTGGGCATGTGTCCATGATATTTTTCTTTTAGAAGCTATAGTCTTATGTTACTGGTAATGTAAACAGGTATAACAGCTATCTAGAGAGCCAGGAACTCTACTAGCAAGTCTTTCACCCTCCACTTGAGCTTAAAATTCTCAAAATTAATTTTGGCAGCCCAATGCAAAAAACAACATGGACAAAAACACAGTGACTGCATTCACTTGATGGTCTAATGGGCATGAGAGGCACTCTGAATTCCCCAAGTGCTGCTGGGCTACGAGATGTATGCTCTTCATGGGAATTGTGGTCTTTGTGGTGTCTACTGGGGAAGGAGAGCATTACAGAGAGGGTGACATCACCTCTGAAAAACAGAGCACAGGAAGGAGTAAAGTCCAGTTTGTGGTATCCGCTCCCTGCGCTGACTTAAAGAAAATGGATCGTCGCAAAACAAATTCAGAGGAGGTCAAGCAGGGGATAAGGAGGGAGCCCATGCCAGGAAAACTGCTCTGAAATCCCTTTCACTAAGAGGAGGAACCAGAAAAATTTCAGAATGTTAGGCAGAGTTGCAGATCTTGTAACTTGGTCTAGGTCTGGGGAAGGAAGAGGTGAAGCAACTACTCATTTTAATGGGTTTTTATTTGTTTGTTTGTTTTCATTACTCTGATCTTCCCTCCTGTATTTGTCTTGTTTCTGGGCCAACACAATGCTCCAAGACCCAGCGTCTGGAAGGTCTTGTAAGTTCACTGGGCTCCCATGCAAGAATGTGCATCCTGGTGTCCTGGACATGCTGGAAGTGCTGTGCATACCAATTCCCAGATCCTAGGTACTCAGCCCTGTTAGCTTTCCTATCTGCATACAGCTTGCTTTGTTTGCTGAGTTGTGTAACTAAGTACAGAGAGGCTGCATATGCAGAGCAGAACCACCAGCTTGTTTATGGTCATAGGAGGCAGATCTTGCTTTGGGTGCTTGATAGAAAACTGATCTAAGACTCCAGGTCTCATCCTATCATGCTCTAATGTCTAATGCCTGGACATGAATTTCTACATGCTAACGTAACAAAGCATGTGTGGCTGCTCTTGAGTAAGAATGTAAAATTAAAAGACCTCACTTTATTTCAGAATATGATTATTGTCCCTCAAAGTATCTCTTCCTCAAAATTCTGGTTTGCCATGCTACTTTATAATGGCAAGTCCTCTATGTGCTTTCTAACAGCAAATGGAATTGGCTGATAGTATCTACTATCTGAGGAATGACCGACCAATTCTTTTCCTACACTTTAAAGTAGAAACAGAAGCAGCATAGGTTTTTATCTGTCCCCTTCTTTTTCCCCATCAATATCCAGTCTGGGTGGATAAAGTAAAAAGGTGTCTGGGAAGAAAATGACAGATCAACTTGTGTTTTTCAAATCCCATGTTGTTTTCTGATTCATTTCACAAGTCAAAGAAGACACAAAGCCTATGAGAAATATCCATCCAGGACTACATACAACTATCTTTCTTATTATGGAATTTGATGATGATACTCAACATAAGTAACTCAAGTTTTGTGGAATCTAAACAATCACTTTTTCCATTCCTGAGTAATTTTTCTTCTCAAAATGAGACTTAGGTTATGAATTGCCTGAAGATCATATGGATATATCAGATGGATATATCAGCAGTTGTAGTCTCTGAAATATTTCTCTATTTATTGGAAAATTATTACTGTGTACAGTTCCTGAAAACTGTTTAATCCTGAACTCAGCATTTCATTTGTCTATGTAAATATTACTTGTCCCAGTGCAGACACAGCTATTTATTTCCCAACTCCATCAACATTTTAACAACTTTCTCCTCGACCCATAGTTCCTAATTTGATATAATACATTCAAAGTTGCTATGATTTATGGCCTTTCAGAAAGGACTAACACTATAATAGCCTAAGTTACTTCATAGTCATAAAAGAAATTAAAAACCACTGGGCTTTTCAAAGCTTTACAAAAACTTTACTCTGTCCTCCTTTCTCATTAACCTTCCAAGTGTGACGAAGGCATAGCATTTGCACTGTGCTGCTGCAACCTTCCCTCTCAGATCCCCTGGCCTCCTTCTCACCTGCCCCCAAAATCCCTTGGCATTTAACATGAAGACTGGTGAGACATATAGTGTTGGTAGCAACTGTGGAGGCAGGATGTGTCAGTATTGGCTTCTCTTCTCCTTGCTCATTCCCTCTAGTGGTTGTATCTGTGTCTGAGTTTAATTCCCGTACTCTGTGAGACCAAATCCTTCAACACCGAGCAGATTAATTAAGCTAGTGAGTGTCATTAGATGCTGAAGGTGTAGACGGGGTAATTCCAGGGCTTTTCAGATGTTGCTTTCTTTATTGTAGCACATACTCTCAGCTGTACTAGAGGCATGGCAAAAGGAAGCTTGTGTACAAAATCCCCAAGAGAGTACAGGAGAATTGAGAAAGAAGGAGTCTTTTGGGCTGAGCAGGAGAAAGCTTCCTTCATTCTATATCCTAATGAAGGCTGAAAAACTGACTCAGCAAAGAAAATGAGTCTAGAAGGGATTCTCTGTGGCATTACAAAAGAAGTGACATACTACCAGTATGCTTACCTAAAATGAAAAAGCAAAGTTTGTGACAAAACTCAGCTGGGAAAAGAAGTCCTTTACTTGCAGCTCCTTCAAGTAAGGAAAAGAGAGAGAGATCCTGGGAACCCTTACTTGCATGACTACTGAAGTCAGCACACTTAATCATGCTGATAAGATTTTGTGGGCTCTAGCTGTGAAATTGGACAGGGACAGAAATGAAGTTGTTGTTTCTTGTCATGCAGGAATTGCTGAGACTGTGGTTTCTGAGGATGCAAAAACTTTGTGAGACAGATGTTTTCCACCCACTGCTGAACAGATCCCATTCCCACAGCAAAATGAGGGAAAGGCGTGAAGAGAAGTGGCATTACGGATGGATTGCCTTCACAGGGACAATGCTGTGCCAGACCGCATATTTCCATACTATGCCACTGACACTGGCTCCTTACTCATCAATGCCATTGGCCTCAGATGTACCATCTGTATAGCAAAAATAGCAACACTATCTCCTAGCTCTCTCGAGCCCTTCAGGTATACAGCCTATTTCTTCTGCCCCATTTGGGCAGCAACTCAAATAGGGTGATTGACCATGTTTACAATATAACTGATGGAAATTCAGTCCATGTAAAAGATGAAATTGATACTACTTTTTATGTTCTGCCTTAAAAACACAGGGCCAAATACACAGAGACATATGTTGGGTACCTCTCATTTAAAAAAAAATTCTCTGTACTGTAACTTCATCTCCTGCCAGACTCCTGTGGTACCCCATCCACTGTCAAAGCCAGGCAGGAATTGATTTCTCTGATGAAGTCTGCTCTGGGAACTTGCTTGTGCACTAAAAGCCACTGCATGGCTCGTTGTTGCATCCCTGTCTGGCAGATTACATTCTCCAAGTCTGCATTTATTTGAGTCTAGTGTTTGATCTCACTACCAAGGCTGCATAGTGGAAAACTTTGTTCAGATGTGGTTACTCATTATGCTGCTCCACTAATCAGCTGCATTTCCATGTGGCCAAGTTAGAAGGAGGATATTGGATCTCTGTGGCCAGTTTGTATCAGTAGGGACTATTGAGGTCATTAATAAAGAGCGAACTTATAAAGATCCCTTTTCAACTGAGACAATTTGTTCTCAGGCATTGCAGTGGGAAGCCCCGATAAGCCTTGCCTGTGACTATAACAAAAACGGGGCGTCACTGTAAATTGCGGCAAATCTACATAGCTGGTACAACTACCATCTGAAAACCAGTGCACTGAACTTCACTAGGAGCACTAAAATGGGCCGTTTCTTGCTAATTTCACCCTTCATCTCCTTTTTTCCATGCAGTTGAGGACCTGGCAGTTGGATCAGCTAATACACAATGGGATGATGGTTGGTCTGAATAGGTTATAACTTCTCTCCTGCAACACATATTATAGGCATACTACAGAAGGATTTTGGATCAGATAGACCTGCAGGGTAAAAGGCAGGGGGCCTGTGAAGGAAAATACACCGAACATGTGTGGTTTTTTGCTCTGAAAGCATCACAGTCCAGCAACCAACTCTCAAACCCTAAAACCTTTTAGTGCGCATCCTATGTCCTTTGCAGGTTGGAAACCAGGAGAGAAGACAGTTGTTACTTGTCATGTAGGCTAACTAGTTCAATTCACAGCTTGTTCCGTGTGACAGCTTAAGTGTGCCCCCAAATGAGGACAAAAATGGGGTTACTGTGATGCCCATTAATAATGCCACACTCTGGAGGCAAGCAAGGCTTTGAACTCAGACCAAGTGCTAGCATATGGAAAGAATGGAGAAAAATTTAAACACCATGTTATCCCACTGAGATTTCCCTCCTGAAAATTGAAAGGTGCAGATAAGATGGGCCGTAGGAGTTCAGCATCCACCAGATGTCACTGATGTTCCTCCCAAAACCAAAGGACCCAGCAACAAGCCAGGTGGGGGAAAATAAAGTGCATCACTGCTGAGTGGGTTCTGTAAAATTCCAGGAAATTTTATATTTAAGTTATCAAACAACCTGTTTCAAACCCCCTAAACCATTTTTTCTGTCTTCTGTGTAACAATGAAGCACCATTGAACTTTTCCTGCTTATATTACCTGTGTACTCCTGACCTCTCTTGTTCCCTGCTAGTTTTTCTCAGTGGTTTGACATGAGCTGTTCCCCTATTTCTTTTTTTCCCCGTCTCCATTCAGCCAAGGTTTTACTCACCCCCGGGTGCAGTTTGGATGGCAGAGCTGGCAAACAGCATTCCCGTCGGCATATTTCCAGACGAGGGTGTCATTCTCACCCAGAACCCCTGCTGGGCAGGATTTCACGCAGTGGGGGCCATCTATAAAATGGGCACACTTCATGCAATTGTCAGGACCCTGCAAAGAGAAGCAACTTGTTTATAATGCCCTTCAATCAGCCTGGTCAGGAGGAAATTCAGAAGATAAATCTAAATGCCTTCCACTGCCAGAAGTTTTCAGCATCATCTGATTTTATTACCTTGCTACCTGATATTCTTGCAAGTAATTGCTGTTGTAGGATGGACCATACAAAAGGTAGTCCCTGCTCTTTAAAGCTAGTATTTTCTTGCATTTCAGTGTTGCTTCTTTTATCCTGGTTTGCCTTCTGCCTGGTTGGAAACCTATATTTTTCATTTTAAGGGGAATAATTTAATGACGCCTCAGTAAGGCGTTATCTGAAAAGCATACGGCTTGGCAGCTACCTGGTACAATCTGCCATCACACAATTTAAAACATTGGACCTGCTGACACCTCCCTGAAGTACTGGCCTCAAATCATTTACCTGGTTTCTCAGCACAGGTTCTTTCCTCTGTTAGAGAGAAGCATGGAGTAATGGAGGCAACTCAAGGAGTGCATGAATTTTTTTTTTACTTTGAAAAGCGCTTAGTTTGTGTTTAAAGGAATTGCCTTTAGCCATTTTTGGCAGAACTGTTTCATGTCCACCATGAATGACCTAAATATTTTAAAGCAGGGGAACTAGCAATTCTGGGTCAAATTCTGCTATAGAGAAAAACCAGACAAGATCCAAGTGCCAGTTAAGTGGGACTACAGTAATACATGTTATAGGAAGATTATTTAAATCACTGTAATGTCTAAGGGCCACTGTAATAGACTGATTACTAGATGCTGGGCAAATATGGAATGGGGGGTGGTCATCGGCTGAAGGACCTTATAATGTTAATAACATCCCTGAAGCCATAGTGCTAGAAGGGAGGATGGAAATGCTTCACATTACTGAGCAGTGACTCTTCAAACTGATGATGGGCAAGGGTCAAACACTCAGAGGCTTCTAGGAAAGGCAAGAGGTGTTTAAAGAGTTGGGTCAAATAGCACAGAGAAGGACCTGTGATGAGAGCAGGAGATTTGATCTCAATTACAAGAAAGAAAGAAAAAAAAAAAAGGAAAACTGGAGTTTTACAAATAAGATATGAGTTTGATCTAACTTGTTCACATCAACATGGCAGTTCAGTATACATATGTCCCTCAAATGTTTGCCAAATTACTATATTGTCACATACATAAGTAAGTCTTTTTTTCCTATGTAAAAGACACAAAAAATTAAAGACCCTACAATGCCTGTGACTGTGGATTGCATGTCACAAAGGAAAAATAACACCCTGAGGTTTCCTCTCCTGTTCCTGCTCCCCTGCCCCAAGATCTTGACTTCTAACCACTCTCACCTCTGCTCTACCTCAGAGAAGGGGTAAATGAGACCTCAGGATTATCTCAACATGGGAAATACTTATTAATACATAGTTTGAGGTTTGCTAAGGTGAATCTGCTCTTACAGGTCCAGTGCAGGTTGCATTGTATGCAGTGGAGTTTTGCACCAGGCACTCAGGGTGGCAGGGTAGGCACCTGGAGTCCTTTTCAAACTCTCTTGGCTCCCTGGAAAAAAACAACAACAACGAAAAAAGAGAAATAATTAAATCCCAGGCTGATTAGTGAGTAATAAATTGTGGTCTTCTCTCCTTTCCTGAGTTTTCCACTTTAAATCGATTGAGATGATGATAGTACTGAGACAGGAGGAGATACAGGGGGACCCTCTTGGCTACACCAGCCACACTTTTGAGGACATAAGAGTAAGGGAAACTTGGTTAAAAGTGAAACACATGGCATTCCAGATTGCACACTACAAATTAGTTTACTTTCCCTTTTAAGCTAGTGCCACAGAATATTCACAACCATTTCTAGAGGCTTTTAAATAGTAGTGATGCAAAGAGATCAGCAAAAACAGTTCAAGTGATTCCAAGGCTACAAATAATAATTAGGAAAGTTAAACAGCAAGGCACTGATAATTAAATTCACGTCCTCTCTACAACACACAATGAATTATTAAAATATGAAAGTTGGGAACAGATGGTTTCAATAGCAATAAAGCTGTTCCACTTCAAGTAATGGTGTTATTAATTAAACTAAATCTACCCATCATTTGGCAGAAAAAATGCCCAGATCTGCCCTTCAGGTTATAATAGCTGCTGGAGGGAATTCACTTAAAAAAAGACAGCTGCTGAACTACAAGTCACTAGAGAAATACAAACATCAGAGGCATTAGCACCCTGACAAGTACTTGCTTAATTCTCATGAATTTAAAAGTCAAACTTTGAAAGCTTAATTGAAAAGTCCCTGTAATTTTTGGTGCTAGAGGTACCTTTCCCGTCTACATCACCTGTTGAACTGCCTGAAAAACCCAGCCACAGCCCTGACACACAAGCAGTAATATGTTCTCCATGGCCTCAGTGAGGCTGAAGCAATAATTTTGCCCTGAAATTGCTGTTCTCAGTGATTTTTGGATGAAAGCTCATTCTCCCTTGACTGCAACTTTGCAAATTGCAAGGGTGAGCTGCTCATCTGAGCACATATGAGTCCCTGGCTCTGGGGATGACTGAGCTCCTGGGGACTGTAAATGGCTCTGGCTCTCACCCAATGTACTTGACATGACAGTCACAGCTTGGATTTTCAACGGGGCTTTAAGCTCCTTTATTTCTTATGGGAAGGAGGCATAAGGCTTAGCCTCCTTGGGCCTATAGATACTCTCCTTGTGGGCTTAAGGGGATGTTTTATTAGCAGTTCACCACAGCAGGAACAAACTCCCAAGCAATACTGACTGGGAAAGGAGAGGTACCTCAACTAGGTACTATGGTCACGTAACATCTCTGCAAAGCTGGTGAAATCCCATGCAACCAGAGACCCAATTTTTTGCTTTCTTTCCAGCTACAACATATTTTAAAAACCAAAACCCCCGAATCATCACCGAAACCTCAAGCACCTCTGAGACAACTTACCCTTGTAGGATGTTGCACTGTTTCACGCACTCCTTTTGGCGAGCAAAAAACCTGCAGGAGAAACAGTGGAAGGGTCCTGGGCCCCAGCAGCCCACGTCTGAGCACAGAGGGTCACAAACATGCTTGGCAGCAGCTGAGAGAGAAACAAAGACAAGAAAAGCCATGAATGTCAAGGCAAGAGAGAGCTCAAACTCTCCATCCTCACTTCGTCTGACCAAACAGTTTCTCCAATCTGTTCCAAAGCACATGTGAATGCTCCTGGCAGTGTGGAAGAGGAGAAATCATGCTTCTCTTAAGTTCCAAAGCCTGAAACTAAGAGTGACTTCTGGTCTTTCAAAATAAGAACACGCTTCTCCGTGACAGCTTAACAGATGTATAATAAAGCTAAATCAGGCTGAGAGAGATGGGGTTGTCCAGCCTGAGGAAGAGACACTTTTGGGGAAACCTTATTGAGACTTTTTAGTACTTAGAGGGGGCATATAAAAACTTTTTAACAAGCCCTGTAGCGTCAGGACAAAGGAAAACGGTTTTAAACTGGAAGAGTAGATTTAGAATGGATGTAATGAAGACATAGTTACAATGGGTGGTGAGACACTGGCAAGATTTGCCTAGAGAAGTGGTGGATACCTAATCCCTGGAAGAGTTCAAGGTCAGACTGGATGGGGCCCTGAGCACCCTGAAAAAAAAAATTCCACTTTTCCCTTACCACGTTCATTAAAGCAGTATCACTGAATAATTTTGTAGCCAGGGAAATAGGGGGAAAAGCTTTTCTCGAATTATGAAAATGCAAGCTTACACTTGCATTTCAGCATGAGCTTTAGTGGGGAGCAGGAATGCAGCGCTGCCTTACCACATTCATTTTTATCTCTGTTCTGTAAAATCTTTGTTTTCTGGCTCTGAGTTGCAAACAGGCTGTGCCAGTCCATGGTGTCAGCATAGCAGAGGTTCCTGTTCTTCATAACGGCAACATCTCCGTCACTTATTTCCTTGAGGGAGCGCAGCCCTAAGGACTGTATTTGCAAGTTAACAACAGCAAGGGAATACTGGCCACTAAAAGAGAGATGGACAAAAAGAAAACACATGCAAGAAAGATAATTAGTAAGCAGACTCAGCATGTTTTTCTTTTAGTTCTCAAATGTGTGTTGCTGTTTTCTTCAAGCAAGATCCTGCTCAGCCCTGTAAACTTATTGCCTAGTACATGACATGCCTGTTATATAACAACTACAATACTCACATCTGGTTTTTCAAGGGCTTTTTAAGCTAAAACTATCAGGACACGTCTTCTGACAAGTAAATGATGTGCAACAATAGTTGTAGGTAAAGTAGCTATTATTTCGTGCTTGTCCACCAAGTCATTCTTCCTCTTGGGGCAAGCCTAGGAGGGCACTGGAAGCGCTGCTGGTGTTTGCACTGCCTGGCGGCCTCCATCCCCCACTGCCCAGCTACCTCAAATCCTGAAGTGCTTCTGATACCTTAGTAACTTATCCCAAACTGTAAAGAGCCACTCTTTGTCCTGTTTGTGTGGGTGACCCTGAAAGCAGGCTCAGGGCAGCCTTCCACATGTGGCACAGCGCTGAGGGTCTTTACCCCTGGGACACATTATCTACTGCTACAAAGATAGTGCTCTACTCCTCGAAGGGTTTGTCCCATTTTGCAGTAGTTTTTGGACATCTGAGTCTCACATTGCTTGCAACCTCGGTGTGCTCAGACAAGAGCAGCTCTAAACAGTGTTGCTCTTACAGTCGCTTTGCCACATGATTTACTTACTGTTGCTTTGTTCTGCCCCGTATAATCTCCAGATTTTCAAAAGCATAGAGATCAGTAGCATTCTCGGGCCAGGCTTGAATCAACAAAAATCCTGAAATGAAGAAAAGAAGATTTAAAAATAATAATAATGAAATTAAACCTGTGGTCAGTACTGGCAGCAGAACCTCCTCCTTGAGCAAATCCTGCACCAGGAGAAGGCGCTGGTGCTTTCTCTATGCTTATCTGAGAATCTCAAACTGAAACATGACATTTTAGGGAGCAGGGAGATATTTTTAAACCCCATTTTATAAACAGTTTACTTCTTAGCCCACCACGAGGGCTTAGGAGCATAACAGATGAACATGTCAGTGAGCCGCACATCCTGCCACACCGAGTCACCAGTGACGATGGCTCTTGCCAGTAGATACCCTGCCTGAGAGGCTGCAGGCTCTGATCCTGTGGGAGAAAGGCATCACTCCATCCCATTTGTGAGCAGACCTCAGGGAAGAGGAGAACTGAAAAGCAGGAACCGAGCAGAACAGACAGCTACTTGGAGTGGATTGGCTGCAGCAAGCAAAATTCCCTGCTCAGCTGAGGTGTTTGGGAGGATGGGGAGAATTTGGAAAATTGTAGGCTGCTGTATGACGCTCTGCGGTTAGTCACTGCCACCCTGAAGGGAACCAGACAGGTAAGAGAGAAAGAAAAAGGGAACTGGAGCCATGTCTGTGGACCCAGCTCCGATGTTACGTTCATTTTATAATGGGCTGAACAAAATTACTTTTAATTGATACTTGGTGCAAGACAGCAGCTGAGCACTCTGCTGGCTGCTTTGTGCTCGTGGAGATACAGTCGCCCCAAGGAAGAGCTCTTCAGGCTGGAGAGGGTGTCTCCGTAAGGATGACGCAAGCCACTGAGCACGCTTCCCTAAGGAGTTGCTGAAAGGTTTTCCACAAATAGAAACACACTTGGCTTTTTTTAGCTGGAATGGTACGCCTCTGCATCACCACACACTTCTTGGGTGGCTGGGGATCTCCTCTGCTTTTACTCTTCTCTAGGGCTTACAGTTCAGCAGAAGGGGCGTTCTGGCCAAACCACACACCTTGGATGGGAGACCAATATGGGTTATGTGGGCGTAATGCTGGCGAGGCACTGCTGACCACCTTGGTGAAGAGTGACCCTTGGTAGCTCAGAGGCAGAAACTCTTTGCTTGCTCTTCTCTTCTTATGCTTAAAAAATTTCCCTTCTCTCCCTCTGTATTTTGGCAGTATCAGTCAGAGAACATCTCAGCTTAAAACTCATTGCTAACCTGATATTTCTTTGACTGTTTTGAAGACGTCCAACTTCTTGGGGTCCAAGGGTAGAGTCTTCGTGAAGGCATCACTGAAACAAACAGAATGAGGAATTGGGAAAAGAACAGTTCAGTCTCAATTTCTCCCCAGCCCTTCTTTCCCTCCCAGTGCTTAGTGACCAGCAGGTAACTCACCCTAGAAATGCAACTGGGAGAATGCTGACATCCCCGTTGATCTTGGTACAGTTTTTGAAGGAGTCAATGTTTGTGGCATTTATGGAGAGGATTCCTTTAAGCTCACCTATTCCAATGCCATTGCACACTGTTAAAGGAGAGATACAAAATGAGAAGGGGAGAAGGGTGAAGCCCAGTTACACGTAAGGGGGGAAACACAGAAATGCCATGAAAAAGCATTCCAATATGGTTGGAAACTCCAACGCTGAGTTTCACAGATCTTTTGCCTATTTTTGCTTTTCAGAAAGTGCCACAAGATAACCACTTTCTGCTTGCCCAGCTGTGCAGCTCTGGTCTGAGCTTCTCTGCACACGGGCTCTGTTTGGCACACGCTCCTCTTTCTCTCTTTGTCCCATTTTAATTTTATTCCCCTTGATGAGGTACTGGGAAGGATAAATGAAGGAGAAGGCTGATGTGCAAGATACACATGCGCAAACACACAGTTTATCTGCTGTACTTATGGTGTATCCCAGTTGGAGAGCACGCCCCAAAGTCAGGTTTCCTGATCAAACCACTTGCCAGATCTCCAAACAATCAGTGGATCTGATTGATATAGAATTTGCGCTTAATTAAGATCAGAACTTCCTGCACTTTTTCTAAGAAGTTATCTATCATCTCAAAGCCTTACTGGTTTATTCCATGCTTTTATACCTTTGCTGCATAGCCCATCACACTTTTTACACTTCCGAACACCATTTTCTTCCACTTCGTAAGTATCAGCATTGCATGAGCGAACACAGGAGCCATGGTCTGTCACCACGTAGTTGTCTGGGAATAAAAGGATACAAAGGTCATTGAAACACAAGAAGGATGCATTGGGAGCTGGACAAACACTTCAATATTAGTGTAATACTTTTGTCACACTCAGAAAAGTACAGGCACTAACTATGAATACTCACAAACATAATTTGAAGGTAGATGAACATACAGTGCTATCACCCTTTTACAGAGAGGGGCATGGTCAGAGAAGGATAAAACAACATTCAGGGTCTCGATGGGTTAAAAAAATACAGACATGGAACAGCAAGAAAGGAAAAGCAAGCATCTGTAGATAAAACAATCACACAGATTGAGAGGGAGTGTTAAAATCAACTACTTTCTACCAGTCCTAATTAAGAAACAGTTAAGAGCTGATAATGCTAGATAATCCACAGGATTGATCCCATGTAGCCATTGTTTTGATGATTTTTATATGATGCCTTTCTCTCCACCAAGAGAAAAACTTTCAGAAGTCAGAATGTAATGAGTAAAAATCAGGGAAGGTGATGGATGCAGTTTGAAGAGGCTCACTTTGTCAACTGTTCCCAGTTCCCACAGGAACTGAAGAGAACAAGTGCTTTTTCACTTGGCCACTACACAGAGGGATGACATAGGTCCCTTCCCACCTCTCTCCAACCCCCACCTCCTCTGTGGCTGCAATCTGAAATGAACTTACGTGGACATTCCTTCACACAAGTGGCTCCGAAGCTGTATTTTCCATCAGGGTTGACATCCATCTGGTAAGTGGTGGGGTTATACAGGACTAATGGGGGACATGTATCCTTGCACGTAGCATCATCCCGAAACTTGCGGCATGCCTGTCATTGAACAACAGCACCCATTAAACCACCTTCTCCTTAAAAAGTGACAATGGTTTTACATTAGGTCTTTAAAGCACTCTGACGGTCTCATCTGTTTCCTGCTTAGCTCCAATGGAAGCCCCAGGCAGCTACAGGGATGGTCCCTCAGGCTTTGAAGGTGAAAGGTTCCTTCAGGCTGGGCAATTGAGTTTAATTTTTTTTTTTAAAAAGAAACCATGAACTTTTCTTTTTCTGACTAAGAAACCTTGGCACTCTGGTGCAGAGCTGCTAGGATTCATGTGGGAACGGGAGTAAATTTGCATGCCTTAGACAGAAAAATTTTCCCTACAGGCAACAATTGGATCAAGACAAATGGTACTTTTCCTGGCCACTTTTTAATAACCTAAATCAAATCAAGTCCTTTCCTGCCGATTACTGACTTTTCTGGCTAAATGTTAAACTGAAGCCATTATATTTGGCTGCACGTAATGAACAATATAGCAAGCATTTTTGAAGGGTAAGTGGTTCTTCCAATTTAAATCTGCATTAAATTAATAATCACTCTCCCCTTTCTTCTCCCCTGGCTTTCCAAATGGGAGAGAATAACTGTCTTCCTTGTGAGCCAATAAGGGCATCATAGCCATGCAACTTAAAAGAGGACCAGGACTAAACATAACAACAACATCCAGACTGGATGGATTCTATGGCAAATACTCAGATGCCCCTTAATTCAGAATGAAGTGTAGTGCAAATATGGGGAAGAGTTAAAACCACAGCATACACCGATCCCCTGAAACTCTTGTAGAAAAGCCAAGGGACTTTTTTTTTCCTAAAGAAGCTCTGTTTGCTTTTTCTCCCTCCACTGCCCCAGGGTTCCCCAAACACAGTGCTTTTGTGGCAAGTGAAAACCAGAAAGGGAAACCCTGATTTCATGTCTGAAGTTCAATGAAATGCAGAAAGATGAAGATCCATCATAACTCATTCCCCTTATAAGTTCTTGCTTTAGTAAATCAAGATTATTACTGACTAGTGCTAAGGAGCACAAGGCAAACTTGTGGTGGCCTGAAAAACTGCTGTAGCACAGGGACTACTTTGGACCCGGGGACCTGCCCATGTGGGGAACTCACCCTACAGCAAACACTTAGATGCTCTGCAACAACTTCGAACTCACTGGGCACTTAAAGGCACTAAAGATGGTTTAGAATGCACTAGTAAGGTTCACTGACAGAATAAGTAAAGACCAGCTAAGGGTGCTATGAAGTTCATGTCATCTTCCCTCCCACCAACCACCCATGAAGGGAAACCCTGGAGCACCCTCCAGGACAGCATCTCAGAGGGCTTCTGGAGTTGAAGAAGGCTAGGGGACATGCAGCTGAATGCCTGCCTCGCCGTATCAGGGATTTAAGCAATTATGGCGGTGGTGCAGCATCATTACCAGGCAGTCACTCTCCCGAGGCCCTGTGCATCCCGCAGCACACTGGTTGTGGCAGCAGTCACTGGGCACCTTTCCCCTGCAGCGGCCAGAGCACTGCTGGGCACAGATGACTTTTGTTACTGGAAGATACAAGAAAAAATGAGAAACATCATCTGTACTTGCTGCTCTGAGATCAAGAAATATGGAGAAATGGTCTGGTGCAGGATCTGTGCTAGATTTTCCTCATGGGATGCACATTCTGTCCTCACATAAGGCTAATGTTCGGGAGGAGTGAGAGCTGGTGTGGGTGGTAGCGAGCAGGAATTGTGTCCAGTCTGTAATTATCTTGGCTGTTGCGAGGTGCTACGAACGCTGACTCCAGCCAGGAAATATGTCCTGCTTAGAAAGAGCAACCAGGTCCCTGTCACATCAATGCCTAGATCAAGAAAAATTCTGTGGAGTCATTGTATCTTACATCTGGGCAACAGAGCAGGATCTGTCTCCATTTCACTGAAAAAAATTGCTATTATTTTTGCTAGCATTGGGAAAAACAACGTGACAGAACTTCCAGGGCTTCATACTAAAATGGGAAACCATACATTGTTGGTGTGGTATCAGGATCCCTTCAATGCACGAAAAATATTCTGCAATTTGTAGAGAGGGGAGACTCACTCAACAAATAGATTTCATATGCACGCTGAATTATTTTTCTTTAGGCTTCAATTCCTTGGCCAAATTTTATCTTCGTTACACAATTCCCATAGGGTTTGCACCACTGCAACTACCCATAGGAAGAACTGGCCCTGGTTCAGCTTTTTGCAGGGAAGTAAAAACTGCCTGCAATATTTTGTTGAGAATTGGGAAAGTGTCTCCATTTGAATAGCAAAGCAGCAAAAAGGATAATCAGAACAATTAAAAAAACAAAACAAAACAAAACAACCACAAACCAGAAATGGGATTGCTTGTTCTCTAGAAAAAAATTACTGGTTCACAGAGCCTGGCATTAGACACCAGAGAAACCTCATGGCTACTCTGCTTCACTACAGCACCCTGAGCATTTCAGCTGTGCTCTACGCTAACTGTAATCAACTTTGCAGTTGGCACAAATGAGTTACAATACCACTATGAATTCCTGTAAGTCTGAAATAGAATGTTGTTAATTAACAGAAAATTATTGCAGTAAGTAGTCTGCTACAGGGTATGTAACAGTGATTTTTAAAAATCATACATTCTGTCTTTTTCCATTACACACTTCTGTATCCAAACTGCATTATTTCATTAGTCTTGTAGGCCTGTAAGCAAGACGATATACTTTCAAGGAAACAGATTATTTCCACAACAGGTATTAGCTTCTTGGATAGCATCTCCTTCATTCAACTAGAATGAATAAGAGGCACATGGTTCTATATGAACAGCATTTTGATATAATTTTTTTCATAAGCATTAGCAGGGGAATAAAGCACCTCGTCACTTTGATAGCTATTGACTAGAGCTTCCTGCTGGAAACATATATCACAGCAAACGTTTTTACTTCATACAGAATATCCCACGTTCATTTTCAGGAGAAAAAACTTTCCCACATATGGAAATGTGGGATAGATTTTCAGTTGGCCACATTCTCAAATGCCTGGAGAGGTGAGCAAGAGGCTGCAAAAGGTTTCATTTTATTCACTCATCGACCTCCTGAATCCAGTGAGAGTTTGTAAATGCTGAAAGCTTGCAGGGCTGAGACCTGAGGTTTTGCAAGGCCCTGAGACAGCTGTGCGGCCCCAGCTGCAGGGAAAAACCTGTGTGTGCAGTCACTGTCCACCTTGAGAGCCAAACTGCAGAGCTGACTGAAAAAAACTAAAGTTTATATTAAATGAAGACAGAAAAGATTTGCTCAAGCTCCAAGTTGTATAGATTTGGCTTGGTATTTGCAGACAAGAAACTCAGGGTTAGGTGATTATTTGCAATGGAAAACTGAATATAGGATATTGCTCCCACTTGCATTATGTCTAGATCAGTGTTTTTTTCACTGAACTTTTCACAAAACAAAGAATTAGAAACAGTGTATTTCCTCACTTTTTAGAGAAAAAAGGAATAATGAAGTAGTGAAACAAACTGAGATGGTCTTCCTCCTCAACCTTTACTTTAGAAAAAATAAAACCTTGTAGGCTCTGAAGCACTTCTAAATGGATGTTTCTGTTACTCTCTTCATATCAGGTAAGCATCCTACCTGCACAATTTTACAGTAAAACATAGGCAGCCAAACATTTCCATTTATATATCTAAAACTGGCTACATATTTTCAGAGAGCCTTTCAAAGGTCCTCCAAGTACAGTATGTAGTGTGATTATATCCACATGAAGGTGACATCTTTTGTGTTTACAAAAAAAAACCTACAGAGATTCCAAAAAGAGAAATTAAAGCCAGCAAAAATTGGGTTACATTGGTGCTTCTAAGAGTAGAAAATAATCCTTCTAAGAGTAGAAAATAATCCCAAGTATCATTAATTGGCCTGCAGAATGACTCTGCAGGAAACAGCAGGAAGGCAAGCAATTCACCACACAGTTACTGTGTTCTCTGTTACATGGTAAAATAACCGAGGAAATAAATGCTCACAAGTGCAGATGGGAGAAAGCTGTGGGCAACACACAAGTTTTCAATGCAGGAGACACCTGCAGAATTTTACTTCTGGAAGAACAGCACATCTGCAGGGAAATCCAAACTCAAGGCAAACCACCTTGAGGTTTTCCATCCAGAAAGGGAGCTAGCTACTCGTAGGGACCAGACATGGCTGTCTTCCCTGTGACTACCCTTTTGCAGACCACGTCCACCCATGGTACGCTTCAAGAAGCCCCAGCATAGCAGGATGCAGAGAAGGACAAGTGTGATACACATGTTACTAATTTGCACTTGACAGGTTAATTTTTCAGTAGATAGAAATTTAGTATGTCAGAGCACACAAGCAATTTCTGAACTTATCTTACATTTCTGGCAGTTCTGTTCACCAGGGCCCCAGCAGTGGTCTTCTGTACAGTTCAGATGGCATTTGGGACCTAAAACATGAGACAGAGTATAATATTCTGTAAACATAGAAAACAAAAACATACCATGAACCACAGAAAACAATGACTTGAGATTTCCTGCTCAATAAACCAGTGTAGGAAGCACTCATATAACAATGCTCAAAAAAACTGAGAACTTAAATCCTTATCCTTTGTTCATCTCTGCTTTCCTACGTGCAGTTCTCCACCTCTACACCTTTGAACAAGTGAGCACAATACCCAGCCAGTCTAGCTTACGAAAGAGGTATACTTTTCCCAGGAACAGGAATCTCAGCTACTGCCCAGCTGGCCCTCCTGCTGGTGGGGTTTGCATGCAATGGCAAGTCACCACTGGCATGCAGCCGGGCATGTGCCAGCTGCTCACTACAGGCCACATGTAAATCAGTGTTTCTGAACAACGCAGTTCTAAAAAGTAAACAAATCCAACTGGATTCAGAGGCAACCGCCAGCTACTCTGACCACAAAGTAATTTGACTTGTCTGCTTTGTGCTCTCCTCCCATTCTCTGCCAAAAATACTCCTCAGTGTAGGACTACACTGCAGATGGACAATTGATGGAGAGGTGATAGAGTGGATGGACACCCTGCCTGACCTCAATGATTCAGTGCTGGTTCTTTCCCATCCCTCCCTCCTTACTCTTTCTTTTTCTTTCTCTTAATGACGAGCAGAGTCCCAGAGAAACAACTTATTTTAGACTATGGGATCGTCATTAAAGCCATAAATGGCTGTCTAAGCAGATTAATAGGGAATTCACTACAGTTAAAAGGCATTTTCTAATAAAGTGTTTCTTCCTGCTAACGTCATGTGATTCTCCCTCCCTCCATCACCCATCAAATAGCTGAACAAATGCCAATACTTGTCCAAGAGTTGATTGATTTGGTGTAGGACCAAAGAAATCCTTTTCTTTTTTAAGTTGAAAAGTTAAAGATTAACATTTCTGGGGTGTTCAGAGCCAAATTCCTGTGCTGACATGTATAGTTTGCAACTCCTTGATTACGCTTGGGCTCTGCACAAAAATAAGTCAACACAGAAGTTGGCTATTAGCTCAGGCAATTATGCAACTGGAAGAAGATAGAGAAAATATGCTTCCCTGTCAATTTATAGTGCCAGAAATTAAATGCTTACAAATGAAAATAAACTCTCCTTTCTTTGAAATGACTGGGGATTTTACAAGGGACTCATAAGGCTGAAGGATTAGCTTGAGGCTACTCTGAGCATACGCTATACAAACTTCTAAATATCCCCTCATCTCCCTGCTGATCTGAAGCATCAGATTTATCTGCCTGTTTATCATTACTTTTGCAAGGGCAGTCTGTGCAGCCCAAAACAGTTGAGTTTTACAGCACACAACTTGGGCCTTAACTCTAAAAAGTCTTCAAGCAACTCCATGAAGCTACCCGTATGGGTTTTCTAGACACAAGCCTTACATTGTAAACAGAAGATTGCTGGAAAGCAAATGAGTGCACGTTTTTCTTAGCTGTGTTTGATTAACACATATGTAGAGTACTGCCTTAAACCAAGAGAATCACCCCCAAGAACTTTGCTGAGCTATGAGTTAACGACCTAACCAATATGAAAAATTCTATCTTAGGCCAGTGGTGCAGAAATGAAAGCACTTCCCTTGGAACAGGGCTTGGTGGCCCTCGTGTAAAAATTGTTGGACCACAAACCTACTGCATGAAAGATGATATGTTCATTATACTGTTTGAAGTGGAGGGGGTGAGCACATAGCATTTTTGGTAAGTTAATACTCACAAGAAGACAAGTTGCTTGCAAATTCAAGCACTGTGAGAGGCTTCTTGCTCGTGTCAATGATGTCATTCCAGAGAACAGTGTCCATGTTGCACAGTTTGGGGTTGTTGCTGATTTTAACACCTCCATTGAGAATTTCTGTTACAGAAAGAAAAAGAATTTGTAAGTGAAGCAAATCCATAAGACTTCTGCCTCTGATCTAAAGAAAGAGAAATAAAGCATGTATTTCTCCACCTCAGTCACACAATGCTAACAGAAAAGGACAATTTGCATGGCATCAGTACTCCTAACAGTGTAACTAACACCAGGCTCAGACTGATGGGTTCTGGAGACTCAGCTGCTCTAGGATGCCATAAAGATGCCACTACATGTGGCTTTCTGCCTGGTGCCACCTCTAGGGGCCATGGCACTCAGCAGAGATGACACTACTGGTGTGCATAGCCAGAGACCTAACACACGTATCACCAGTTCCCATAGGGATTTAACAGAAAATACTGACGTGTATGCACTGGAATCAAATGATGCAAAATAACAAACAGATACTTCTTTGGCAGTTTGGGGGACAGAAATGAATCTCACCATCTTGTTGACGTTTTGGATTTTCTGTATCTTTCTGCAATGAGAAATTATGAACTTTCTTCGCCTTTTGAAGAAGACTGGCTAGCGGGAAAGCAACCAGGAAACGACACTCAGATCCTTGTTTTTAAAGCAGGATTTGATGGCATGTGACTTTGAGAGGCAATCTCCAATTGGATCTGGACACCAATAAGCTAACAGTTGAAGTTTGCTTTAGAGATGCCTTTACCTCTTGCCCTCATCTCACCTGATAGCCGTTTCATTGGCAGCTGCCGGAGTCCCTGGGTTTTATTCATGTGGTAATTGGATAAAACTGCCAGGGCATAAGAGTTGTCATACAGCACATTGCCTCGGATTATCTGGAGGTTTTCTAGGGGAATGACATCCACCATGTTAAGTGCAATGAGGACGTAGCCAGCAACCTCCTGTATTGACTGAGAGAACAACAGAAGAAACAAGGTGCTTAATCCATAGTACTCTTCAATAATCACTTTCTACTTCCCACCCCTCCAATCCATCACCTTTCAATTTTGAGAAATGATAAACCATTTAATCTCATTAAAATAAATAAATCTGAGAACAAAAAGGGAAAACTTTGCCAGTTAAGCAGGTATAAACTCACCCTTTGAGCACTTACCAGGGTATCATTGAAAAGGTCCAGCTTACCCCTGCTCTGTCCCCAAGCAAGGGTAAGTGGGGTTAACTAGGGGATGCAGGCAAACAGGGCAAGCGTGTATGATATGGCAACTAAGTGTGATGCTTCCCTTAAATAACTGCCTAGCCTCCAAGCATTGGCAGCACAGAGATGCCATCTGATTCAGGCTTTTACATTCTCTTTTCCGTGCCCCTTTCCTTGTGGATCCTCCACTGCTCATCAGAGGGGAAGATCAGGTAAGCTTCTCCTTTTTAAGTAACATATATTTACAGAACAAAAATACAAGTGAGGTACTGTTCCTGCATGTAGGTCAATTCCTGCCTTGCACTGTGAAATGTGTGCATTTCTATCTCCTACAAAAATCACCATAAATGAAAAACCCTCAGGCTACCCCTTAGGATGTTTTCCTGTCCTATGAAGACTACCAGTGAATTTTCAAGAGACCTGTAACATTCCTGGGAACGGTGAGCTCCATAGTCAGGTTGTGCTTTGGAGAGAATGGCAATACCATCATATTTATAACCCATGTGTCTGAACCATTTATTTTCTGATCTTGCTTTTTACTTGCTAGTGGAGAACCTGGAGGTCCCCATGTCAGACAGTGCTCCTCCCCATGCTGTAGCTGCATTTTAGCATCCATCCCCTGTCCTTTCCTCCTCTTCCTCAGCTTGCCATAGTTACTCAAGCACTTGTGCACAAAACAAATGTTGAGATGGGAGTAGCCTGTGTGTCAACTGCAGAGGATTATCTAGAAGATTGCATAGGACTTGCCTGCCTGCTCAGGGTGTGAGCACTGCAGGCTACAGAGGGACTCACCACCATGGCAGGGGAAGGGGTCACTGTTTGAAGAGCACGGGAAAGGCCTCCATACTTCAAAATCTGCCATCAGTGGGTTGCCACTCACTTTGTGCTTTGCTTTGCCCAACAGCACCACAAAGTCTTTTGCTCTCCGAGAAGTAAGACAATGGGTAAGGATGCAATTGCAATTACAAATAAGAAGAAACCCATCTGCATGGCACTCATTACAGGCTGGGAAGTGCTTGAAAAGCTATTTCTCAAAGTGCCTGATTTGTATAGTAGAGTTGAGCATATCCTGCAGCCTACAGGTATGCTTAGACTGTGAGCTGCAATTGCTCTGACATTAGCTATGTTTTTTGCATCACCACAGAATTTTATCAGTAGCTGATCCTTTGCATTTTCCTTAAAAAATGGAGTAAGATTCCTTTAGCAGAGAAGACCACAGATGAACACTAACCTTCAGGAAAGAGAGGTCACGATTGTGCTCTACGTATGTAATCTCCAGGTTGCTGAGCACCACCTCACAATTGTTGTACATCCTCTGCAGGCTGGTGAAATGGTCTTCCACATGTCCCAGTTGGGTCAGCTTGTTATTTGTTCCTTGACAAACTGTGAAGGAAAGAAAAAAGCTCCATGAAGGAAAGGAAGAATACAAAGACTTGTTGCCCACTTATCTGCCACAAACACCACAGTAAGTTAAGCATCAGTTTCATAAGAAACAAGAACGTTACGTGTCATGTCTCTGATGGCAATAGTGTAGGAGTATGCAGTGTTTCCCAGACACTACCTGGGTACAGAGATGTACCAGAATTTAGAGCTGGAATAACCTTCCGTCACTTCCTGTTACACAAAAAACTCCAAAACAAGGCTTCTGTACATAAGTAGCACTAAGTTTTCTGTATCACAACCGTAACTCAGTTCCTGAGGAGAGTACATTGATACAGTACAGTCATCACTGATACAGTACAATTAATACATCAATCACTACTGAAAGTGGTATGTTGCTAGAAATCCCCAAAGGCGGTTTCCCTGAGGACCCATTTACTTTACTTCAGGGGGAGTTGGGTCTCCCTGTAAGGTCAGTGGAAGGAAGTGGGGGCTTCCTGCAGGATCCCTCAAGCTACAAATCCAGATTTTAAAAGCAAATTGAACCTCCAGGGCATACACATCTCTTGCCAGTCTGACATTTTGGGAGTATGATAAGATTCAGGAGATTTCCTGGCATATTCTCCTTTGGCACACAAATACACCTTTGTCTACTTTGCTGGTGGGGAAGGAAGAGGTGTCACACAGAGCACCACTGAGATTCCAAACATTTATAAGAGTGTGATGAAAAAATAATTCCCCATCTGAAATTATATTACTCTGCTTTATTAAATCTAGAAGAATTGAAAGAAGTTATCACCACTATATTTGATTGCAATGGAAGACCAAAATGCAAATTGCTCTGAAGAAAAAACACGACACATAACCCCCAAAAACTTTGCGCTCAAACAGTTTTTCCCTGTGCTATCCCTACACATCTAAAATGAAAACATCTCTGAGTTATGCTAATACAGAAGAAAGCAGAACAATACACAAGGCAACGTGGTAAAAAACTTCACAACCCCTTCCAGGTGGAAAGCTTCAGCCCAGCTTTGCTGTTCAGTGGGAGCAAAAGGAGGCTTTTATCTCATCATTGTTATAATGCAACCCAAGCCTGACTGCACAGCTTTCCATAGCACACCGAAAGAATTGCATTCTTTTAACTTTGAGAAAATAATACATGCAAAAATACTTTTGTATCATAATTCATAATTCCTAGAAGCACCAATCACAAGCTGGAACACCATTGTGTGGGGTGCTGCAAAGCAAATAACAAAGACTCTTGACAAAGCTGAAAATAAGTATCGGTGCTAGTAACATAAGACACACCTGCTGAAGATTTACCGAACAGCTGATGTTTTATTAGTAGGAAAAATAACTCAATAAGCAGTGATAAAAGCACACTTACGAATCATCAAAACCATTCACTGAACATGTGGTACTTCTCAGAACAGGCAGCATTAAGGAGTTACAGCGATAACAGATTAAATACTCTTGGACAATGTTTAAAACAAGGCTATTCACTCACGTTCCTCAGTTATTTCTCATTATACATCTAGATAAACATTATAGTGTTTGGGATCAAACTGCTAGTAAATGGGGACAGTATAACAGGCGCTGTGAGTACACCATCTAAGCTGCTTTTTACTTCACAAGTCTCAAGTGTGGAAAAAGACATTTGCTTTGAATTTCGAATTTCTTTACATTTGCTTTAGACATCCTAAGTGGGATTTTCTGTTCCATTTTCAAACTTAACTATTCCAATGTGTTCATGCTTAAAATCTGTAATTTCCTTCTGCTTCAAGTACAAGGACCACAAATTATGAGCATGAGTCACAAAAAGGTTTTTGTTTGTTTGGGGTTTGGTTGTTTGTTTGTGTTTGTTTTGGGGTTTGTTTGTTTTTCTATAGAGTGGTCACATTTTGAAGGCAGAAAGACAGAAATACTGTCATACTCTGGTCTGCTCTGGAAAAAGGTGTTGTTGGGGACAGAGGTGAAGAGGCTTTGAACTGACTGGAAAAGTAAAAGAGTTGTCCCAGAGGTCGTCTTGAATTTTAAACAGTGTTATCCTAGGACCAAGGAAAAACCCCAGTAATGAGAGATCCTTGGACAGTTAAAAACCTCAGCTTGGATGCTCAGATTAGGCATCTCATATCTGATCTTTAAAACAGTGTGATTTTTGAAAGCACTCAAACACAATGCAAGAGCAGATGCAGTGTAGACTTCTCACAGAAATAAAGACATGTAAGTCTGTAAGTCAGCCTGCTATGGTCTTCAGGGTCCACAAATGGCCTGGTGCTCTTGCTGCACCTCTGAGGCTACCAGCAAAGATCTGTCCTGATACCCAAGACAGGCCCGATGCAAAAGCTGCAGTGTTTATGCTATGTCTGAGCTGAAGGACAGGTGGAAGGAGGAGCCTTCTCTGGTGGCATCTCCTGGCCACCCATGCCCCTGATTGACCTTACGTGGCTTGGCACCGGTCAGGATGTACAACAAAACAGTCCAGCTCACTGAAAAAAAACCCTAAGACAAACTGCACTCATTTGAATGTGCTTCTCTTGGGATCAGACAAGTGTTGGAGCTCTGAACCTGGGTCAGACATCTTGAGAAACACAGACTTTTTCATTGCTTATTAGGTCAAGGCTGATGCAGCAGGCAGAGGGCATGGTTACTCTTGTACTTCTCCCTCTCCCATGGGACCACTCAGGGAACCATGCCAAAGAGTTGATCCAAGCTACAAATAATGCAGGACAATAAATAAATAATTGGACAGAGGGTATTTTTAGCTCAGAAAAGCTCTTTGATTTGGTTCAGCATCGTGCCCCATGCATTCAAAACAGCTCCGAGGATGGCAAGGAGGCAGAAGCAAATAGTGAAGAGAAGGTGCTTGCCTCCTTGTGAAGCTGCAGAGGGAAACCCAGACATAACAAGCTTCAAAGAGGCTTCAGGTTGGTCCTCCAGGATTTACTTTTTTCCCCTGTACTGTAAGTAGAGAGCACTTTCATGGCCCTATACCAAAGGTTTCTTAAGCCATATGCAAAACCACTGATCCTCTCCATCAGGCTCATCACATCCTCCATGTAATCAACAGTAGATGTAGATGAGGTGTTAGTTAAGATTTGGAGAGCAGAAGAAAATGAGTTGCTTCTTTAAAGAACTCAAGAGTATGTGGCTAGCATCAGTCAGACCACCATAGAGGAGTTTTCCCCCTCAGGCAAAATTTTTTGTTTGCTCAAGGAGATACAAGGTCAATTCCCTGTTGGCTACAAAGAGATCTAAGTACATCCACAAAGTGAATTTCATCACTTCAATACTTACCAAATGAGAACCTGGGTCATAAGCTGTATATGCTGAGCAAATAAAACCCTGATCAAACAAAACAAGCTAACCCCCTGCAGCAGTATTACTGAACTCAGGCAAAGGTGCAGAATAATTTTCCAACTAGAACACTTGGAAAGAAAAGAAAACGGCCTGCTTGCACCTAACAAATAATATAATTCCTGCAATTTCTTTGCTTATGGAAACTGTGTTCTGAAAAGATACATGCTATAATTATCTGTATATAATATTACAGTGTGAATGCCACTCTGGCCAGAGGCTAAAGCACATACAATGAGGTGCTCGCCTCGCTCCATAGAGTTTCAAGTGGGATGTGCATGCTCAAGTGGATGGAATTTATTATGATTTAACCACTATTGAGCTTGACCTATTTGCCCTCCAAAGAACAGATTATGATGCCACATACACTCATTACACACTTTCGTTTCAACGTGTAGCAAAGCCAGCACTATCCAGGTTTAGGAGTCAATGGTGCGCAAGGGTACTTGCATGATACGTACTATGGAAGTATGTACCACATAATACATTTTCTATGTGGGCACTTACACATGGCTGAAGCACATTTTAACTAAAAAGAAGAGTAAAAAAATCAGGGTGACAATGTCCCTGACCAGCAGAAAAGCTGAGATCCGGAACTTAACTTCAGGCTGAACCCTAAAAGATGAAAGTTTTGCTTTTATCTGTAATGCTAATATAATAAAAATACAGCCAATCTGGAAAGTTTTGACACAGAGAGGCCACCCCAAGAGGCTGCTGTCTGAAGCAGTGCTGAGAGCAGGGCTGCATGCTGGGAGTATGGGTTTCTCCTGCCCCAGCTCGCGTGATCTATTGGATCCACAGAGCCTCAGCCACCACTTCTGTGACATGGAGGCAACCCATGTCTGCAGGGCTGCTGCACGGCATTACTACCATGAAGCATTTAAATTGTATGTGATACTGATTTTAGCAAACATGCTGCAATTCCTAAATGCTAAAGTGATGCTGATCTTGCATCAGTTACAGCCTTACCTTGACAGACAGCCTAAAAAAACCAAACAAACCAGATATTGCTGTCCCAAATGCTGCATAAGGCAGCAGCAATCAAAGGCCTGAGGAAAGAGGCACACTATACCAATAGATGCAAACTTGCTGAACTTTCGCAGTTATGAAGAGTGCAGGGTTGGCCATCCTGGATACTAAAATCCTTTGTGTGTCTACAGCCGTGCTTGCTAGTCCCCTTCTCTGCCACAGACTTGGACTTAACCGAGTACTTCTAGGTGATGCAAACAGGTTTACCCTCTGCAACCTCTTGCTTCTTGGCCATATTTTTCTTGTGAAGCCCAAAGTAGTGGAGTGAAACGAAAGCATTTCCTAAATTGGCATTTTCCCCAACTTATGGTAGGGAGATAGAAGGCATCCATCCAGCTGTAATGCTAAACAACTATATTCTCCCAAATCCATACAAGCTCAGATTAAACAAAGCAGTCCCTGCAGCAATTGCCCTGATTCAAATAAAATCTGTTTTCATCTTTTCCCCAGAAAATCTCTGATTATTTAAGTCCCAATCCTGTCAAGCATATTTGCCCCAGACTTGAGAAAAACCCCAGAGAATACTTTGAAACCAAATTATCACCAATCCCTAAATCATCAGCTGTTTCTATCCATGCTTAGCCTGTGTTAGTCTCCCTGCAGCTTTGACAGACATCAAAATAATAACTCACAAAGGCAATGTCAGAGATATTCAAGTCCATTTCCATGCTTCATATAGAACTATATATGCCCTGACAGGATAAATTTATATACTACTGCACGTTTTCTAGTCATTACTGACAACAACACAAAACTTGGAGATAAGAGATATTTATTTAATCTGCCAGCACATTTATAAATATTTCTCTCTTGCTACTTTTTAGCAGTAATTTCACTTTTGATATTTTTAGGTATTTCGTGGAAGAGCGGTACAATCCTGAGCATTTGGTCCAAAGCTGCCACTGAAAGCCTGGGGAGATAATGTTACTCAGTATAGTAAAATCAATGCTGCCCACAACCAACTCACCTTTACCACAGTACAGGGGGGGGAAACCAACTTTCAGGAGAACTGGAATATTTTTGTGAGAAATATTGCTCAATTTGGGTCTGCACGGGCAATCACAAACCATCCCAACC
Organism: Neopelma chrysocephalum; assembly: GCF_003984885.1. Taxonomy (NCBI): domain Eukaryota; kingdom Metazoa; phylum Chordata; class Aves; order Passeriformes; family Pipridae; genus Neopelma; species Neopelma chrysocephalum. The sequence goes on along the minus strand of NW_020897695.1, from coordinate 19,961,739 downwards.
CAGTGGGTTAGCCCCTGGGTAAGCCCCACACAACACACGGGATCCTGGTCATGCCCTGCACCTCCACACTCTTCCCTGGGAGAAAAACTGTTTCTCCCTTATGACAGCTGCCACTGACCTTCATCTAGCAGGGCCTCAGAAATTAAATGAAGATGCTTGTGTCATTCAAGCATAAATATGCACATCAGTTAAAAGGGCAGGTCCTGTATATCAGGTATTTTTTTTAACCAGCTTCAAAGCATACCCTTACAGCTATCAAACAGATCCACATAACCTACTGCGGAAACCAGTGAAGGGCAGCTAGTACAGTCAAATGATCAAAATAATGGCATTTAAGGTTGCAAGGAAGTACTAGAGCAGATAGGACATTTGCCATCATGACTAACCTGTTTCCCAATTGAAAGAGAAAAAAACATGCAATGGTTTCCCTAAAGAAAACAGGGTATGAAATATCAGAGGCTGGAATAAAAAAAAGAGACATTATGTTATATGTGATCAACAGTTTAAATATAAACATTTCTTATATTCACAATTTCCTCAACACAAGAGAGAGAAGGGATGGAGAAAGGGATGGAAACCCAGTGTTGCTGGGTTGAGTGTGTTTAACATAATGAGTATGAAATTAAAATGGGAGGAAAGTTCACATGACATAAAAAGAAAACCAAATCTGCTGCAATGTGCTGTGAGAAGTTATGAAGGGGAAAGCTAGAAAACAGGTGAGGAGTACAAACAGCGCTCAGATGCGGGCAGATGTTTTCCCTTGAGAACAGCAGTTGCAAACCCATACAATGCCTAAAAAGTCCACTTTCAGCCTAATGACAGCAACGTTTGGGCACTGGAAACTCTTCTGCAGAAGATAATGATTTTTGCACATATTCAAATACTTTTATTTAAAACACTGTGAAAAACAACCTCATGTGGCTGTAGTAAGTCCCTGTTCAAACAGTGTGGTTTAAAGTAATGCAGTTGCTGAGATTAATTCCAACTTTTAGACACACTGGGACCAAAATGATGGCAGAGCTCTTAAAAATACTTAAATGGAAACTGTAACTGCAAAAGTGACCAAAACTAACACCATAGTTGACAAAAAAGAATATGCCTTAAGGGAAAGCTTTCCCAGATGGTTTTTTATTTCCATTTACTTGACAAAAACAACTTTTCCAGCTAAATGTAATTTTAGGTTTGCCTTGCTCCAATTAGGAGACCTGTCCTTCAGTGTCAAAAGTCACGTCCTGAATTGCAAGGGATAGAGGCAGCATGACAGTTGGATGGTCTGATTCCTGGTGAGTGCCTCTGCCTGAAAGAACAAAAAATCCTACACAAACCACCTTGCTCCTGAGTGAAGACCTCGCCAAAGTCATAGTATTTCGGACAACAAGGGATTCAGCCTTATTAATTCCCCAGGCTGCTTTTTTTTAATTTTAGTAATATTTCTATTTTTCTTCTCTGTTGCCATTATTTAATTCAGCGTGTATCTTCATTAATCCTTCAGATTAAGGCCAGACAAGGATGTGCTGAAATCAGTCTTTCCAATGGCTTCACTGTGAACTGGATGGGGGATTAAATTCTTCTCTCACTGAATCCGGTGTAAGTTTGCAGCAAGTACAAGGACAGGGAGGGCTAGCCTGGAGTTTAAGCTTTCCCCTCTGAATGCCCAAGAATTGAACTGTGGGATTTTCTGCAAATATCAGCAGAATTTCAAGGAAACGGGAATAGTCACCTTGCAATTTTCTACAGTTTGGGAAAAGGTTGATTTCTAAAGGGAATTTTGAGATGGGGCATTTCTAGTGGAGTACTGAAAGATAACCCAGATTTAGACTAGTTTTCTTCACATGGCTTTGTCAGTGATCTGTAAGAAGACATCAAATCACTGCTAAGGATGCCTGCCGATGACATGAACATTGCTGCAGTTCTAAATAACAAAGAGGGACAGATGACCTGCACAGGCTAGTTTATATAATTTAGGAAAATAAGCCCTCTGAACAACATTATTTGAACTACAGCCAAAGGCAAGGTCTTACATCAAAGACTGCAGAACACATACTAAATAGAAAATGGGGTGCTGGGATGCAACTGCCCAGAAAAGGACTTGGGAATAGTACGATGTGACCAGTGCATTGCTTGATGCAACAGAAAAGAGCAGCCACTGGGTGCATCAGTGGGAAAAGGCTGAGTGAAGGGAGGCAGAAGCTGGCATTAATCTCTGGTTGTGACTGAGTGGTGGCCTCTGCACTAGAGGGGTCTCCTGCCCCTGGTGCAGCTCCCACTCCCAGTGGTACCAGGATGCTCCACTCAGGCTTCAGCCTTTCTCCAAGCTACATTTCAGTTCATGTCCCTGACATATGGCCAATGGCTAGTGCACTATGATTTGCCTTGAGTTTTGTAGGCTATTTATTGAGAATGGTGGCTAGAAAGTCAGCCTCCCTAAGATGTCCTCACCAGCAGTTGGGGTGCTGCTGCTGAGTTGTTCTTCCCACTGGCACCCTTTGGAGAGGCTGCTATAAAGGTAAATAAGAGCTTGCATGGGGCTTTCTCTTTTGAGCTGTTGCTCAATTAAAGGCCAGATCTATTGCAAGTGCAATTACTAGTGAACTTAATTAACGAGCTGTTCCTACTGTTTATTAGCAAGGAAAAATCAAGAATAAGGGAACTTCATATCTCTCAACCACTATGCAAACATATGCACACATATATACACAAATGATAACGACTAGTTTATAAGTATTAGACACAACACTTAATAAATTTTGTGCAGAAAACACACAGGCACCTTCCTCGCCCTTTTAACCATCTTTACAGAAACTCAGACTATAGTGACGCTGCTATTTAAAGTCAACACAGACTTTGAGGTTACCCCCCAGAAGTTTCTCCATGTGAACCCAATAGCGCAGGGTGATGAGCTTGGTGCTACAAATCTATCAGGAGCAGGATGGTCAAAACAATGAGTTCATGCCATAGCTTGCCATTTTTAGGCACACGGTTCCCTATGTACAACAAGCAACTGAAGATGGATGCTCTAAGGTGCAAAATGTGGCTCTTCAAATCAAAATGCCAACCACAGCTTAGGCATCCAAGTGGTGTACAGCACAGGGAAACACCACTAAGTGCTATGGAGAGGAATGAGGCTTTGGGAACCACTGTGGAGGAAATTAGGGAATGGGGGAAAGGCAGATTTGGTGGTATACTGATAATGCTGGATGGAAGTTTTACCATCCAACTTATTCTGGGTCCTCCAAAAGAAAGCATTGCTCATGCCTGTGTTTTAGAACAGTGATCTTCATGCTCCATGAAACCCACATACTGACCAAAGTAGGTTTGTCATATACTGTATTTTGTGTACCCCAAACAAGATCACACAAGGGGCAACAGACCCTGGTGTCAGCCCCAGCAGGCTCTGTGTGCTCCAATGGTTTGTTTCCCGCAAGGATGAGTCTACCAGGTAGCACAGGCCCTGGCTAACAGTCCATGGCTGCAGACCTCCTGCCCTCCAGCTTCACACACCACAAAAAAAGCAATATTGCTGTGCTAGGCAGACCTCTGGAGCGTGAGAAGGACTGTCATGCAGCCCCATTCATACGAGGTTCAAGCCCTGGGAAATGGCCCATAGAAATACAATGGTTCTGGCATCCACAGGGAATTTCTGTGTTGCTGCAAGTGGTGTAAAGATCTGCACAGAGCACAGGAGCAAGGGGCCAGGAGACCTCCAACAATGGGCATGGCTCACCAAGCCTTGAATCTGGTGAGATATGTGTGAAAGGGCTGTGGCATCTCAAGACCTACAACGGGATATTTGGGAAAACAAGTGGATAGTAATGCATACATAAGTCTGTGTTCCGGGTCTAAAAAAAATATGTTCTTCATTGTTGTTTGTTCTGGCAACATCTACAGAGCAGCAGGATTTTACAGCACAATAAAAAACTGAAGATGTGTGCCCATGTAAATATGGGACCAGTTGCTAGTTACATCACCACTGAATTGTTTCAAATTGTTTAAAAATGTGTTGAGAAGTGAGTGTTAAAGGCGTTAAACTACACTGTGAACATTTTAGCATGTGGGATTTCTTAAAACATTGCAATCGCATATTTTAATTTGTGCCTTCCAAAGAGAAAAGTCATATGTTTTTCTTTATCTATATTAAATCAAGTCTTATGTTGCAGTAAGATGTGGTGTTCATTCACGTATTTCTGAATCCCCTGAGGTGTAAATTCTATGTGAGCACTCACACACTGGCTCAAAAAGGGCAAGAGAAACCACTTACAGCTGATTCCAAGGAGAAGACTAAGAACTTGCTATTACGAATGTAATACATCCTTATTTTTTCACCAATAAATATAGGATTACACATACACGTATCTATGTATCTCTCCCAGATAAGCAGACTGACCTCTCTAGAGACTGCAAGGTATGTGGAGAACTGCTGGAAACACAACAGTAACCACACGTTTCACTGGCTGCCCTGAACTGCCTGTGTCCACCTCCATGATAACCCCATCTACTTCTGTGCATGGTTCTGTTCACTGAAGACATGGTAAGCACTGCCAGCAACCACAGGTGAATGCTGCATCAAGCCTCTGGGCCTGTACAGCTGCATCGCTACCCAACACTTCCTCTGAAGCTGGTTCCATCCTCCTATGAATTCAACTTGGAAAGCTACAGGAAGAAAGATCTATGCTCCAAAATTCCCTAGGAGACATCTTGTCCCTTAAGAACGAGATCGCCTTCTCGAACAAGACTAAAACAAGACAAAAACTGCAGACAGGACTAAGACAAAGAATATTTACTGCTTCAAACAATAAAGGTACTGTTAAGTTTCTAAGTAGCAAACCTCCCGTCAGCTAACTACAAAGAATAAATAAAAGCTGATAAAAAGCTTTAAAAGTTTGTCTTCAGCTACTAGGTGTTCATGGGAATAAATGCTAACACATCAGGCTTCCAGCCTAAATTTAGATATTTGTGCATGTTGACAAGAAAGCAAGTTAATACATGCTGCTGGGTTTGATAGGCCTCCAGTAATATTTTAGTTTAAAGGAATAGCAGAAGAGCATAGTAGATGTAAATGAGTTCTGGATCACCTTCTGATCTTTATTTAAGCCTTGACTAAAACTCAGTGGAAAGACTGCTGTTGAAATGAATGGGATCTGAATCAAGCTCTTATTACACTTAATTTAACTGTGTGAAATTTAATAAATGAGGTAAATAGACTTTCTACCACCCTTTATTCTGGAAGGAGGAGAACTGCAACAACATTTTGAAAGCACAGCTAGAAAGCCACAAAATTATTTAATGACACCTGGGTAAGTTTTGAAGATGAAGACCAATTTTTCTTCAAAAGTCTGGGAAGAAAAAACATTGAATTTAGTCATTGTTACTATAAATGTTGCATGTTATAGCAAGTGGACTGCTTTTAGAGTTTGTCTTATTTAGCAATAGGGAATCTCAGCCACATTTAATGCCAGAGTTCAGTTTTATGAAGAAATGTAAACAAGTTTGAACATTTTAAAAGGTACTTGAAATGCATGATTACAGTACACTATATGCTGTTCAAACTCTGAAAAAGTTCCCTCTCCATCTCATGATTTGCATGGTTAACATCTGTCAGGCAACCTGAGCTGGAAGGAAGGCAGTCTTCCTCATGTTCTTCCACCCTTTTCAGCAAAGCAAATGCTCCATGGCTTAGTACTGAGCCCGGAAATTCTGCAATCTGAACTCTAGAAATACAACATTATACTGGATAAAGCTCTGCTAATGCTCTCAGACTTCTGTCATCATCATGTCCATTTGCACAGGTCATAGAGAATGAGATGGTGGGGTTTATCTTTCTTTTTTCTTTAATTGCCTATAGAATAGGTCCCAGGCACAAGCTTTATGTATCTCTGACTTGTCAAAACACTTCCTCCTTCTTATTTTTCCCCAGCACTTGAAAAGAAACATTTCTGTTTCGGCATAAAGTATTTGAGACCCACACACGCAATGTGTTGAACAAAAGCCTGTAAAAAGCAACTGTTACTTGTGGCAGACTTCTGAGGACCCCTTATTTATCACTTGTCATTGAAAACACTAATAAAAGAAACATATTAAAAAATGGGTAAATGAAATTATTTTCTTTCTTCGGGAAAGAACAAAAGACCAGATTTATCAAAAGGCTGCACCTTATATTAAAATGTGTGTCTTTTTAGGTCACATTATTGTTTCATACACACTCAGAATTTATTGTGAGCAGTTCAAAATCATTATGAAGATGACTGCAGCTGCTAAATTTGATTTTGCAACTCCTCTGTCCCCAAAGTTTGAGGGATGGTACTGATTTTGTCTTCCTCATGGACCTGTTCTAAGCAACAAGACAGGCAAAACAATGCACAGCTTTCTCAAACACAAAAAAACCCCTACATGCAAATATGAAAATCCAGAAGATGACATGCAGATAAGGATTAAAAAAAATCCACCCTTACATAAATGCCACAAACCGGCTTCAACACATTCCACACCCTGCAAAAAAAGTTGCCTGAAAGAAACTGCTCCATCAGTTTAGTCAAGAGGGAATAAACGTCCCTTTGTACACAAAAAGCTGGTAAATCAGCTACAACCTAAGCTGCAGCACAGAATGTGAAAATGTTATCGGTAGCAGCCATTTGGACTGTGCTTATCTTTGCCAAAGATGTCTTGAAGGAGGAAAAAAAACCAGAAGCTTTTTACTAGTGCAGTGAAATGCGTGTAGAGACATGAAAGCCTGAGAATCCTGACTGTAAAACTGATCTCATTCACTCCTGTTCCCATCTGCTCCTCTGTTTCTGCAATGTTTCTTCTGCAAAAGATTGCACTCAAGTGTTTTGACGGATGGAGAGGTTTGTGTAATCCACTGGGTTTGGGGCTTTTTTTATTTTTTTTTTTCCCACTCCGACTAGAAATAATCAACTTTTGTCTTTTACTATATTACAACATGTTGGAGACACTGCTGTACATGGGTCCCTGGTTTGGCTTTTTTTGTTGTTGTTGTTTGTTTGTTTGCTTGTTTGTTTCCTAAAAGAGAATGAAGGGAAACAGAGCCAGGAATACTCCAGTTCCTGCTCCATCCCAGAACACTCCAGCACCAGCATTACTGCTGTGTGGCATCTCGGCAGTGTTGCATGAGGATGGCCCCCGCTCATCTGCCAAGTGCATACAGCATGTACATGTTTATCACTCCAATGCTGCTAGGATGCCTTACACCTCCCAAAATACAACAGCAACTGCCTCAGAAACCCACTGCAGTTCGTGTCTCCTGGCACTTCTTTGCCTTCAACTTCTTGTGGGGAGAAGTTTCTTTAACAGCAGGAAAATTAAAATCACATTCTAACATATGTCTTGTGTATCATGTGGAGGTGCCACATTTTTCTCTAGCCCATATCTTAGGTGGAAATTCAAAGAAAGGAAGAATTGTTAGAGTAGCAACTTCAGAAGATATTAGAGGTAGGCAGTGTAAAGATCTGAGATCCACTACTCCAAGAATTTGCATGCTTGAATCTTCCAAGGACTTTTATGGAGTACTAAACTATCAGGGAAAAAAGTTACGTGAGGCAGGCATTTATGAAACTCAGTTCATTAAAAATAAATGAAAGAAAAAAATCACACTTAGTTTTCCACAAAATGACATTAACTTCAGAAGGATCTGGCTTTGGGCACTGCAACACAGAAAGTTTCCAACAGTGCAGAACAGTTGCCTTCTGAGCAAATGGGCACATCACACAGCTAACCCTCCTGCTCCACTGAGAAGCTGCTCCCTGCACTGTCAAGTATCTTTTGATAAGCCTTACTAAAACCAGAGCCACCTTATCTGGGAAAAATGACACTTACCAAGTTTTTAAAGCTGTAGGTCTGTTCGTCTGCCTTTGATGCATTTGCTAGTCTTCCATCACTATCTATCAGTTCATGCAGGAGCTGCAGCAGCTCTTGTGAGCCCAGCAAACAACCTCGCTGCAAGTGATGAAGTGCTACCAGCTCCAGAGAACAGAGCAGCTCTGTGTGTTAGCAGCTTTGTGTTGCTTTCATCTTTACCCCCCAAAGCCCAGGAACAAATACTCATCTTGAACAAATCAAGTTATTTCTTCCATGGGCTAGGAAATAAATTTTGAAGTGTTGAATTGGAGACTACATTGGTTGCATGGCCAGTCTTGGAAAAATAAAGCAGAACAATCTTCTTCCTAATACTAGAAGTAAAGGTCTGCATTACAAAGCCTCAATGCAAAGAATTTAAAGAGATTTTCCAAAGTAGGAATAGGAGTTTTGCATGCAAATTATAGAGCAGTGCTAGTGGGAGATGTCCATCAGCACTGTCTAATGAAAATCCTCTCTTTAAGATGGATCAGTACTGCTCAAACAAGGATGGAAGTTCTGTCACTGAGAAGTAAAGTTTCCAAAATCTACTATGCCTCCACGATGGAACGTTCTGAAGGAACGAGAGCCCAAATTTTGCCCCAAATGCCAAATTACTGTGTTGATATCAGTGTTGCATGAAAGCATTTCAAGAGCTTGTCTCACTCCAAAATTACTTACTTCACTTGCATTGGTCTACGGTACCTTCGACCAGTATCCTCATTACTAAGCAGAGCACAACGCAGCCTTAAAAGTAATAGTGGTAAAAAGAAAAAAAAAGAAAGATGGGCTTAGAGGAGACAGAAAACAGCTGCTGGTAGATGCATTACATTTAGCTTACAAGCTCCCCAAAGGTTCTGGTACAGGAGCTGAGCAAACCCACGGGAAAATCGAGCTTGTGATCTGAATATGTTATACAGCTACAGGATGTCTCTGCTGTCACCAGCTTTCCTTTTATGAGAGAAACTCTGATAGAAGCAGTTTGTGTTTTAGCTCTTGGATCTCATACATAAAATTACTGAGTTCTTTCAGAGCTTTGCCAAAATAAGTTTCCATTAAAAGTCTCAAAACAGTCTATGGAAAGTTTCTGCTACGATTTGCTGAACTCTCCAAGTGAAGGGTAATACAGTTTATCCTTGCGGGAAAAAGCTCTGTCTGTGTGTATCTATTCTGGAAAACGTGCTACTAATATAACCTGGAAAAAAAAAAGTGGATCTGATAGTAGCTCAAATGTGGTGATTAGGGTGTTGCTTTTCTCTCCGCATGCTGGAGCCCACAGTTCCAAGGAGGAATCTCACAACCCATGCAACTGCACTTCGTGTGATATGACCAACACACTGCAGGATGCTGGCACACAGCAAATTACTGGCTTTCTGAAACCTCAGGATTGAGGTCGTGCTCTTGGGAGGAAAAGCCAAAACTGTGGGCATGCTCATAAACAGCAAACACATTCCTACCTGTTCCTAACAACACGTCTTCAAGCATGCAAAATTGTCTGCCTTTCTTTTTCCACTTAAGTGCATTTATTTAAAAACTTGACTTTCCATCAGCAAGGTATAATAAGTTTTACACTTCAAGAATACAAAACTCATAAAGTGGAAAATTTGCATTGGCCTAGGTCAGTGACCATGTAAAGATGAAGTTGCTGAAGTTGCTGTTGCTTTTGAAAATTCTGCCTTAAAGCCTTATTTCCTTCTTTTTGGTTTTAAACAATTTTTTAGATTTAAATTTCACTATAAGTAATCAAACCCTATACTACAGAACTGGAAGCCCATCTCTTGTTGGAAAGTGTTTCAGTGTGGTTGTTATGTGAAAACTTACAGAGGCAACAGGATTTCAAAAGCAGTGAATAAATATGCACAACTCTCAGACAGAGCACTGGAAACTTCTCTTTTTTTCCTGATTTTGGTAAAGAGATGCTACTAGGTCTTGCGGTTATTACTGCAAAAGTGTACTATCTCATCATTCCAAGGCATCACTTGAAGTGCTTCCTCACCCGTGATTTTCAGCCTGTGCTGTACACCACCCTGGAAGTCCCTGGATCATTTTCATGCCCATGAAAGGTAAATAATGAAAAGCAGGCTTACACTCTCTAGAGAGTACCCCATCTCCCTTGGAAATACTGAAGGTGCTTGCATATTGAGCAATGCTGGAAACCACTGGTATGCATAATCCCATTCCAAATGTATTGTGAGCTCCTTCAAAGCAACTCCTACCACTGCCTTACCCCCCACAGCATTGCATATGCACGAACACACATATATATTTATTTTTTTAAATATATATAACATTTAAGTGGCCTCTTGAAGCCACCATAAGTCTACCTGAAGTATTTACAAGTTGAGACTAAACTTGCAATTGGCTTGGAAGATAAGTATAAATTCTCATTTCATAGACAAAGAAAATGGATATACCTAATTATGATTAAGAATAGAAAAGCAAATGTAGGGAATTAACAACTTAGTTGCTAGAACATCAGCTCTGCTTCATTTAATCATCACAAGCCCCTGGCTTCCTTGCTCACTGACCCCACCAAATACTGCCTCTCCATGAAGGCACGTGGCTGCACAGCTACCACTGCTGCACTGTGACAGTCCCATTCCCACCACAGTACCTACACTCCTCTGGAGTTTGCTTGGACATAGAGAAAGCATGGTTTATTGTCAAAAAGGTATTGCTGGGCATTTTATCATTGCCAGACAGTGATAAATGCTCTTTATCCCACTTCAATACATCTCTTGTTTAGGAGTCATGTACATGAGCAGACTGCAGAGGCAAGGTGACTCTTCAGTTTGCAAGAGTGGAAATGAGCAATAGGTGAACAAGCTATTCACACCTTTTTGAGCTGATATATATATTTAAAATTTCTGAAAGGAAATAGTGCAGTAACTATATCCTAATCCTGCCTCCCACTCCTAACATGAAGCTTCAAGTCTTGACCTGCATAAAGAATTTAACATCTGAAAGCACAAAACCATACTTGACCCCAGCACCAACAATTCACAGGGACCAACAGTCTGGTTTTGGGAAGCAGGCAGTACACCCTGAGGGGTTGTGCCCCTTTCCCAGTAGGTCCTCACCCCAGCCCAGAATTGTGCAGGGCGTACAGCTCTCAGCACAGTGCTGCTTATCCAAAGCTGTGCTCCAGCAGCCTTGGCAGATGTTCCTCAGGGCTGCCCTGGGGTAGAGGGATGGTATAAACATTGCACACAGATTTCCAAGCCGTCCCTGAGCATAAACAGTGCCTACCACTCTCCCATAAAATCTTGCGTGCTAATGCACAGACCCCTTAACAAGTAAACAATCCCAACCATGCACATGCTTACAGGAGTCTCCCCATGGAGCCACCGTAACTTCTTCTTCCCTTATTTTCAAAGAAATACATGTAATCAGCTTTAATTTATACAGAGCAATTAAAGTTTTTACATCAGATGACTAAACACCCCTCTAATTGTGTAATGAAAATTCCAATGTTGAAGACACAGTGAGCTAGGAAGTGCTCTGGAACAGTTCAGAAGAACAGACACTCAATACATTTTATAGCTATATATGATAACACATAGTTGACTGAGTGAAAAATAATGCTGTCTCAAATTCCACAGGAGTTTATCATCACATAATACTGTAATATCCCAGATACTATACCTATTTCCTTGCTATGATATGAGAAGTTTCTTTCCTTGTTCACTAATTGGTTGGAAGAAAAGGAGGGGGGAAGTTACGGGGGGGTGGTGTGTGAGGGAGAAATGTTCTGCTATGACAACCACCCAAGTTAGTGCATTAATTATTTTTTAGCACTATCATGTAACAGTGTGTCCCTAAAAAAAAGCAGTCAGCATATTTATCAGTGACTTAAAAATGTACTTTATCCTCTGTGGCACAATATCATGACTCAAAACAAAGCCTGAATTCTTCAGTCAGTGTTTTTTCCTCTAGGGTCATGCTCCTGTCTTGATTAGGAAAATAGAAAAGTTTTTTGTTTGTTTGTTTTGGGGTTTTTGTTGTTTGTGGGTTTTTTTGAGGAAAGCACAGTATTTTCTTTAGTTCTGTTGTGAGATATTTACTACTGAACTCATGCTACAAATATATGACAGAGTAATAAAGACAATTTAATAGCCTGGGAATCTCTTGCTCAAGAGGGCTAAGAGGTCAAAAGTTATGGCTTTGACATACAACATATGCTTTCTGAGTGCCTTCTAATTGCAGGAAATGTTTTGATTTCACAATCTTACAAATATTCCTGAAGACTCTGAGGTATTTCTCAAAGTGATTTACTTATGTGGGATTTAAAAAATGGACACTTCCTCTGGCCACCTTATATTACCACAGAGTGCCTTCATTAATGTGTACTTTAAGAAGTCACGGACAGCTATTGAGGTATTTCCCCTCCTGGAAATGGACTGTAATAATTATATTGTATGCAAAGCACTGCAGATGGAGGAAGAGATCACCATTGTTATGCTAGCCATAGCACAAACAAATATCAAGTCCAACTGTACTGCAAATATACACAAACCCTACCAATCCGCTGCCAGATGGGCTCAATCCCTGCCTCTGCAAGGGCAGAAGACCCACATCATGCCACAAGCCTACCATTCCTACCGACTGGGTGCTGCTGACTCACTCATGACAAGAAAAGGAAGCAAGAGACACAGCTGCTTTCAAAGGACTCACTGGTGTGAGCTGTCACTGGACCCTGCGCAGTCCATGGGTAGAGATAATCAGACCTAGAGAACTATTCATTCCTTCTGCACAGGATACCACGTCCCTTTATTTGCAGACAGCTAAAGATTTCAATACAGACACAGCACAAATCATATTTCTCTACAAACATCTGGGTAATAAGACCTAACTTGCCTGTGATTTATTAATTTAGAAACAATTAGGAGATTAATAGGAATGAATGGCACCAGTGATAGGTATAAGCAAATTACTTACCATTAGAACTCATAGGGTCATGTGATGTTTCTATTGCCTGTTTTCATTGCCTGTGCAATGCTCAGCTGTGCCACGCCACACCCCTGTGGACATATTTGGAGCTCCTGGGAGGCAGTGGGGCCCTCTGACATTTCTAAAATTTGCTTCTAAATGTTCACCGTAAACTCAGGTTCTAGGTTTCAGACTATCTGTATAAATTTCACTAGCATTGTTCTTTACGTTAAAGTAGCTTGTTCCCCAGTCTGGTAGTATCTCCAATGCATATGCCATGTCTAAGATTAATTTGATTCATTCAACTCTCTTAGCCCTGCTTCCTAAGCCAGCGAATTTTCCCTGATTTTCCTTTTATTATATCCATCCAGTTAATATCCATCTTCCATTAAACTGGGGACCAGAACTATACACAGTATTCCTGCCAAGGACTTAGTAGTGTACTGTAAATGGCATTAATGTTTTATCACTACTGGGACTTCCTGCACAGTGTATCCTTATTTTCTTCATACACACAAGGGTTCCCCTGTTCTTTGAGATTAAAACAGAGTAAGTACGTACTTTTGGGTTTTACGCAACTTTAACTTTTGTTCCATTTCTTAGCATCCTCCAATTCTATTTAAAAGCCATCCAGATCTTCCTCTTCATTCTTAGTATCTTTCAGCTCTCCATTGTGAAACCTCACTGGGAGAAATGTCCTTACACCAAGATCCTTAATGAAAATATTTAATTAGACACGTCCCAAAAACAATCCTTAAGGATACCCAGTAGATACCTGTCTCCCCACCTTTTTTGATACAATCTGTTCTGTCCTCTTTAATCAGCTCTTCATCCAAGTTTAAACTCTACTATTAAACTTCACCTCCTTCAAGTTATGTAGTAACTCCCACCATTTCATTACTTGGGTTACTGAAGTTCAAGTAAGTAATTATCTCCACAAAATAAAACAAAAGCAAAAACCCAACCATCTCAACAAGAAAGACAACCTAGGAGGATTGATCTTTGCTAATACAACTAAAGCTTTTGACTAGTCTCCCTTTATTAACTTTAATTTTCCTTTCCTTCAGAACACTTTCTGAAGCTGAGCATGATCTCAAAGGCTGAATAAAGGTTCTATAGCTACGAGGCTTTCTTCATTCTTTGAAAATATGGGGACCTCATTTTATTGCACAGACGCATAGAATCATGATTGCCTGATGACAGATAAAACTGCTTAGTTTTTATATATTTATCACTCCTTCTAAAGTATACATAATAGGAGCTTGAGCCAGGTATGCTGTGATTGGAGAATGATTGGAAAAGTCGAGATGATACATTTCTCTCAGTGAAGTTACAAGATTGTGAAATTCCATTAAGAATTACTTTCCTGCAGATACTCTCCTGGCCATGCACCTTTTACTGTACATGCAAACAATCTGTCTGTCTGTAGGATCGTATAACACATTTCACAGTGACAAAATTCAACCTGACACAACTTGGAGTTAACCTCTGATTCATTTTCTTCTTAATGTAACTTTCTGGCATTCACACCCTCACGCTGCAGAGAAATCAGGAAGACTGGTCTTTTAAATCCAAGTTAATTTTTAAGGGCAAATATAATTTTAAAAAACCAAACCCAGACAGTCATATCTGTGTCACTGAGGCTTTATGAGCTGTATCTGATAAATTGCCTGTCTGCAATGCCACAGAAAATACTCCATGCTGCCTCCTGCACACCTTGTTTGTAAAGCTCTGTTTATCTACCTGTCACTATTTGGCTAACTATTAACCACAATTAACCTGATGGGCTTTTTTTCCAAACAGATCAAATATTTATCAGAAAAGCAAAACTTATTCAGTAAGCTGAATGCAAATGTTATCTCAGGCAAGGTCAGAGAGGTCATGGGGAGCAATATGGCTCTATTTCCACATACAGTAGTTTGTTCATTATTGCTGGTTGCAAATTAGAGGGAGATAAGTAGAAGATCAGAACTGTAATTTTCTGTTAATTATTGGTTTTCTTTTAAAGTATTATTTGCACAGTGATATGGAATATGCTTCCAGATTTCAGAGAGAAAAAAAGTTGTTTTCTAGGCTCATTGACAAAAACATTTTAAAATTCACTGCAATGCTACTGACCAATTTTAGATTTTTTTTCTTTCCTACCGGCTGGTTCTGAGCAGCAAACAACAAAATATTTCTGGAGTGCAATGGATATCACATCCTACCAACAACTCCTGTATCCTTTGCTAACCTCTCACTTGCACCTCCACTTGTTCTAACATCAGGGTGATGGTTTCTGTCCCCTTCATAGTGTCCCTGGGACAGGCCCACAGAGCTGCACCTGTGACAGTCTTATTGCTCTGAAACACCGCTCTCACATGCGGTTAAAAGTCTTGTCCCCCCACATCTAAAAAATCACTAGTAATTAAAGGAGGTAAACCCAACTTTTATATTAATGGTGCCAAAATTAGCCCAGGCTATAGCTGAAATAAAAAATGCAAAAGAGACCATAAGATGGTACTGTAAGTTATGGTAGATCAGTCTTACTCCCATCTTTCTCAGGGAGGGGGTAGGAGGTGTTTCAGCAGATACTGCAGACATCTAAGCTGAGAGCTCAAATTGTAATAAAGTATTTCACTTTTCCCAGACGGTGTTCTCCTACTCAAGGATGTTTGTGAAACCATGCTGCCAAATCTGTGATTTCACAAACTTTTCCACGGTGATAACATAAACAGTGAGTAGTGATTTATCTGAGGGATCAAGCTGTGTTAGAAGGGGAATGTGAAAAAATGTGCATTTGAAAGCATTCTCTACCCTGAGGGAGGATGAAAGCTCATATACATGCATAAAATGAACCACACACCCCAGATCTGACAGAATTCAAGTTTTTTTTGGTGTGCTTTCTGAAAATCCATGTCAAATTCAGTGAATTGAAAAAAAACTTACAAAACAAAAAGTCCTTTTTTTAACTGAATTAGCCCTCCCTTACCTCTTAATAAAGCAACTTCGTGAGAGTTGCACATCAGACCATTAATACTATTCTCCATAACTAACCTGAGCTTTCAGTCTTCCTTTTAAACTAGTAGACGATGGCTTTCTCAGGGAAGATCAGATTTTGTTCTCTGTTACATCCACATCAGAACAGAAGTAATGACACTGACTGGGGCAAAATTATTCCAGATTTACATCTCTCTCATGGACAGCACCAAGAAAGTTCAGTTTAAAGATAATCCAGTTAATTAAATCCAAATTCATCATACTTTTTAAAGTTATGAGCAAGAAGAAAAACTAGCCTTAGCATGTTAGTCTTATTGCCAAGAAGCACTCACTATAAAACCCACTTGAATTCAAGACTGAATGTGCACATATGTGGTAGCAGGGAAGCTATGACAGAAAGGAGAAAAACTTCCCAAACTTTGATAATTACTTGATCAGGAGTTTTGATTAAACAGGCCTTCCAGTAAGGAATTATCCTCTAAGAGGGCCACAGACTTGAATTCCCCTTCATATTTCCTTAATGGTTTTCACATTTTATTTTCTCTGCTGCAGTCAAAACAACTTCTTTGGCAGTCACATCTTCCTGCAGTATGCAGCCTGTGTGATCACTCTTAGTCCCACAGAAAGCATCTGGGACTACATTCTCTCCTGAATGAAAGTGAGAGCATCTGTCTTCACCATTGAAATGAAATCCTTCTCATTTTTGCAGAGCTCTCAGGACCCTGGTTTAAGTGTTGGGAGAAAAGGAGAATATCACATAGGTCTGTTTATGCAATTATCAGGTCATGCATGCACAGTACACAAGGGGGTCAGAGGAGGGAGAGAAGTGTGGCCAGTCACCTGTCCTAGCACCCACACCTTGTCCTGGTGCCTCTCCTTCCCTGCTCCAAAAATGAGCACAGGTTTACAGCAGCCAGCACTGTATAGAAGAACCACATAATCACAACGTGCTCTTTAATCTTTGTTTTCCTCCTCAAGAGATGCTCAAATGAGTTTTTAAAAAAGTGATAAAGCTGCCTATAATGCAAACTATGCTGTAGTATATCACGTACTTACTTAGGTACCACTCACAGTTGGGCAGTGTCACACAGGGAAACAAGCACATCAGAAAGGATAAACTCTGTCCTAAAGCACTGCTCTGAAGGCCAAATGAGCATCAACATCTCAAAAGCAAGACAGAGAAATTACGATCTTGCAAATCTTGGTTCATCATTTGTTTTGATGTGCACCATCACCCCCACTCCCTGCCTAAACCAGGACCCAGTACTGAAGAGCCAGAAGCCTGGAAAGACAAATATTCCCATCATCAATAGCAGGGCTGTTCTCCTTGTGATCAGTCGCTGTCTGTTTGTTGCTAACATATCCAAAGCTTTCTCTGCATATTTCTTCATTCTGGGCTCTTTGTGATTTAATCTTTTCACTTGGCGCTTTCTCAGTGAGATGCAACTTTTTCTTTTAAAGCTGTAACCTCTGCAATTTCCTTTCTTTTAAACAAGCAGTCAGAATGCAGTGAACCAGAAGGTTGCTCTCCCCCAACCTCTCTCAAAGTAGCAAAAAGAAAAAGGCAAAAAGACAAAAGGTCTTGTTTTAGGAAAGAAAAGCCCAGGAGTAAAGAAGGCATGGGTTTACTGTACAGTGAGGAGCACGTCCACGAGCTGCAGCTCAGGTGGGCTGGCATGGGCCAGGGAACATCACTCCCACATCCTTGTGCCCATCCCAGAGCCAATACTGTTTTCTTTCCCATTGCTTGACATCATCATCCAGAAACTCTCAAAATCCTTTTGTCTTGTTTTCTGTCTCACACAAAAACATTTCAAGCTGAAAATCAGTGCTGCGACACACTCAGAGTTAATTTACCCAGAGTAAATTTAATAACTAATGGCAGTTATTGTTCGTTAACGTGTGGAGCCATGTGCCCTACTACTTTATTAAAATGTCTACATGTATTTACCCACATTCAGGAGGTGCTTAATCGTCTCTGTGACCACTAATAGCAAATCTCTGCCAATATTTGATATGACGAAGTGCTAGGCATTAATGAAGTGCCAATTTCTGTGAGCCATGAATAAAGACTCCTTCGTGAACAGACCAAAAAAAAACCAACCTAGATTATCTGAGTTGAACGAAAAACAAATAAATAAACCCACCACAAACAACACCAGAAAAGAGACACAAAAATCAAGACAGCCACATTTTAAAGATGGGTTTTACTTTTAGTGGTTGATGGTTGTTTTAACGGCAGCTAAAGGGAAAAGAGTTGCTGGGGTCATCTGTGATGGCAAGGAGAAAAGTAGCAACCCAGCCTCCCAACACATGGACACCAAGTGAGTTGCAGAGGTGAGAGGTAACACTTCTGCCTGGGGAGCAGAAAGGATCCAAATTGCCCTGTGATGTTTCCATCACCTCCCATGCAAAGCAGAGTTAGTTGTCCATGCTTCGGGTAGCGCTGCTGGGACTGCTCCCAGCTCAGTTCCTGGTGCTGGTTGAGCATGTGGCAGTAATGGCATTCCCCAGAGTAGAGTGGGATCGCTATTTCCTAAACAACACACCAGCTATGCTGAGTGGGTATTGTTAAAAAAAAGAAGGAATTGTTGCAAGTACTTTTCCAATTACTATAACTCTTGGGTCTTATCCTTCATTACAGTCCTGTATTTCTTATAATAGCTCACATTTACCTGGGGCTACTAAAGACCCTTTGCAGCAAGCCAAGCGAACTCAGTTCACTCTGCTCCACTGGATTTCTATTTCCAGCCCCAAAGGGCCATGTCAAGAGGTGCCACCACGGGGTTCTGAGAGCCATTCTGCCCACTGTCTGGTGGTTCATGGTGTAGTCAGGCTCCTGAGAGGCAGGGCTAGTCCATGACGAAAGGCCAGGTAAGCATCATGGAGCAAGACATAACTTGCCTGGGCACGACGGCTGGCTGAAGTCAAGGTTACTGTGGGCTGTAGGAGCCCTCGCCCTGCCATCCCAAGGCACAGATCAACTGAGCAGCAAAGCCAGCATTCTGCAGCAATACAGCACATCCCCCAGTTGCATTAAATCAATGATAATAATAACAATAATAAATTAAATTCACCAACTGAGTTATGAACGTGTGATTTGGGAAGAGAAGAGGGGAGGGGGCAGCAAACAGACAGAGTAGGTGCAGTCAGCTGCTTGCCAGCACCAGCTAACTCGGGCCAGGATTTACGTGGTCACTGAGTCAGCTTCTGGGCTGTGAACAGAAAAATCCAAACACCAAGCAGCAAAACATTACACGCAGGAGAAACATCCAGGCACCCACTTGGGGCACGGTCTTTTTACTGGATCTATCACCCACTCAAGTCTGGTTTTTACATTTTGGCAGATGAGAGGAAAGCAGGGTAACAAAACCAGCTGGGACACAGGATGGTGTCAGCTATCCCAGCCCACAGGTACACTCCTCCTCTGCCCTTGCTGGCTGCTATCCAGGGCAGCATTGGGAATTTGATAGGACAAACCCATCCTCAAACACATCACATCTCATTAGGAATCAGAATTATGCCCAGCGAGGGACAAGGGAGTTACATATCAGGTATTACCCAAGATTTTATTGCTGCTGGTACCATTCATGTACAACTCACAGGCAGACAATGTGAGGCCAAATGGGAATTACTCATAGTATTTGGTGTGACACAATGTTTTACTATGAAGAAACAAAGGTCACTTTGGTCCAGTTTTAGCCAGAGCCCAAGGAAGTCTAAGTCAGTGCAAGTTATTGCTTCTTCAGCTCTCTGAAATACATGCTAGAGCCATTTAGGTGCCCCTGGGGACACCAACACCTCGCCACCTCCATCTCCACTACCCTAATGTCCTTTCTCTCCAGGGTGCTCTCTGCCAGGATGGGGAGGCACCAAGCAGGGCAAGAAGAGAATAACAGTGTAGAAATCCTGCAGAGTTCTTGCACATAATCACCACCCATCTCTGTTCTCCCTCAGAAACAGAGCAAATTATAGCATGTGGGGCTGATTTGCATAGCTGATCAAAGCTGCTAATTGTCAAAGGGGCTCCAATGCATAGCTGACATTACACCAAGTAGAATGCGAATTTTCCTGCAGACTATGATACAGTCCCCTTCTTAATTACAACAACAAAATTGTAAATGCTCTGTAATTTCCTTAATACTTCCTCTGACTGACAGCATAAAGGGGGTACCACAGGCCACATGCTTGGGGTTATTAAACCAAATTCTGCCCTCATTTAACACTATCTTCTGACTTACAGGCATAAAGATGCGGGGTAGAACACAGTCCACAGCACACAGCAATTAACAGGAACAACAAATACAGTTACCTATGCCCTGAAGCAAATACATGTCCCTGAATTCCTACTATGGGAAACTACCCCCTTGAAACTACCAGCAATTCAGCCCAGCATTTCACATCATGTTCCTGCCTGCAGCACTGGCAAGAACACTGGAGGGGTTTTCCCTACGGATGTTCAAGTGTTCCTGGTGACAGGGTCTCTGGCCATGGCCTAAAACATGCAAGGCAGTGCTTATCCAGATCCATGTTTTACGGCCAAGTTCCAGGATTGTCTTAAATAATTAGGCAACATAAGCTTTTATTGCAATGCAAAAACTGTACTAGGGAACATGAGAACGGGCAGCGTGAAGCAGGTTTTAGAGTAAGGTTGATCAACATGTGAACTTGGGAGTATTTCTTTAAATCTTCACTCTTTTTCTTGATCATCTGCATAAATGACAAAGTAATATTCCCAGGAAGACTGACTCATCTTGGAAAAAGCAAGAGCTCCCAGCTATTTTTCTTGTACCTGTCCCTTCTTGCTTTGCAGCTTATTATTTGTAAAGAAGAGAACAACTGTTAACCAGTAGACAATATGTTCATACTACCCCACCTTCCTTTTTAAAATTGAGATCACCTCCTATTCTTCCCCTCAAAGATACACAGCTGAGCCTGTGTCTGCATACAGAAGGGTCTTTGGATGAGCTGTGGCAAGACTGATCTTTTTTTTTCCTTCTCAGCACTGAAATAATCCTGTCTGCTTCCCCATCCTTTCTGCTTTCAAAATCTATTTTATGGATGGAAAATCATTGAAACCAAAAACTGAGAAATCTGTTCTTGGAATGGAGAGGGGGAACAGGACACACACAACTGCTCCTAAAAATTTACAAATTTTTTGCAACCTTTCTTTTCTTTTTAGCTAATTATGAGAGCTCACTGTTGGTGCCAGCATGTGAATACATCTGCAATAACACGTGTCATACTAATGAAAATACCTTTAAAAATGCAAATTATTCGTGATCCATTAACTGTGAAAGGCAAAGGGGACACCTCTGTGCAGCACTGCAGCTCTCTGCAGCAGGGATAGCCCCAACTGACCCGACAGAGCCTGGCCTTTCAGCTTAAATCCAACACAGCTGCCCACAGTAACATGGGAGGGGAATTTGGTGGCAGTCGAAAGTGTAACAGTGACCCAGTGAGAGCATTTTAATTCCCATGAGAGGGAAGGGGATAGCAAACTCTCTCTACCTTTTCTTTTTCTATTACAGGCAGATGCGTCATTTTCAGTCTTTCGTGGAGTGAACAGAAAGTCAGTATCTAGTTACCAGGAGGGGTTTATGTACTGATGTTGTGTATATTTACATAGTCTTTAAATATTTTTATTAGCTCCTAAACAATTCATCCTGCGGACTGATGACTTGCTTCAGGGCCTCACGGATCTGTCCGGTGGAAATAAGGGAGAAAAAAGGTGGCTTTATTTTATACCTTTTTTCTAACAAAACCACTCATGTTAGCTCTCAAATAAAAGCAGAATTTCATCAGGGAAGATCTGAGTACAAGGGGTGGTTATTTCCATTTCACTGTCTGCCTTGTGTTTACCAAGAGTGACAGAATTACACAGAAACTAAGCAGTTTACACAACCACCTGAAATAACAGGATTTGTACTGTTTGAACTCCATAGGAGTTCGTGACTCACTAGCAATGATAGTGCACTTCAAATAAAGACATTCAGCTCCATTTTTTCAGTTTAGCAATCTAGCCTAGCGAGTGGGTCCAAGCTGTCATTCCTCTATTAATATTCTTTCAATAATTAACTGTTTCTCACAGTTTTCCCTTTTATTTCATGCCAGAAAGCAAGCCTTTCCATGAACAACATACTACCATTACAAAGTGTCAGTGTTCGCAATATGAACTGCTCTGTGTAAACAATGAGATCTTCCCTTGCCTTGAGTGAACCAGATGTTTCAGGAAAAAAACCCCAAACCTCCCCACACAGAGGACAGTTACACCAGAGAAGAGATTATCCCACCAAACTGACTGATGGACATTTTTATCTCTGGTGGAACAGGTTTGCCCTCCACCTTTTTATTTCTTCTAGCTGATCTGCACTGTTCAGGCAGAGAGGTATAAATCAGTTCTTCACAGTCAGGTCTTAACAGCCAAAGCTTTGAATGAAAGCCTTTATCTTCTACCATGCCTGTCCCCTCTCTCCTACAAAAACTGTCCTTGCTATATTAAGATGCTGGATATGGTTGACTGTAGTTTCTTAGTTGTTTTCTAAATCCTGGCTGAGGTTCATTTGGCACAATAAAATACTGTTTGGACACCGCTGGGCAGAGCATTAAACAATATTGTCTTCTCAGGTGACAAATAGAGAGAGAACCAGGCTATGAAGATCCTTCTGTTACTCCTGATACTGCTTTCTGTCCCTGACGAAGCCTGCTCACAGGCTACCTCTGAGCACAGTTTAAAGTGTGCAAGGTTTTGGCCGTGGCTTGCTTAAAAGGGCTAAGAGACCTGGGATCTGACCAGAGGGAATGCTTTAGGCAGTATTTGCAATAATAATTTCCGATAGCAACATGCTGGACTTAAAGATGACTGAGAGACCATCTTACAGTGCTTCACCTCATTAGAGAGAAATCGGTGTTCTGTGTGGTATTGAAACATTGCATTTGAATAGTCAGCAGGACAATAACCAACACAGCCCTATGTGACATCCAAGGAAGCAAACATCTACATAATTTTATTCCTCTTTCTGTCATGAATCAAAGCTCAATTTCCTGATAAACTTCTTTTTCTCAGGTAAACATTCCTGTGCTTTTCCCTGGCTTCTTTTATTGCCAAAAGAAAACCTCAGAATTACACTAGTGAGAAATGAACTTCCCCCCTCTTCTGTCTTAATAAGAAAAATTTACTGTGGGAAATTGTGTTGCCTGTCTTCATAAAAAGCCAGTGTAGATGTGAAATATTCATGGTTGAGCTCAAATTATCTTTCACGTTATGAATGTGAATACAGGAATTGGATTTCAATACCAAAGTCAAGCATCTGATTTTATTATCTGCCCAGAAAAATGTAGAGTTGAATACTTGCTAGCACTAAAGAAATTAACATGATAAAATGAATTGAACATGGTTGGGTACCAGAAAAGCATGGAAGTTTTGCACTGCAGGCTCTATACCTTCTTGTAAGTCATCAGTCAAGAGAAGATTTTTCTCCTGTTTTCTTCAGTCTTGGTTGATTCAAAGACACCAAGAAATCCCATTTTCAGATGTGTTTATACTTCCAGTTTTTCATCCATGTGTCCTCAGAATAGCACAAATTAAAACCAGAAGCCCTATAACAAGGTATCTAAACAAAGAATACAAGCATGGTCTGCATCAAAAGATCCCATGTTGCTTTAAAATACAGCTGCTGGAGCTACCCTCCACACAGCTATTGTTAATTCAGTAAAGTGCTCAATCAGAAAGAATAAGGCTTGTTTTAGTAACCTACCAAGTTGCTGACTTACAGAGCCAGGGACATGCCCCAGTGCTCAGATGAATTAGAAGGAGACACACTTCTACCTGGAGCTTGGAAGGAGACACCTTGGGACCACTGTACCTCTTCACACCATGGCTGCAACTCCTCTGAGCCTTTCCTCCACAAAGTCAAGGAAGCATCTATTGCAGGCATCACATCTGATGCTGAGATAAATCCAAACACAACCATTTCTGCTGGTCTTGAGGGACAGGTCACCTGCTGTACAGCCTTCATATGCTCGCAACCACTACATAATCAAATATGGCATGTTGTCTTCTGTCAGTGAGGCTTCAGACCCTAACAACTGAAAAGAAATCCTGCTATCAAACTGACTGTCAAACTAACATTGCAGTCATCAGTTTACAGTCATTGCTTAGTGTGTATCATCACTTATAAAAGAAGAGCATCATAAAATTAGAAAATTAGGAACAAGCTGAATTACTCAAATCTCTCCCCCACCATGACCATCAAGCCTCTTCACAGCATCTGCTCTGCTACTAGACAGGCTCAAACCACAGTTGGAAAGTCAACAGGCTCTAGTTTCTGCTAGACCAGGAAGAGAAGCTATTTCCAGACTTGCCATCCTCTCCCAGGTTCTGTGGGTTTGACCTGCCTGAACCAGGGCTCAGGTAGATCTCTGCTTCTGGAAGGGGGCATAGCATCTAAATGGCCACGTCTGCCTAGCGTCCAACTGAGATGATCAAACCATAACTTAATGCAAAATCTGCCTGGTATTCCAGAGTTTGGGCAGAGGAGCAACTTTACTGAAATGTGTGCTCCCAGACATAGTATTTCTAGCAGGGTTGCAATGATTACCTTCAAAACCAGAAACACAGGCACTTTTCCACCACTTATATTACTACATCAAAAAAAGTATATTTCTGGCACTGTATATTTGAAAAGAAAGTTCACATCCTGTTGTTATGCAAAAATTACCTGTAGGCAGTAGACTACAAAGCCTACTAAAAAGCTCCCAAAATGTCTCCACAATTGATGAACAGGCCATCATTTACTTTTCCAAAACATTTCCAAGTTGGTAAACGTGACCTTTCATTTGCAAGGAAAAACAGAAGTTGCCTTTACCACTCTCTTGCCTTTCACTTCACTCTGCAGTACCCAGAGGATCTTAACAGCTTTCTCCTCATCCTGCACATTAGAAATTCAGCTGAAATCTTTCCTGCCTTAACTTAATGAAAATTGCAGGGTACTTTCTCTCTTTCCCCCCCCCCCCACTCACTATCAAATAACTTTTTGGAAAGCTCTGAAAGTGATAATGAGTAGGCCAGGCTCTCTACTATGTTTGGTTTCCTAGACTGGATAAGTCTTTTATGTTAATACTCTTCCATATGAAAGCCAGATGGATTTAATGTAACTACAAGAAACAAGAAAAACCATATAGGATTAGGGATAGCACAAAGGTAAGATGCTGTAGTATGAGGACAAAGTGTGCCTATTTGCACTCCCCAACTACAGTTTAGTGGTTTGGGACCACATAAGTTAAAAGGAACTTACAGCATGCTTCCAGCTGTTGCACATTTTTGTTATTAAAGATTGTTAAAGAAACTTGAAGATTCTATTAAAATCCTAAATCAACAAGACTGCAGTTATCAGCACAATTATCCTAAGTAGCAAAATCTGCTCAGAACGAGATCTGCACCTCTTTTAGATCCCAGACAGACTAGTGACATTTTGGGGGTTGAAGATCTACTTATATTTCATTTGTAGGCAGTTTTCCCCAGAAAACCTCTTTGCCACAAATTTATGATTATCTTATTTTTTTTACAAACAATATGATTTCAAAACAGAGAGAAAAGGTTTTAATACCAAAATATTTTGAAAATCTTCATGCACAAAATAATCTTTAAAGGTTGTTTCCATCCTTTCTCAAAGTTTGAGCTATATATATGTCGTTAGGGAAAGGCTTCCTAAGCTACAAAAGCCACTATGACCATTTTAGAACTACAATTCTAATACAGCTATTGCAACTAAATACAACTACTGATTCTTCTATCAAAGAATAAAATAATTTCTGGCCCCGATAATGTTATTTGCAGTCTAGACTGGACTGACAGTATATGCTACATGTTTGTTTAAGTTTGTCACAACATGGTATCCAGCAAAAGAGTAAACGTGGCACGTCATTTTGACTCCTTTACTGGATGCTTGAATTATGATACTAAGCACAACCAGCTCCCTTGTGCCAAATAACAGGGGTAGAATTAACTTCTAAGAGTCTCATCAGCAACATATTTAAATATACACACAAGAGCTTCATAGCTGCACTTAATCTGATATGCAGCCAAGATCCCAACGACTTCAGAATAACAGAATTAGGCACTTAATCTTTATTGAACAACAAAGTTACACCCATATGCAAAAGCTAGGCATCGTTTCTGAGCCTCAAATACTATTAATCTGGAAAAATACATTCACAGACTCTCCAACAGGTCTGCTTGTGAAGTATCCAGTTGTAAGAAGCACATCAAGTATGTACCTCTGTCATGAGTTTCAGCTTCAAACTGTTTTCGTAAGTTACCTTACTCATAAATGGCTTAGCACAAAACTCATGTACTTACACATCTGTTCTTAAAGCAGTTATCCTAAAAACAGACTTCAAACAGAAAATAAATTTAAAATAGCAATTTTAAAGAACATCTATGAAATCTGCACATATAGCTCACTTTTCCCCTCTAATTTTCTATTTAAATATGTCTATTGCTGCAGCAAATCCCTTATATTCTTTCAAGACACTTCCTACTTCACTCAGTAGCACTGATAAAGCATAAGAGCAACAAAATGTTAACTATAAACAAAAATGTTCTGTTCTTCTTTGGCCCTTCACCAGAAGAGCCAAAAGGCTTAATTCTATGACACAGGTGTCATCCTTTTTTTCAATGAGAAGAACTGGATCAAGGTTCAGAGACCTTGAGGATGCTGAAGAAAAACAGACTGCAGATCAGTCGACTGCTGTTAACCCAATGCACTTTCTCTCTCATACTGGTTTGGAGAAAATAACAAACAATTGGTTTAGGACCAACATTCCTTTCATGCATCAAATCAGCTCTTCTTTTATCTTGCTGGGAAGCAAAAGAAACCCAAAAAATCCCACCAACACGGAGAGAGACAAATTACAACAAATGTTCTTACAAGATATCTCTGATATAACTGTTTGCTGAAACCATCTGTAACACCAGATATAGTCCCTGTGTGCAAAACCCAGCTAAGATTTCACAGTCTCATGACCATGATGTCATGATCCACAAACGGAAATGTACATCTATACAAAGTTCCTGAAAGAATCAAAATTCAATTTAAAACTAAAGGAGACATAAAGGAAAAATTTTCTGGCCAGATCAGTCTCCAGGATTTATTAGACAAGAAAGGAAGGCTTCTTTGCTGCTTGGGACCTTCAACTTGGGAGAACTTCTGCATGGGCTACAGATTAAGTATCACAGGATTCTCCAAGCAAATCACCACTATAAGCTGTGAGGTCTGACACTCCTCAAAAAAATAGAGGAGGAGGTCAGTTCTTAATGTGGTGTGATCGAGTTGGGGAAGCAATTGCTATATTAATGCATTAGGCTTCAGTAGCAGCAGTGATAATGTGCCTATTGCTTAAAGAAAGGGCTGAAGTCTCTACAGCACTTTAAGCTTAAGGAGCAGTATCTTGTGGACTTCATGGTAACTTTACTGGAAAAAATGAGGCCTACATTTAAGTCAGCATATGTCTCAGCGTAGAAGCCTCTGGACTAGCCCTCTCTTACTTTACTATCATGCCATTAAGCCCAGTGTGTGTACAGTGGCTTTTCATAAAGCCTGACCTTTAAAAACAAGCCAGTGGTATTACACAACAAACACCAAAAAAATACCCATCGCTATGGAGGCATAAAAAAGAAAATCGTTTTCTCAAGAGGAAGTCAGGCTTCAGGACTGGAAGGCAGTGCCACCTGCCTCAGCCTATCTCATGGGCCACCAGCATGGCCCCAATAAACCACAGAGAATTTATAAAATTTCCTTTTTAATACAAAAGCCACTGACCTGGTTCTGTGGCCTTGGGAGCCACCAAGACATCTACAAATCTCTGCAGCAGCCAGGGAGGGACAGGTGTCCCTCTGAAGAGCATGTTCATGTTCATGCCTCAGGTCAGGCAAGGGATGTGCTGCTAAGGAAAGAAGTCTCTTCTGTTCATGGACACCTGGACACCCAGTGCTCCTCTGGGCTTTTTAAGTGTATCATGTGTGATGGCACCAACTCCACAGGGTGCACACTTGCCTCATGCAGAAGCTCCAGTCTCGTATTTCCTGCCAAACAGCAGAAATAAGGCAAATACCAATACCTCGGTAATTTTGCACCTCGGTACCATGTTGGAACATGGGAAGACCATATCCTTAGACTTCCCTCCGTAACAAATCTGGGACAAAAAAGGCTCCAGGCTTTTCCATGTTGCAGTAGGTAGTAATGCAGCCGCTGAACACCCAGTGCATTAGCAATATAAGGACAATCCAAAGGCATCCAGTCAATTCAAGTGGCAGGGGTTGAGCCTGCGTGTGGTGGGAGAAGCCAAAGAAAAAAGCAACACAAACAAAACCTAACCCCACGCCCTCTGATTTCCGCCTTCTAAACAGTACCATAATAAACCAGATGTGCGTGTTACAGCTGTTCTCTGGAAAAACTCTTATATTGCAGTTTTTCCTTCTTCCTTGTCACACAAGCCCCCCAAAAATGTGGCATTATGAGCAGTTCCCTCAAGAGGGAAGGATGCCTACAAATATAATACATACATGCTGGATTTCCAGCAAACCAAAGAAAACACGTCACCTCTGATGGCTCAGTCTCTACTGATCAGCTTCCAGAGGGGGGGATTGTTTTTTCTTGCTGTAATTCTACAACTATGAAAAGGGACAGGTAAGGCTTTGACTATAGGCTCTGCAAAAGAGATAATATAATTAGCCAAATATTTGTATAGGAAAATGATGGAAGCTTTGTAGCTTAGATGAATATTGATTGCAAATGAATAGTGAAAAGGTTGGCAAAAGGACTCCAGGATGGCTTCTCCTTGCCACCCAGAGACAAGAGGAGCATTTAAGGGACAGGGCACATATGCAACCTTACCCTAAAATCTAACTGAACTCCTTCCCCTACTCTGTTTGTAGGATAAGCTACAAGTCAGTATTGTACAAGGCACGCTAGAAGCCCAACCTGAGGGTTTCAAAGTGTGAAAGTGAAAGAAAGCACCTGCTGTGCTCTACAAGAGAAAGAGTAAAATGCCCGCTGTGCTCTAATAACTTGGTTTAGCCATAGCTTGCAACTGTAGTCCCCATGATCATGTCAGAGAGATGGTGCAATAGCAACATTGAAGGGTTCATTGAGAAAGGCAGTTGTGGATACTCTTCTTTCTCACCACCTCTCAGGAGACAGCTGAGTCCTATTCCTTCCCTCCATCTCTCCAGGGTTTTGCATCCACTGCCAAACTCATCTTTGAGAATGAATGTATTCATTAACCTTTAGGGAAATGCCTCACCAGATTAATTAAGTCAGGTGACATTTTATAGGCAGCGAGTGATGTTCCAGGAATGTTTCTTTATTCACTAGTAGTATATTTGGATAAAATTTCAGTGTTGTTCCTAAGGCTTAGAGCTGGAAGGAGAAATGAGGACGCTTGCATGAAGAGAAATGTGTGGCAAGTGGCACCAGTCTTCCCGTCTGTGGCATAAAGTCATGTTCTCTGAAGGACCACAGATCAGTAGTTCTGGCATACGTTAGGAAATACATATGTTTTGCTTCTCTAGCAGCTCTAGCCTATTACTCCATAAAAGTTTGAGGAAAAACCTTTTAAATCATTAAGTTTTCATTCAGAATTCAAGCATAAAGAGACCAAACCAAGACTGTAAACTATTCCAATTTCTCGCCTTCCCTATCCTTCTCCCTATACTATGGGCTTTCCTCTTGACAACAGTCATCCCCAGCTCCCCAGACAGCATCTCTGCATCAGCATCTATTGGAGACCTAACAATTTTAATCCCACAGCAACTTGACTAGGCTGCATGTGGGCAAAAGACTGCACAACCTAATCTCCTGACTCCAAATCCCCTTCAGACAGGAACACTGGTCATGAAGAAACTCTGCTCTTGATTTTATTTAAACTCAATTTACTTTAAATGGAGGCACGTTATGGCTGGCAGATTTAAAATCTCAAACATTTCAGGGGAATGATGTAGCCATGCCTCTGTGCCAACACTGAGGACATTCATCATTTCGTATGGCTGCGCTCAAACATAACAGGAGCAGACAGACTCCGGTGCCTGAGAGCACTTGGATGTCTCCAAAACCATTCACAAGGAAGATTGAAACTGATAGTAGACTTGAGTGGTGGAAGCGTTCAAGACCAGGTTGGATGGGGCCCTGAGCAACTTGATCTAGTGGGTGGTGTCCCTGCCCATGGCAGAGGGGATTGAAATTAGATGATCTTTAGGGTCTCTTCAAACTCAAACTGATCTGGATGGCCCTCGTCTGTGAGGCAAGGTGAGATATTAGCTCTGTTAACTGCACCTAGTAGCCCTGCAGAGTTTTGTTAAAAACGAAATACCTCCCCACACAACCCATGCCAGATATTGAGATTTGTATTTATCAAGAACATGTGAAGGTAATAAATAGGGCTGAGAAGAAGGTGTGGTTGCAAGAATGATTGTTTACTCTCATAAGGAAATGAGATGTCATTCTGGGTATTACGATTTTCTCCTCTACTGCAGACACGGAAAAACTTTCAAAAAAATCATAGAAGCATTTCAACAAGACTTTTACAAATTAGTGCTTATCAATCTGAGTGGACCAGGATCATTTTTTACTAACAGGATCACATTTTCCTTTGCCAAATGCAGAGCTATTCAGAAGCGGAGCAATATACCACAAATAGAAATATTAGCCAGAGCACTCTGTACTAAAAAGCCACAGATTTATTTTTCAAATGTATGGACCATGAATACTGTTAGAGGAGAGAGACACTAAACATACACCATCTGGCACACACCTTTAACTTACACACCAAAGTGTTAGCAGCTTTATTCCAACCATGGAGTTATTCTAACGAGGCCATTCCAACGTCTAGCACCGTATTATATTGTTCCAATACACAGCTGAAAAGCTTCCATTATGATCAATTCTTCTGCTTTTTCAGAGACCCATTTGCCTTTCTAATGGTCCACAAAGGTCTAAAAGCTCAGCTGGTTGAAATCAAAGCAGCTTCAGAGCAGAAGACTTTTCAGATAGCAACAACTTCTCTAGCAGACCGTACTGTACTGGCCACTGGTGGTAACTGGAAGCGATTGTGGTGGCAGTGGTGAGGGAGCCGTTAAAGCTTGGTTGAAGAGCTTCGGCTACTTAAAAAAGAAAAGCTTTACTAATATTTCCCAAACTTCCTTTTGCAAAGGGTATGTGTACTAAGTGAAAATACCAAATATGCCACCTTTTCTGCTCACATGACTGCACAGAGAATAACCCATACAAAAGGGAGGGGGAGCCTATTAGATTAAGAATTAAAAAGTTAGGATGTTATGTGCTCAGTCCTTGCAAAGCAGAGCAGTTTATAAACAATTAATTCTTTCTGGCGAGTGGAAGTGCTGGGTGTTAAGCTTAATTGCAAACCTCTGATCACATCCCTCTGTTTCTGCAATTGCAAACTCTCTCCACATGCACTGTGCACCCAGCCCCTACATTCACAGCTCAGATATGTTTAGGGGTTTTATTACAGACTCCTGCAAAACCTAATGAGCAATAAACTTGTAGACGTCAGCAATGACCATGACAAGGGTATTCTGACTAAGTTTCCCTGAATCACCCAGTTATTTATCAGTTAACTAGAATAAATATTGACTGTTCTTTGCACTGTCCTCTACACATACAAACCCACCAGAGGGCTCAAAAGGCTAAAAAAAAAAAATCAAAATAAAATCAAAGTTGCTAGATAAATATGAAAAAGAGATGGTTATCTGCCCAGGAATTTTCTTGCTGTTTCAGATTTCCAGTTTATCAGATACTAGCATTTAGAGAATAATCTTAAAGAAAGAAGACCTGGTATTACTATAAAAAACTGATTAGCTGAAGTTTTTGTCGATTGGTTTGTTTGTAAAGAAACTGTCCAGAAGAAAAACAAAACCAAGAGACCACTTTTTCAGCTGTGGCAAAGTTTTCTTTCCAGGAACAGATAAACACACATACTCTGATTTGCGTGGGTTTGAAAAAGTCAATGACAATTAAACCTGAAGCAACTTCCAAGATCTTTAGCTATAAGTTTTCTGCTCCTCTTTATCCTCTATGGCATAAATTTTCAACTGCAATCTCTGTCTGAGTGGTTTAATTTTTGGCACCCAACTTGTGGCATCTGTTTTTTCTATTTTCCAAGGTGCCTGTTTGCAAAAACATCAATCACAGTCTGAGGGATGCAAAAGAGCACCTGAAAGCAACAGCCCTCAGCATTTCCATCTCAGCGCTCAGCCAATAAGGCACTCACAACCACAGAACACTTGACAATAGGATACTTGTGTTTACTTGCCTCTATCTTGCCCAGGACAAGCAAAAAAGTAGGAAGACAATGCAGAAACCAGTCTTCACTCAAAGTCACTCATCCAGATCAAACACATTTGCAGGCCTGGCTGCATGTGACCTCATATATAACTTTTTCCGTTACTGTAATAACAAAACGTAAACATATGGGCTTTAAAAAAGGCACATGACAATCTTTCAGTTCTCCTCCCAGACCTCAAATTAGCGAGCAAAGGCTCTAGGGAGCCAGAACAGAAAAAACTTCCAATGACCTTGGAGCTGTTTGGGTCAAAACTTTAACCTCTCTTTCCCTGGGCACCAGCATAAAGTTGGCTCTAGTATTCCTCCACCACTGGGCAAGTTGAACAAACCAACTCCTACCCAGCTGCAAGCTACAGTTCATGGAAGGGAAGGTCAGAAGTGGAGGAAGAAAAGGAAGCCCTGAGAACCAAACAGGGAAGGCAACTGGGGTTACCATGATGAGGTACAATACCCAGGAGACACAGGAAACACCAATAGAGAAGCTCCTTTAATTCTACCACTCATGGAGTCCTTGGTGCTCAAAAGTAACACTGAGAAAAGAAGATAAAACTGAAGAAGTAACACTTTCATGAGTAACTGGATACAGTTAAGGTCTATGTTATTCTAGAAGATAAGAGATGCTTCTAGCCCAAAAAAGTCTATGACATATGTATCAATTTCTGCTGCTGGTTTACAGGTAAAAACCGAAACCACACTAATAACAAATTCGTCTAACCTTATAAGAAAGAAGTGTAGCAGCACAAATACCAGTTCAAGGCAGTAAAAAGGAAATGTCTTTTAATTTTTATAAAAAGAAAAACCTAAACACCCTATTTAGATGGCTGTCAGACTAACACTTTCTGTCTCTGTTAGTTTCCCTACCAACTGCATCTGGTGAGCCTTAGCTAAGGGTAGCACTCTAGGAAGAGAAGGTACTCTTTCCTTGATGCTTCTCTTTCTGCATGAATATGGAAATGGAAATTTTGTAGGCAAATGAATACAACTCCTCAAATGAAAAGTATGTATTTAATTCCAAGATACT
Organism: Neopelma chrysocephalum; assembly: GCF_003984885.1. NCBI lineage: Eukaryota > Metazoa > Chordata > Aves > Passeriformes > Pipridae > Neopelma > Neopelma chrysocephalum. Next base: position 19,928,598 of record NW_020897695.1, on the reverse strand, counting down.
GAACATGCTAATTTAATTGTTTTTAATAAAACATGGTCTTGAACAAAGTATTTTTAATAAAGATCAGACACCTAAAGATTCTTTTAATGTTTTCAAAACCAGTTTTAATCTCACACTTAATAAGATGCATTTCGCTTTTCTCGAATTCCAGCCCTCTTTCAGATAGACTAACTTAAAACAAAAGAAAAGAAATTCTACTGGCTTCGAAGTCACTCCAGCTGCATGGCCCAGCTGGAGGGAGACAGAAGGTTTTATTCCCTGTTGACTCCTTCAGGGGCTGGAAGGGCCCAGTGCTGTCCTTGACAGTTCGATACTTAGGCCAGTGCGAGGGGGGAGGAGAAGAGACACAAAGTCAAGAGCTGTCAGAAGGTTGGATGCCTGGGTGGGAATTCTCCCTCAGTTACCCTTGAAAGTCTCTTGAATGCTGAGATGTACATCTGACATTGGACACTCTCCTGCTGCTGGCTCTGGCGACGGGCTCCATCAGATCCTGGGGCATTAGGCAGGAGCCCATCCATTCACTCCAGCAGCACTTTAGTACCAGATCCCCAAGTAAGTAGGTGGAATTTTAATTAAAGAATGAGAAAAAATGTTAATCTCATTAACAACCATGAAGGGGAAACCCCACTAAGATGAAAGCCTTGTTTTGTAGGAGCATGAGAAGATTTTCCCTGTGACTGGCATGTGCAATGCATTTTGCTGGTCTGTCTGTATGTCCTTCTCTTCAGGAACTTCTGGTCAGTTGGGGGTTTATTGTGTGTGAGGGGATAACATCATGCTCTTGTCACTACTCTCATACTCAGTGTCAGCAAAGCCAAGGCAAGAATGCACTTAACAGGAAGTAACTTAATGCACTATAATCACTGAACTCATCCAAAATGCAGCATCCTCATTATGGTCTTTGCAGTGTTGCACTTGCAGAAGGATTTCTAGAAAGAAGTATTTTTGCGAGGCACATGGCAAAGCACATTACACAAGCACATGATAGACAGTAAATACAGAGAGAAAAGAAATGCAACTATGGCAAGTGATGACAATTGAGTGAATCAAAGAGCACCAATAACATTTAAAAATACTACTGTCAGGTAATTGCCTAATCAGAAGGGTTGCAATTTGTGTTATGCTGGCTGTTTACATATGCAATCAAAGTAGACAGAGAACCAATCTGAATAACTGATCTCAGGTCTTATACCAAAATATAAGTCTTTTCTTTCCTTAAGGAAGCGAAGAAAAGTCCTCGACATCCAACCTATTTGGTGAAACTTGTAATTGGCTGATGGATGATAAAAAGAGAAGCAGGTTACAGAAAGAAAAGGGAACTTTGTTGAACAAATTTTCAGTGACTATGCAAGCAATTTATGTTCTACTTCACAGCTATGAAAGCTCTTATTCACCTGACTTGGGAGTTTAAATAGTACTCTGCCCATAAGTAAGTAAATGAAATGAAATATAGATGATAAGGTTTGTAAGCTCTGGCCTCGGAGCTCCCTCTAAAATCAAAGAAAGTAAAGAGTGTTTATCACCTAAGAAACTTTTAAGTGTCCATTTGTGCCCTTACTTTGCAGGTTTATCTCCTGGTGACTTAAACCAAGGACAAGATTAGACTCAATAATTAAATTCCCATCAGTTTGTTAAAGCACAGGACAATCTTCTACTCTTTATTTCATACGTCTTGGATTTTTGGACCACAGCTTGGATGCAAGTGCTGTAAGAAGAGATTCCAATGACCATGAAATGAAAATAAAAGATTCGTTTGGCAAGTGGAATGACACCCAGTTCATCAGAAAGGGTTCTGTGCTGGCAAATGTCATTCAAGACACGCTGTAAATAAGGTGGGTTTATTTGTATTAAGCAAACATTACAGAATCTAGACTTTCCATCTGAAGAGTTATTGCCAAATAAGATTTCCATGAAAATTTTAGTTTTAAGGGTACTTTAAATGCTCTGAGCAGATGAACAAAAGTAAACATTTGTCAATGGTCTTACAACTTTACTGGCTATGAAACAAATGCACAGGACAAGTACCCTGTGCATTAAAGAACAGCAGCACATATTTTATCTAACATACCTTGTCAATATTGTGCTGGATGTCTTTCTTTTACAGTTCAATATAGCGTATGGCACCAAATTGGTTATATCACAAGGTTTTTGCCTGGGAATAGAACTTGTATGCAGCTAAATGGTACTTAAAATAGAAATTTTTATTTATTTTAAGAATTTAATTATGTTCTCTAAACAATGAGCTGAGAATTCATGCTTGGATGATGGCTGTTGTTAATATAATTTGACCACAGTGAAAAGAATACATGAATCTTACATCATTTCATCATTGCATCTGGTTCAGCAAAATTAATCCAAACCTTCCCTGAAGTCTAAAGCCTGCCATTTCCAGGAGACATCTTAAACTTAACAATATTCTTGTGTAATAGATGGAATGAATTATGTCCTAAGTGGGTGTGCAGTTTGATACCGTACCAATATATTTTTTCCATCAATGGCAACTGCCATCTGCACAGAAAGAGACGTTCCAAACAATAAATGTTATCACAGACGTATTCCCCTGGGACTCGGCCTCAGGAATTTTCTCTCACAATGTGGAAAGCTGTTCAGTTTGCAGCATCTCTGGGAGCGTTGTGGACAGCATGTTCTCTCGTTAACTGGAGAAACATACTTAATACATGACAGGGTTTGCATTTGATTGCTAAAATATGTCTCTCATCTTATTCTCCTTGGGTACACATAGAAGGCATCTGTTAGAGTCCTAAGGCATGACTTATGAGCACAAGAGGATTCACTATAGCAACGGGATGCACTTAAGAAAAGCCAAGACCAGCTCTAAGAGTAATACTGGCAATTGTGACTGTAGTGGTTCTATTACTGGTGCTTCAGAGAGTTTTGGAGCTATAGAGGAGAAATAAGAGGTTCAAGGACCCTGTTTCTCGCATCCTGTAAATCCAAGTAGGCTTTTTCTGCATGCCTTCACATCCATTCTAGCCTCCAAAACACTTAAGACTAAGAGTTTAATTAACAGATGGCTTACATGTATCTTTTTAAGACCATTAAAACTGCTTTAAGACTGGTGAAGTCTCCATTCAGCAAATCACTCAGGTTTTGGATACAGCAACAAAGTGGTGGACAGGCCACCCTGGGAGTGGTGCTGCCTAGCTCCTCTCCTCCTTCAGACCCACAGCCCAGCAGACCCCCAGAGGACACAGCATAAGCTTCTTGCTGGCCAAAAGCACACTCCACACTCACTTGCAGCACACATGGGGAGGGCAAAGCTCTTTTTCAGTCCCTTCACCCCCTGCCTGTCTCCCATAAAGCCCCTTCAAAACATTTTAAGGAAATACTAATCTAATTAGCATTGAACCAAGGCAGCAGTCAACAGCTTTATTTGGGCATTTTAGTATTAAAAAAAACAAAACACAAAAAATAAATGTTATTTGTCTAGCAGAGTTTTGCAGATTTCCATGGTTGACACGAGCACATACATACACTAAGAGCTGGTGCCTGTGTTCACTCATGCAATTGCAAAAGCTTTACAGGTCAAAACGTCTAACTCCTCATCCTGCACCCAATTTTGAAGAAACAAACCTATTGTACAACATGAACGTAAATCTGGGGTTCAAAGATCACATAACTGTTTCTCCTGCCCATTTGCCTCAACACGGATAACTTACCATCTTTCCCTTCCTCTTCAAGCATAAAGTTTCTGACAAAAAGTAGATCCTGTGATTTGTCTCATTCACAATTTTTCAAGTGGCTCACCTATAGGTTGGCTGGATTACCTACTTTATATTTGAATGTCAACTATAGTCACATTGGTTATCCCAAAGGGATGCTAAGGAAGTCTCAACTCCCATCCCACCAATCACTGTCCTTCATAATCTCCAGAAGACCTGCTTCAGAATTCCCTACTGCAACTGTACCTGCAGAAAGGGACAATGAAACTAAACTGGCAAACTTCTGAAGTAGCTTTTCTATAAATAAATAATACCCTATAATATAAATAATAACCCATTGATATATTTTAAATAGATAAGGAGAGAAGGAGCTTTTCAGTCTTCCCTTGCAGTGACTATAATATCCCCCCTCAAGCCTTCAGTGTGCTGCTGGAATGAAGCAGGAACTGAGGGCTCCTGGGAACAAGAGAGCTGTGCAAACCCCATAGGGATGGCTGGACCAAGAGCTGAGGGCAGCTGGTGGTGGTGGCTTGGAGGTCAGGAATGCGAGCTGCAGGTTCCACTGGGAATTAAGTGGGCAGAGTGCAGGTGGAGCAGTCAAATTAAATGCCATTTCTGCTGGCAGCTATCAACTGCAGATGCACAAGTTCACAAAGGGCCTTGAGATCACCAAGGAGCTGTGTGCTGGGAGTGCACAATATGCATTATCAACACAGTCTGGTTCAAACACATATGCTTGCTTTTATGGAAGATATGCCTTCATGCTTTCTGTTCCAAACCTAGCCAGGGCAAACAGGAACAATCCACCAAGTCCTGCCAGTGCACACACACCAGGCCAGTCAGCATCACTGGGATGAGGCTAAACCTAGCACACATCAGTGCACAAGCAGGCTGCTGGCTGGCAGCACAGCTGGCTGTCAATAACACAGCTTGCAGCAGCCTTGCACCAGCACTCCCCTTTGCTGGGAGCATGTCTGTACCCACTTCAAGACCTCCACCAGCCTGAATGTTTGGCTGTAGCAGTCCCATTTTGGTGCCAGGACATGGTAACCCAGGAGAAAAACCCTTGGTGAAACTTTGCAGTTGATTATCTTGACCCTAACAATATTCAACAAAAACTGCAGAGGAACAAACTTAAAAAAGATAATTCTGTGCATACTGTTTTTTTAGTACACAACTAATTCTTTGGCTTGAGTAATGCCACAGGGTGATTACTACTTGTATTAGAAACACTACAAAACAAAGGCTACAACCCCATGCCTTTTCGTTTTTTTTTAAGAAAGCTCAGAAATGCAATTTAAACTTCCAAATGACTCAGTGGCTCCATAGAAAGAGAAAGAACTAGAAGACTTTAAATATTTGACTTGCTAAAAAGTCCTTTCACAGGATAAAGCAAATACAGCAATAAACTTCAGCATTTCAAAGGAGGAGTTGAAACCGTAGCTCTGCAAAGACTCTGATTTAGCATAAAGGAGTGGACCGGATCTTTTCTTTCACATGTCACATAAGGGAATGTTTCTTTCAAGTGCCAAATGATGTGGTAATAACAGGGGTAACTCATGTTATAATGTACTTACTTGGCTTTACTGTAAATGTCACATTTTCATAGGTGTCCCACTTTACTATAATTTGCTCTATAATACAGCATTACCTTAACAAAATAACACCCTCAGATTTTATTTTTAAAGTTAAAAAGATCTGACAATTCACTTAGAAATTGCACTGAAATTTTCTGCATGTTTTGTGACTAGCCATACATGTGTTTTAGCAGCTCACAGCCTGAAAACAAGGGAACTACCTTGGGAAGGGAACAGCCTTGTCTGAGAGCTGCCCACTGGCAGGTGAGCAGGTAAGCATCATCTGCTGGCCAAGGCCCAAATTCTTAGTGTGCTAAGATTTCAAAAGGATGAGGATAAAATGATCAAAATCAGATTAGTGATGTCAGATTTTTAAGTCTCACTCCTGAAAAAGAAACCTAGAGAATCACAGAATATTCTGAGTTGGAAGGGACCCACAGGGATCAATGAGTCCACCTCTTCAGTGAATGGCCCATATGGGGATTGAACCTCCAACCTTGGCGTTATTAGCACCATGCTCTAATGAACTGAGGGTCTTCTCAGTATCGTATATGATAATGCATGCAATATCCCTGGATAAAAGAAGGGTTGGGGGCTAACCAGCTTGAAATTACTTCTGGTCTTTGCTGTCTCAGATCCATGCATCCTGCCAGTTCAATAAGCAGAGTCAGAAGAGAAGTTGGCAAAATAATTGAATGTTTGCTTTTTCCCCTCAGTGCAGTGTCGCTGCATATATTACTGTATGGCACAGTTCACAGCAGCTATTTTCCCAATGTACTATTCCTTCTGAGCATCAGAAACATTTGAATGACAATTTCTAAGCAAACACACCAACCAAAACACCCTTTGGGTTTATCATCCACTGCCTAATCTAAATTTATCACAATATTTCCAGCATGCTTCAAAGCAGAAGAAAGGAAGGAAAAGATAAGGGGTTTTGCAATGATTAATAAAGAAATGCTCTTATCTATTTTTTTTTGTTCATGAAATATACAAAAGTACAGTAAGCATTTAATATCTACAACTTCTGGGCAGCCCTAACAGTGAAGACTTCTTTTTCAATCAATGTTGTACCAAATGATCAGTGCTGCTGGATTAAAGCAGGCATGTAATGCTTCAGGGGTCTCATGTAGGTGAGTCCTGCAAGCAGTGACGAGAAGATAAATGGCATGCTTTACTGCCATATTTTTTTCTCCCCTTGTTGTTATTGTTGACCAAAGGTGGAAAAAAGTTTCCAGATGAAAATATGTGTGAGTGTAATGGAAATGACATTCAGGCAACAGCTTCCCTCCCCCATTTGGCTGTCAAATTGAGCTCAGTCAAAAGCAGCCCAGCAAACTGCACGGGGGGGGGGGGGATGAGGGGGAGGGCTCTAGTGGGCAGGGGAAGCAGTGAAAGCCTAAATAAACTTTGACTATTAGATAACTGGGCTATTATTGCTCTGTAACACTTCCTGAATGGCCTAGAAAAAACACAGAGACAGTTCTTGTTCCTTCCTGAAGGAAACAAAACACAAGGATGAGTGCTCAGTACGTCAACTGAAAACTCTGGTTGTTTCCTTCCTTCCTTCTTTCTCTCTCTTTTCATTACTTTTTATTTGGTATTGTCTCGTTTTCATCTCTTCTTCTTAAAAACCACGCTGTATACTTAGCCAAAACCAGGAAGACCCTCTTGCCATGCAAAAAACCCCTCCTTTAAGTTTCTATTGCAGGATGTAAGCCCCACATATTTCACACAGGTGCTGGGCTCAGGCTGCCAGCCATCGGGGCTGCAAGGCAAGGCATCCCACTGCCCTGCCAGCAGTACCTCAGCAGCGAACAGCTGCAGCTCGCAGACAGCATCTCTGCACAGACATTTCGTTCTTTCAGAATGTCAAAAAGTTCTTTTCCTCACTTAAGTCACCTCAGTTAAGGATATTCCCTGTTGTTAACCTTCTTGCTTGCATATATGATATTGTTGGTGTGCTAAAGCTGTTAGGACTCATTAGGAGAGCATCTACACAACTCATGTGTAATTACAATTTCTTCAGGCTCAAACCAGATGCTCCAGACTGTCACAAAATCAGTAACTTGTTCTATTTATATTCACTGTTCTCTTTGAAGGTGAAAGCAGTGAGAAGTAGATTGCTCAACACCACATTTGGAAGATGGCGTGTTTTAGATCTGGAGTTTCAAAACTTCTTTCCTCTCCACCTCCTTCTGGTCCATCAAGCACTTCCCACCTGCTCTAAGATCCTGCTCTGGCTACTCAGCTTGCTCCATCTACACAAACATTACTTTAAAATGCAGCAACTAAGACCACCTCACTGCACTGCCTCTCAGGAGATGATATGCACCTCCTCTAACATGCTCACCAACTTTTGTACCAAATGGGAACTTTCTATTCAGCATGGTCTGCTAATGTCCTCAGGCAACACCTGTCCTTTCCACTTATTTCCACATTCCTTATGTTCATGCTCTTGTCTTAATCACTCACCTATGTAGTAGTTTTCACTTCTTCCTCAGCTCCCCACTGCTCTGCACTTTCTTTACAGGCATTTCCAATTCCTTCCCCACTAATTCACTTTAAAGTTTTCTTCTTGCAACAGTCAACATAAAATCCCATCAAGGGCAACCATCTCTATGGTGGAGGAAGGCTGAATCTGCACAGGACTCCTCACACCATAGCACTTGCACCTCTGTTTTAAGCAGCACCAGGCTGGCCGCCAGGAGGACTGGCATCAACCACTGAACAGGAATGTCAAACAGAAAAGTACTGGTCTGTAACTGGAGATAAAGGATTCCTGTATGGACAGAGACCTCCAACATCTGTGCGCTCAGAACTGAACGGAAAGTACGTCACTAACATAGACAAACACAATACAAAAAAAAAAAAAAGTCCAAACAAAAAGGCCAAATCCTTAAATGCTGTCCCAGTTCTGGGTTAGGGTTGGTTTGGGTTAGGGTTAACATATTAGTGGCCTTAATATGGTGCTTCTCACTTGAGCAGGGAATCTATTTAAAAAACAGAACCATAGACAAGGGGAAAGAAGCTCCAGACTCAGGAGACCACAATGCAGGCACTGAGAAGAACAGAGATAGGGAGGGGAAGAACAGGTTTCTCAAGTGTAAAATTGAGCTCGTGGCAAACAAAAGAAAAAAATGCTTAAATGGATTTCTGGTGCAAATAATTGCAATATAGTTTTTCCTAACTCCTTTTTGATATTCTCCCAAACTGTTCCTCCTAATACTTTCCATGTTTCCCTGGATAGGAAAATGTAAACACCAAAAGGGGAAGAAAAAGGAAAAATAAAAAAAAGGAAAGAAAAAAACAAAAGCAAGAAAAGAGGTAAAATTGAGTGAAAGCAAATTCTTTATTTGTACTTTATTACGTCTCCAACATAAAACATTCACCAGCTGTGAGCTCATCCAAAACCTTAAGCGGTAGAAAAGTAATTCAGCAGGACTGGAAAAAGTGATGTTTTAAGTGACTTAAAGAAAAGTCTAAGCTTGTTTCCTCTGCTTTCAGCATCCTAGAAACATCGAAGAGTCAATTCAGGAGCCCTTGTAATCATAAATAGGTTTTTTTTCTGGTTAGTGGTTGTTCAACTTTTTTGTTCCCAGAAATGCTGTAATTAAACAAACAACAAGGATCACGTACAAAAAGTCAGACATATTTCAAGCCCAAACAAAGAGAAAGCCATTTCAAAAGCCCATAAAGTGAGCAACCAAACTAGAGGCAAGGACAGCATTGGATATGACTCAAACCCTGACACAATCCTCCATGTCCTAATTACTGACCTTGATGGGGTGTTCCAGGGAAAAATAAACCTTTCCAGAGAAAACAAAGCCGTTACATGCGAAATAGGTGAGGAAAGAAGGGAAGCCCTGGCTTGATGATGAGAAGCCCTGTGACTGCCACCCATAAGTTTGAATCAAGCCTCAATGTGGGCTGTGGTTTGGAAAGACCTTGTAGATATCTATGATTAAGCAGTTGGCTTATACAGTCGCAGACCCTTGGGCAGGGGTAAAACAAAGGCGCCAGAAGTACTTGTGTGAGCTGCAGGACACCAATCAGCTTCTAGTGCTTGGCTTGCAGGTATTGTGGTGTTAAACTGCTACAATAGTTGTTACATGGCTCCTCTTGTTCTATCTTATTGCCAGACCCTGCAAATGCATTCATGGGGTTCCCAGGAGGGTGAGAGACCCATCCCTGTGAAGGTGAATAGCCTCAAGCCAATAAAGCATGTTGGCTTTGGTCTTTGTCCTATGATGAGTTTTCCCCCTAAGAGCTGGCAGGTAAAGTCTTCCAAGAACCAGGATTGTTCTACCAACTCCTGTGTGCACCTGATGCTGACAAAGCCTCACCTATGTACTCCAGCAGCATACTGAAAAGCAATAACCTTTGCTGCTATTGGACCCTTCAGGGGTACTCAGAACTCATCAGGGCTGCTCTGAGAAAGAGACTTCCCTAAAAATGACAGGTCCAGACCAGTAAACACACTAGAAATCAGTTGTCACTGTCTTGGTTGAGAAGTTGCAATTAAACATCAAATCTGTGTAAGTGCTAACTTTTACTTTTGTCTGTGCCATTACCAAGTTCATATATTTTGTGAAGAAGGATGGATTGGAAATTACCCACAAAGATGAAATGATCTACCATGGCCAAGCGCAGTGCAAAGGTTGGTGTCTGTTATCACATGGTAAATGATCATCAGAAAGGGTTATCTTGATGGTAGCAGTCCATTTATTCAAGCCTGGAAGAAATGTGCCCAGCATGTCTGCAGTAGGTGTTTTGAATTGAGAGTGTCACCACAAAGGGAAGACATAAGCAAATGTGGAAAAAATAACCTCAGCAAGAGACATTCTTTGCAGCAAAACTCATACCTTCTTGATGCAAGCATTTCAGTGTAAGACATAAAAGAAGATGGAGATTTTCCATGTTCTATTTTTATTACACCTCCACAAGCAAGGGATGCTCACTCCAGCCTTATAGGAGCAGCTCACTGGTAAGGTGGGAGGGTTTCGTGCAGCTTTGCATTCATATTACGTGGAATGAAATTTCTTTTAAGTGCACAAAGAGGGGTGCTCTTGAGAATACACTGTTAAAGTTAAGCAACTTTAAAAGGGGGGAAAGTACAAAAACAGGTTTTAACTGGCTAACCATAAAATTTTTCTGGTTGAATGCATTTACCTCTACTCTTATTTAAATGAAAAGAATGTACTCCATCGAGTCCTATTAGTCTGCGTAACTAAGGAACTTGACCAAAAATGAATGAATGAAAGAAAAAAAGTTTTACTCTAGTTTCTTGTTTAAAGCTATCCAATTTGCACATTTTCTTTTCTTGTCCTCAGCCCCCTGAAGCAGTTGCAAGGTATCCAATTTCACAGGGATCATTTGTTGCTTTACTTGGATAATTCTACCAAATGAAGTTGAATCCCAATCCTAGTTTTTCATCAAGTGATACTATTACCAGAATGATGAAAAGGGAAATATAAGAAACAGGACAGAAATCTAAAATGTGAAATGAGTTTCTGAATATGAAACCACAAGGGGAAGGGCTGCAGAAGGTCACCATAGTCCTTTCTTTCATTCCCTCTGCTGGGGCTTCCTGTGAGCACAGAGTCATGCCTGTAAATTGTTGGGAGCACAACTCTGAAACATTTCTGCTTCTTAGCATCAAACTCACGAGAGTTGCTAAGAAAAGCCTAAACAATTGTGCCTTGCACTTCTAGGAAACAACATTTAAAAAAATCCAAACAAACAAGACCCAAATAAAACAACAAAAAAAGCAGACACAGTCAGTTATTGATAAATAAAGTACACTAATATATCTGAAAGTTTCAGTGAGAGAAATAAGTTGCCCACAATCCTTTGGGACAGAGTTCATACCTTGTAAAGCTGAATAAAACACATTTCCAGATTATTGAGGGCAAACAATAAGGATGCCTAATGAAATATCAAAAATACAAGGTAGGAGCGATTTGCAAGGCTGCCTTTCTTTTGATGTCTGCCTGTGTCAAAAAACCCTCTCCACTTCCACCACTGCCAGTAGCATGGGAAACCTCATCCTGTCTCTTCTCCAGGACAACAAGGCAGTTTCTGGGGCACAATGGGCTCTCAACACCACCAAACATTTTGGTACAAAACTCCTCTCCCTGATCATCCCAAAGGAAAAGACTTCTTTCAGAAACCACACTAAACATAATAGTTTGTCAGCTATAACAACATAAGACCAACAACCTTGGCAAAGAAATGGTTTATACATCTACCAACTGCTTGTTCATTTTGATGGCAATGTGGCACTTTGAATGCCTCCTGTCTTGAAAGCCTGATCTGTTCTCTATCAGACATCAGTTCTTATGTTTTTCTACTGTTTTCTCACCACTAGCCCAGGAGGACTCTTGTTGGGTTAAGAATATGGGATTTATTTCCCCACTGTAAATGCTCTCCCACTGAAGCCACTTGGTGTCAACCAGAATGTTACACAAGACACTTGAAGTCTAAAACAATGAAAAGCCATAGCCCCATCCAGCATTTCCAATTCTGCAACAGAAGTATGTTGCACAAAATAAAAGCAAGATTCTGTTTCTTATTTAGCCTGCCAGAGCATGGTTACCTCCAGCCCTTCAAGGACACTGTCCTCTCTGCTTCTCTCTCCAAGCCTGTTCCTACCTCTAGCCTTACTCAAAGCACTGCTTTTTTTTCATGCTCAACACTTTAAACTCCTCAAACACCACTTTCATCCTGTGCCAGTGGGACCTCTTACTGTTCTCACAGCTAAGAAACACCTCTTTCTAAGCAAACTCAGGAAAAAAAGTAGCTAAAATGCTACAGTTAATGATCTGGATGCGGAAACTTTACCTCTGTGCTCCAGCCTGAGCCCCATCACACAACTCCTACATTGCACCGGGTAAGCAAATTGCTCTCTATCTCTGCAGAGCCATGCATAGAAGAGTTGAATCAAAATTGGATCCCCTAATATTTGCAAAGCACTCATTGATCATAGCTGCAAAGTGTTGTTACTACTTTATTACAGAGATTAACAGCTTTGCTTCAGAGGCATAGCTCTTCTCCTCCATGGCTAAGGGTTTGTGAAATAACCAGCTGACCTAAAAACCTCATCAATGTCCAATGAGACCTGCTGTAGCACAGGAACGGGACTGTGAGACAGAAATCTCATTTCATCTTGTTAAACAGGCTCAGCTACAAAAAGTTAGCAAATTGCTAGAGAACCACGCAAACCCCTGTCGACGCAGTGGTAGCACATGACTGCAACAGAGCACACAGACTGTGAGCCATGTGAAAGACTGATGAGATCACAAAGCCAAAAAAGAAACTACAGACTAGTAAATTAAAAAGAGCTTGTGTAGGCAAGTCTGCTTCATTCCCTCTGGTTTTTGTAGTAGGAAAGGTGCCATTATGAAGTGGTTGAAGCAAGTTAAACACCTTTCAAGTGTGTTCTAACACTTAGTGGTATTGTGAAAAAAAAATCTTTGGCATTTGTTTAAAAAGAAAACTTGTCTTATTTAACTACAACTCCAGTTTTAAAGTATTAATAGCTGCCTATGCTGCTCATTCCTACATGCTTACATGCTTTTCAAATTGCATTTGGTAAAGCTCAGTCCATCTGTTTTCCCACACTCCATCAACACATGCAACAAAATGAGCAGAAGCTACCTACAGTAGAGTTGTGTTTTGTTCAGAACTTTCTGCTTGCATACCAGAAATTCAATGCTAATTCAACATGCTTTGGGCACATTCAAGCTACAAAAGGAAGGGGCTCAGGAAGGGGAATGGAGAAAGGCTCTCACTCATCACTATACATGCACTTCCAGATGAAAAAGTGCCCAGAAAGGATTTGTGCATCATGGAAGCCTGATTGCATACCAGTGCCTCCCGACTCCAGGACAAACCTGTTGCAACATGACAATGTTATGCACCAGAAACTGGACAAGCAGCTGCTAATTTGATGTACTAACTTCAAAACCCATAAATTTTCTTTTCAAACCCATCCAACAGGACAAAGAGAAGTCTGTTTGAGATTCATCACAGGTCCCAGGCTAATGGCTAATTTGTATGAAAATAGGTATGGTGGTTCCTGTAAATAGCTCTGCTCAGATACTCTGTAGGTAAGAGGCATGGGGAGGATTTGAAAAGAGACCACCCTCTAATATCAACCTGCATCAAGTCTAGAAAGAGACAAATGCTTGGATGTGTAGCCCCAGAAGGGATGGTGAGTTAAGGGGTCTTCATAAAGAGAACCAAGGAACCACTGTGAAGAAGGAGCAGAGGCAGCAAATGTGCTAAGGTTGTCTGTGGCTTTCCAGGTGAATTCTTCACCAGCCATACATCCTGGTCCTCTGCTGCTGTTACTCCATCCCTGCCTGTCCCTGCCATGCCATCTGCCTGTCTGCCACCCCCTACGTTGTACCAGCACAACTGTTTCAGCAGCCGCATTCTGTGAACCAGATTAACAGGTCTGGCTCCAAAAAGAAAAAAAACAACAACCCAAACCATTTCAATTGCCAAGCTATTTTTAAATTCTCCAACGTTGCACAACATGGAAGGTACAAGTGAGGGGGTGGCACTTACCAGCACAAGGTAAGGGTAGGTGGAGAATGAGGATGCTCTTAGTGGGTGACACCAGGAAAGGTTTTGTCAAATGAAATGTACAGCCTCACTTTCTCCTCTATTAAGAGTTATCGATGGCTGCTTTGCCTGTCATTTCTTTCAAGATGGACTCATTTTGGAGTCATATTAGCCTGTGTTCTAGCACAGACATTTTATATTACTTCTTATGTCTTCAAACTTCTACATTTCAATTTATAAAAATATTTAAACAAATCTACTTACTTTTAGAAGAAAGCCAATCAGACACAAAAATTTCAGGATTTTTTTTTTTAAGAATTCTTTGGCAGGTATATATATCAGGGTGCACAACCTACACCAAATGTGAGTTGGGCACTGCATGGCTATCACCTGTATTACCAAATTGTCTGAAAATACCTGGGAAAAGACCCTGTGTTGAACAAACTGCAGTCAGAGTAAAGACATATGCAAATGAACTGGCACTACCGTCCCTGGAAGCAGCTTTAGGTGGAGAAATGAAGCAGCTATCACTTAAATCCTTTGTATAAGAAGCTTTGGAGGCTTTTTGGAAGCAGAAACAATTTTCAAAATCCACAAATGAAAAAATTCTGAATTAACTCACTCTGTGTTTTTTGCTAATGTAATTTGTCACCTTTGCTACACAACACAGTAGATGAACTGTTTAGCATTTACTGTTAGTGATCAGAATGGATATTTAACATACCCCCCCATATTACAGATGGGTTTCTGGTGATGCAGGTGAGATGCTACACACATTGACTATTAAACACACTGGCAGCAGCTACATTCATGTGCTCTCGATGCCATTTGAATATCAATCAGAAACCCTGCAATGGAGCTCACAAGAAAAAATTATTCTCATCAACATAAAGGTCAAAACCTGCCCTCATGTGAAGCCTAGATTATAAGTATTTCTTACATATAAAGCTCTTGTGTTGTAACGCACTGAATTCTAAGGCAGTGATGGTTTGTGCTTCAGGACTTAAAGTTATTATTTTAAAATACAGGTCCCTACTTGATTCATACCTCCCCAACCATATATTCCATGCGACTATAAAGCTTTCCAGTAGCTTATGCCAATGGCAAAACCTGGAATAAGAAAAAGCAGTTCCCATTCAGCTTTTACTCTTCCTGGGAAAGTCTTCATGGAAGCATTTAAAAATATTCTTTGGCTAAAGATTTCAATATTTGGTTCAAAGAATGATATTCCAGTCCTACTCTACTGTAAAATGTGGTAAGGCTAAAATTTGATCCCAGACTTAAGCTGTGTTAGCGTGCCCGCCATGTTTGAAGTAAAACTGGTTTCCAAAACCTATGTCACATTGACTGAAGTATGGAGCCACACTGATGAGTTTTGTTTTCCTCAGAATCTCTCGTCTGAAGCTCTTCCAGTGGCGTCGGATACTCACAGCTCTGTAAACTCTGACTTGTTAAAAGAAAAATCTCCACACCTCATGCCATTTCCCCACCATGCAGAGTGGCTAAACTTTAAGGCCAGCAAATCTCTACATCCTCTGTGTTTACGCTTAGTGGCACAGAAACTCCAAGTCAATTAAAGGAGTATATTTGGTGTCGCAGTGATTTTTTTTCTCCACCCATTGTTAGTTTATATACATAGGAAGGGGAAGGAGGGAACTCTGCAAACACAGGAGACAGTTATGAGTTCTTCCTTCAGCTGCTCTGTTGCTGCTTGCAGTCAACTTGTAGGGATGGAGCAAAGTGAAAACACGTTACACTATAACTCGAAGTTTTTCTCCAAGCAGCCTGGAAGTGAATAATGCCAGGAAGACCATAAATATAAATGGCAACAGAAGACTTCGATGGAGCAGAACTATTTTGTGCTGCAAAATGAGCCAGTTTACAAGAAAATTCAGAGAGATGGGCTATTGATCCAACTATCAGAGCTCGAGTAAATAAAACATCTCACTTCTGTGTGCTTGGTTCACTTTTGCTTATGAATAGCGCAGAATTTAATGGCAATCTGGACCTCCCAGCCTGCTTTTGATGTCTATGTAGCAGGCACCGAATGCTTGCAGAGGCTCATAGCACCTCCAGCTCCAAACGCCCCTTAACCTTGGTTCTGTTAAGATGATAGCAGAGAACAGCTAGACTTTCATTCATTGCTTTCGTAATGTCAGACAGGTTGCAATTTGCTGGGAACAGGACGAGACTATCAAAGCAGCACTGGGGGATTTTGTTCACTGCTATTTTTTTTCCTAAGCCTACTGTTTGCTTGAAAATGTATCACTTTATCTAGGAGAGATTTTCATTCACAAGCAATTTGTCAAGTGACTTCAAACTTCTGGGACTGTATTGATTCCAGAACTGCAATTGCAGTTGTCAGCAACATGGGTTCTTGCAATCTGTTAAACACATTCCTCTAAGGTGGTTGGTATCCTCCCTTCTCCTTTCCTGTGGGAAAGACAGCCACAATGGGCTCTCACTCATCATCCTCTGAAAGGCTTCTCTGGGATAGTTTATTATACTAAACCCCTCTGGGTCTTTGCCCTTCCTCCCTGCGAGCTGGCCTCACAGCGGAGCCAGTCGGGCTGGCTGATGCCTGGCTGTAGCCTGCTGACTGATAAGTACCACATAATGGATCAAGCCAGCCATAGGGGCTGGAAACTCAGTGCTCGCCACCCCTGCTATCCCCAAGACATGGACAGCAAAGCCCCAGGAGCAGCCAGGGCACCAGAGGCAGATGGTAACCTCAGCTCAATTTGGACCAAAGTATAAATCATTTCCTCAGTGTATCTAAACTCAGGGTAACAAGATTTTTTGGGGGGGTTAGCCTTTTTTTTTCCTTTTTAATGTATCTAACAGGACTACAATAAATCAGCAGCAAAATGCTTGATCCCCCACATATGGCCAAAGAGCCAGAAGCCTAGTAGTTCAGCTGCTGTTCCTTGCTGCTGCCTCGCTTAGTTTTGGTTGTGGCAACTCTGGGCTACCTCTCCTTAAGAAAAGGGCATGAGCTGTAATACAGCATAGAACAGACCCATTCCTAGGACCCCTCATCTTCCATGAGTCTTTCCATTGCAAATTAAATCCTTTTTCAGACACAACAGCAAGGTGAAATGAGGTATAAGAAATCATTTGGGCTCCTCCGTCAGCCCTTCAGCTCACAGAGCCTGGCAGAGGGCCACTGAGAAGCAATGGTGCTGTGCTGATTTGCACCAGCTGAGGCTCTGCCAATAACCCTTTTAAGGATTTGGAAAGAGTCCCTGTGAACTAACAGGCTGAGAGATTTTGATTCCGAGTGAAGGGGAAGGGCGATTCTGCCTGACCTTCGTGCACCTCCTCTGAAGGAGAGGGAAGGAAGGAGGGAATAGTCGAGCAGAAACGATACGAAATAAAAGCAGGTGTCGGCATACTCAAGGTACTGCCTGGAAAACAGAAAGCTGCTGCAGCCTAAACCAACATTCTTTCATACCAGAGACATGAATAATATCAAATAATACATGCAAGAAAAACATACACCATTCTCATCGACCCTCTGTTTCCTTCCCCCTTGCCCTTCTGAGCTATGACCAAGATCAAAGACAAAGCTATTCTAGTGTTTAGCAGAGGCATTTGTTTTAAATAAAAATGCAACAAACTTGCCAAAAATAACACTAAAAGTATTTGCACCAGAACAGTCCCACCAACGTGCAATGTGGACAAGTGGTACTAGGACTAAACTCATGACAATCAAAGCCTAAGAGGGATTACTTGGCTTTGTTGTAAGAAACTCTTCTCTAAGCACTTTCTCTTTCAGCACAGCTGAAATTGTTGCTAGCAATGAAGCAAAGCAAAAACAGAAGAAAATTTGTACCTAACATACTTTCAGGAAGAGCAGGCATTAGCTGGCAGGCTGCCGGGCCAAGCAGACCTACAGGGTTTATGGCAAGTTCTGCCAAAAATATAATATATGTAGTCAGCTCTTCTGAAAACTCTGCAGTTTGCCTTTAATTAATTTTACTCTCATATCATCTGGTTATATTAATGCTCTTTACAATGCTATGGATATCACAGTCATCATGAAATTATCAAGGGCAAATGGCACGTTTTAAGACCAGCCACTTGAACTGCAGCTTTTTTTACCAAACTAACTCAATTAGAAATGAGCCTTCTCCATAGGCATCACACACTCAACATCAAAGGCTGCTGGCTGTGTTTCTAAAAAGGTGTATCAATGCATAAATGGTCCTATATCTCCTCAGAAGGCAGAAGGCATTGGATAAATGCTGAGCACTGTCAAAGAGTACTCAAAATTGAGAGAGCAGGACATACTGCATGTTTTCATGAAAACACTGATGTACAGACAAGACTGATGTATATATGACCGATACTATATAAATTACATTGTATTAGTCACCACGTTCTTCTAGATACTAAAATCCCTTTCTCTAGTAAACTGCAACCATAAGCTACTCCAATTCCCTAAGTAGGTCACAGGATACTGGGACACTGAAATCCTTCCATTCACAGGCAGCAGCTACACCAAAGAAAGTGCAAAAAAACCCCTGATTTCATCTGATTGACCTTGTTTAGTTGATATACTCAGCTTAATACTCTTTGTATGTGCAGATAAAGAGGCAGCACAGGCTATATGACTATGTTTGTATATATGAGGGGCACGGGGGAGCAAGAAGCAGAGAGAAAGCAGTCCTGCTGAGCTCCCAGGGTAGCAAAAACACTTGGCTACCACTAGAAAACCTTCTCCTATTTCCAGCCATACCCTACCACCTCATTGTTAGATTCTGCAAGGAATCCAAGGGCTTTCAGTTCTTGCTTATTTTGGGAATAGTTACTGGGATTTAATATCCCATGAGTCACCCATGACATGGTAGGATTTCCCACTTTAGCTGTAGTTCTATAATAGTTTTCCCTAGCAGGTAACAAAAATGCACTGGGCTATCCTCTAGCCTCTTTTGCAAGTCCAAAAGAAAAACAATCTCATTCTTACTATTCTTATTTTAAACACTAATTAACTACTCTGACCAAAGAGACCTGATTTCCAGCACAGCCCTATGTACAAACAATTGTATAGGCATGGGGTGGATGTGGAAAACTATAGTATGTGACAATGAATGAGGGGGCAGAGCAAGTGTTCCCTAAGTCAGCTTTGTGGATGAGGAAAATAGTCATGGAAGCAGTTTCCTAAACACATGTGTACTATAAATTATATTGGTATTTCATTCCCTGCCTGTAACTTCTACTCTAATGCCTATATCAACTTCTCATATACTGTACTTACAAACATTTTAAATAAAGTAATGTAGGTTATTTAACTAAGGCTCTGTTCCGCATAAAACTCTCTCCCCTGGGTGCTTCTGATTCATTTTGGTTAAAGATTAATAGAGTAATATACACTGATAGGCCTTTCTACATTTCTCACTGGAGAGTCCCCTTTCCTGCCAGCTTAGGCTACAGAAACGCCTCGATTTAAAAAAAAAAAAAACAAACCAAACCAAAAACAAAAACCAGTACAGATTCATTTAAAGAACTCTTCCTCCTCTTTAACTTTTGCAATTCATTAGACTTCCATAATTAAACCAATGGGAAATCTTCCAGTTCCCCAGTGGGTTTTTGTTAGTCAGAAAAAAAAAGAAAAAAAAAAGAAAAAAAAAAGTAAGTTTTCCTGCATGTGCTTTTCAGCTTGCACTGAGAATCCCAGGCTTTTCGTGTGAGCAGCTGCAGCAGGGTTACCCAGGGTCGGCTTCGGTAGGAAGCAAAGGTTTCCTCCAGTCAGATAGGGGAAATATGGTTGCCATGGTTGGCAAAAGGGAAAGGAGAAAACAACTTCCATTCAATTCAAAGTGCTTTTAAAAAGAAAAGCAACAAGAAACATTTCAGGAAGGGACTTTGGTAATGGAGATGACAAAAAGAAGAAAAACCAGAAAAATCTAGATGAAGTGCCAAACATTCAGCAAAAAAAGTCAATAGAATCCAAATAAACCACTGACATGACCTTTTTATTTTATATCTGTGCACACAGTCAGGGTACTTTAATGCCACAAACCTGCTTAATACCTTGCTTCTAATCCTCATTTTCAGCTGAAGCAGCTTGGACTCACATGTTCCCTTCATCCTTCACTGAGTAGCCCATATCCCTAAGAGCTTAGCATCTCAGGCATCCCAGGTGTGTGGTTACGCACGACAGCCTGAGCCAGCACATGTGGTCTTTTTAATTGCACTGTATTTACTTTGGAGTAAGTCAGGAGGAACATAGCCCTGTCTCTCAAACAAAGGGAAAAAGGAGCAAAACCTGTCTTGAGAGCCTCTCCATAGCACTACCTACTTGTGGCCACTTCACATGGGCTCAAGTAAATCCCAAGACAGTAAAGGAAGATGCCCAGGTCAGAAAGCAGATATGTTCTGCAGGCTTTGATGCATCCAAAGCCCTACCTCTCCGAGAACTTAAAAGTCAATAATAAACAAAACTATACCCCTCAAACCCTAAAAATGTACTATGATTTGCAAAGTTCTTGGAGTTTCAATTTTCATCCTGTTTATGAGAAAAGGTTATTCTTACTGATAAACGAAAACCAAAGCTTATCAGTTTTAATACTAGTAACCCTAAGAACAGCTCTTTCTCTTCTTCAAAGCTTGCCCTCCACTACTGTACATGCTTATTCTCTTTGTCCAACATGTGCCACTCATTAAAATCACTTTGACGCAAATCTGAGTGGACACCTGATGAAAATACTGCAGAATTATTTTCAATACTGGCCCAGTCACACCTCTTCCTCATTGCATAGGGGAAAAGAAAAAAAGATAAAACAGACATGAAGATATTTTCTCGAAACTTAAAAGAACGTATGAGCAAGCTGGGTTTTTTTAAAAGAAACAGAAAAAAAACCCCTCATGTAGCACCTGAAAGATTACAATAGCTGCAGAAACTGAAATTCAGTTTATCTCTCCGGAAGAACTGCAAGGAAGGGATGTAGCAGAAGCTACTCCAGCTAGCTACCCCAGGAGTACCTGCCTTCAGCCACAACAGAACATTCCTCTGCACAGAGGATGTAGTGAGCAGTGCCAACTACCATCCCAAGGGCAGCCACCATCCATTCTGCAGAGGCCCAAGAGCCAATGGGGATGTGGCACAGGGATGAACCACTGGTCTAGATGTTTAACCAAACAAGCAAAAAAAATATGTTTCTTTCCCCACACACATCAGTGTTTTTGCAGCCAAATAACTTGGTGCTGTTCTACATATTCTCACTGTTTTCCTCTCAAAGCATCAGTGTATGTTAAGTACATAATGTACATAAGAAGACGTTCAAATAATCTCCAAAACCAATATTGATAGGTCATAGATCTTGTTTACCCTGGTTTTATCCTACAAGCTGAACACCTCACTGGGAAACCACATACCTAAAAAAAACCCCACCAAAAACACAAACAACTCTTATTATTTGTTTCATGACAAGATTAATGACTTGAAACACAGACATTTAGTTTCTTGTTTCAGACTACACCAATCCTATAACAGCAGATCCCTGTTGTGAAATGAAAAAGAGTACAACTCAATATGCTATTCATGAATAATCCAATGTGGATACAGTTATTCAGCTACAATGCAATTAAGAATGAAAAAGAGAGGGTAACAGTGGTAAACACCCAGGGATATTTTGAATTTAATTGGGATTAGCATGTAATACTCTTACAGCCTTTTGAAGAGAGGCTACACAGCAGCGTACTGAGAACATAGGCATTTGAAAGCCCCAAGCACCTCATTTAATGATCTTTTCAGTTGGCAAAAGCTGCTTTCAACAGTGTGTTCATTTGCAGGGAGTTTAACCGAGCACTACTGGTTGAAGCTGAACTGTGCAGGGGGGAGCAGACTCCAGTGCTGAAGTACATTTTGCAGTTGCAGGGCTGGGGAGCTGAAGCATGTGAGGATATTTCTAAAAGCCCATGACCTAATCACTTCGCACACACTCAGCTCCTCACACGCAGAGATTCTGCAAGTAATACCAGAGAGCACTCGCCTTGAACGAAACAGCAGAATAAAGACAGATTTGGAGGGTTGCCAGCCTGATGGTGGGGGGGTGCAAAATGCACCTAACATGGATTCTACTTGGAGAGCAGGTGTCATCTATATGCTTTCTGTTCATAGTTCTTCTAGAGGATATATAAATAGGGGGAAAATAATCAACAATTATTTTCAGCTTATGTTTTGGCAAGATTTATAGGAAGAAATCAAGCAGCCCTTGATGGTTTATCCTCTGCTCGCAGAAATATTTTTGGCTTGTACCAACATTCTTGTACTGCCCAAGGTGTTTAAAAGGCGATGGTGCAAATATCCGCAGCCTGTTTGCAAGAGGAGAGCATCCATTGGCATCTCAGATAGTTGTGCTGCTCTTGCCTCGAAGGATGCCTCAGCGAAGAGAAAGGGCTGGTTCAGAGTCCATATCACTGTTATAGGCTCTCAAAATATAACCAGCAGCTATCAAGCTTGCAGAGGGCACCTTCAAGGCTCTCTCACAAGACTAAGCAGAGGGGAAAAACTGAAGCACTGTGAATTTTACCTTGCAAATTTCCACAGCCTTTTCATTTTTTGGTGACTGAGTCTACAGGAGGATAGTGTGGAAACTTGGGCAGACAGGGGAATGAAAAGTAAGGGAAGTCTTTGATATTTTTTCCCTTCCAACCTGCTTCAGATCTCTCCTTCAGATCGCAAGTGTCAGAATGGTTTTATAAAAGCCCAAATTCATGGTAGGGCTCTCACTGCAAAGGCGGTACTGTCCTTATGTAGTCTTTGAAGTTTCTATTCCAAGCTGTTCCCACCGTGCTTCTCCTCAGTTACCAAACCCAGTGGGAACCAGTTGCACATGTTGCCTCAAGTATTTCTACAACTGCAAAGCTTTGTTTGTATGTGGTAGTAGTGGGGGAAATGGTTTTATTCTAAATATATCTCCCTCTTCTGGGAGAAGAAATAGGGATGAGGTTATCCTTTTAAGTGCTGGTAACCAGGACTAGTATATTTGTTATTGCTGCACCTCTGAGAAAAATGAATTAGGGACCGTTGTACTAAGTGTTATTTTTCTCATGTAAGGACAACCTCTGCTCTGGTGAGCTTATACAAATCTGCCTTCTGCCAACAACTTAGCAAAACACGGAGCACATATTCTGCTGACTTATGTCTGCTGCAGTCCCACCAAAATCAATGAGGTTGACCTACTTGTAAATGGAGCAGAATTTGATTCCTGTGTTTATTTGTGGATGGGTATGGAAGAGGCTGACCAAGTCTGCATGGAAAAAAGATAACCCAGAACATCAGAGGTAGCTTCTGCTTGGACTAAACTTGAGAAGGTTTGAGGATGGAACATGGGAACAGATGGACAAATCCTTACAAAAACAGCAAATGGACTTCACAGCTTTGCTTTGTTAACCTGAAAAGCGCTCAGGGAGTGGGAGCTGGAATTCTCCAATGCTGGGAGAATTCATGTGATCTCATCATTACTTAGTTACCACTTTACCATTTTTCATTTATGCATCTCATTTGAATAAAAGGAAATCAGTTACAGATCAATGACATATACCAATGCCACAGTAGTGGTAAATTGAAAGCAAAAGGCAAAGGAAAAACCCAGAAAAGAGTTTTAGCTACACCATGTAGCCAGCAAGGCAGCACAGCCCGAAATGTTACTTCATCATCCAGGCATAGCATTCGCAATTGGCTAGACCATTGCAAGCAACACAGCAACATAGATCCGAATACACGTCCTGTATAGTAACAGGAGAGCATTAGTATTAACCAAGCAACTGGTTGCCACACATGTAACAGGAATAGAAGGAGTGAAGGGACATAGTTCACAGTCAAAGTAATTAAAGGTTTGGCCTGATGATTGGGATTAAGATAACAGGAACACTGTTTATCTGTAAGCACCCAGGAATCCGAGGAGCAGCTGCACCAGTTGCTGAGCTGCTACCCTAGGTTCACCAAGGATTTGTGCGTGACAGCCTGCAAACACCACTCCATAGGGATGGGAGGAGAAGACACCTAGATGAAGCCTCAGCAGTCTGGAGAATACTTCTGAATCTTGCATCTCAGCTACAAAAAGGTTTTTTTGTAAACTACAAGTTTTTAGAAGGCTGGAAAGTATAAGCATATAAGAGTTAGAAACACCCAGGACCTGGATTTGGAAATGGCTGGGAATAAAGCATCCCTTCAGCATCCTGCATAAAGCAAGTCAACCTGCTGTCAAACCTCATGGAAGCTGTGGTTCTTGCTCATTGACTAGCCAGTGTGGTGGGTTGAGAGACAGATAACATCATGTCTGCACCCTCATTTCAGAGGCAAAAATCTAGACAGAAAGAAGTATGCTACCGTTAAGTGTGCAAATATAGAAATTATTTCAAAGTTCACAGGGAAAGGAGGAGGAAAAAGTCTGAGCACAGGCAAAGTAAAACATCTTAAAAATGAGCCTTCACACAGGGCTTTCCATCATTTCCAGGATGCTCTAAACCAAGCTGGCATGCTGCGGTAAGAAGGCCAGTTTTGACTGGCACAGTAGCTGGTGGCTTTAGTGATTTCCAAACTCGACAAGAGCTAGGAAGCCAGGAGCCACTACCTCTCACAGACACTCTACCAGCATGCTTAATTTGGGAAAGGAAAATACAGTCTGGCATATTAGCCCCGAACAGCTGCCAAGCCCTGCAATCATCTATGTAGTGCTGAAACTAGCCAAGAAATAGGGGGGGGGGGAAAGTCCAACACCAGGTTGGACTCCCTCAGAAACAGCCCCCTCTCCAGCCATCTCGGTTTCAGTCTGCTTACCTTCTGAGCATTATAGGGAATCAGAGCTTATATTCAGAGCTGGTAGGAACATCAAACCATGAGCAATCTGGGAGAAATAGGGAGCCAGATAACACAGCACAAAAGTGAGTCTACAGAGGTGCTTGCTCATCCTATAATGTTGAAATAACCAGTTCTGGAGATTGTGCTAAGGCTTGGTTCACCATTCTGTTCAATACCACCACCAAGTATGACAAAAATCTTGCCTTCAAGGCTGCTTCACAACTCACACTCCTGTACCTAATCCAACTATAATTAAATAAACCTAATTTCAAATGGGGAAATTTCAAACCTATTAAGAAGAAACCTGCAGTTGTTATATGGATTAAGAAGCATTTTGGAATTACAAATACATGAGTTATTATCAGAAATTAGGCCTAATCAGAAGAAAAGTCCTACATCTTTGAATAGGTTATTACAACCACCTTGATCTTTTCAGAAATATCAAAGTAAATAGCTCCAGAAAGGAGTTTTATTAAAAAAATATATACAATAATGAAAGAAGATACAGCTGTATTTATTTACATTTTAAACTCTAGGAACCATTGATGTCTTATTTCAAAATATTCTCTACAAGCAGGAAAACTAAACCCAGCATTTTGGGTGGGCTTGTCTGGGTTTGTGAGGCTTTTTTTAAAAAATCATTTTGTCATTTAATCACTTGCTTCCAGGATACTGGGCTTTGAAGAAAATGTCAAGTGTCATCAGTTGACACTGCTGAAAATGGAATATGTGCTTGTTTGCAAGTACATACAGGATCTTCTGTTTGGCTTTGACCAGTATTAACCAACAAACTACATTTACCTTCAAAAAACATGCTCCAGAAAACAGACACATGCAAATGTCTTCGCTCGCTGTCTTTTGTTGCAAGTACTGGTATTAAAAGCTTGAAAGTCTTTTGTATTCATTGAAGGAAGTACAAGAAGGAAGGACTCTGGTAACACTTGTAATGCAGGACAACAATATGGTGTAGAAAGCATAGAGTATAATTCAAAGCTAATCTGTATATACATAGTCTCATGAATTGCTTTAAGCAATAAAGACAATTCTTATGCCCCATCCCTGCAAGTGTTCAAGGCCAGGTTGGATGGAAGGTGTTCCTGCCCATGGCAAGGGAGTTGGAACTAGATGATCTTTTAAGATCCCTTCCAACCCAAAACATTCTATGATTCCATGAAGGACATAAGCAACAATGGATCACATTTGCTTCCATCACCTCTCAGTGTTCCCACTCAGTCATGCCAGGCCACGGAGCAGCTGATAGGTATCTCTCTGTCCACCACACTGATACTAGCTGCCCCACTGAGTCAATCAGCTCCACACCTCTCACTTTCCTCCCCAAACCTTAGTCACCCTTGAGTTTTCAGTTGTGGAGATAAGCCCATCCTGGCAGCGATTTCAATGGGCAGTGGTGGAACCAGCAGCTTCAACAAGCTTAGAGGGC
This sequence comes from Neopelma chrysocephalum, assembly GCF_003984885.1. Taxonomy (NCBI): domain Eukaryota; kingdom Metazoa; phylum Chordata; class Aves; order Passeriformes; family Pipridae; genus Neopelma; species Neopelma chrysocephalum. The sequence continues at coordinate 19,902,516 of NW_020897695.1, read as the reverse complement.
TTTCTTGAGGAGATGAGCTCATGTGTGATGTCTCTCAACCCATTCACTCCCCAAACCAGGAAACAGTAGACATAGTAAGGTGTCCTCCCTGGACAAGTATTAAACAAAGAAGATCAAATCACCCATTCTTTTGAAATGTTCCTACCATTTATACTACTCAAGCCACCATAAATGTCAGGGAAACTAACTAAAGCTCACAAAAATTAAAAAGATGCCATCTTAGAATTAAAAAAATGAAGGATTGGTTTCATTTCTTGAATAGATAAATTATTGAGAAAGGTCTTAGAAAAAAAGCACAAAACTTTTCAAATGAACCATGTGGGTACGGGGAAGTGCCTTGTTTTAGAAGCTGTATCAATTTCTGATGCTTTCTTTCCTCCTCTTAGGTTCAATTCAGCTAAAAATTAACAGCTCAGTATAAAAAGATGATGCCACTTATTCATGAGAAGCAAGCCTGCTAGGAAAACAGAAGCAAACACTCTACTGATCCACTGCCCCAAAGAACTTTAAGTGTGTAAGTGTTTAATAGAACAAAAACTTACACAAAATAAGGCACTGTTCTTACAAAATCTTAATATTCTGGATTTACTTGCTAACTTTGCAACTCGGAGGAGTTGAGCAGCTGGGCTGTCACACAAGAATGACCCAACCTCTTGGACACGGCATAGACTAAACAATGATAGCCCACTTTCAGAACCTGGTAGAAATGCCCCAGCCTCACCCCATCCTTCTTTAACCACAGGCTCCCTTCCTTGATCTCTTTATGTAACATTTACCACCTGTCTTCTGCTCACTGCCTAAAAATTGCCTTAGTCTCTGGAGTTGCAAGAATGCTGTTTCCCTCACAAACCAAAAACCTAATTTTTTCTCAGAGGAGAATGGAACCATCTTTTGCTGTTTCTCATAATTTGTTTGAACTCACAATGCCTTCTAGAAGAAACAAAAGAAACTCACAAAACCAACCAAACAAATGAAGACAAATTCCACTTGAATTGACCATCTCTGAGTGGACAAATATTCTCTCCTATAGTGTTAGCACTGCCCAGATGAAGGGGCTGCAGAGGTTCGTAAAATAATAGTGTTGTCCTCATGGTGTCTAGCTTGCTCCTTCCCTGCCTTCTGTTGGGGCAATGAGCTGTTACTGATAATTAATTACCTAATTTTTAAAGTAGTAATGCTACTTCAGGTACTTTTCCCCTTGGAATTTAGCTAGTCAGGTATTGACAGTACCTAATGAAAAGCTTGGAAATGAGCTCATGACCAGCTATCATTTCCAAACATGTTTTGATACGGAACAGAGATACACACAAACACAGCAAGGAAAAAAAGCAGAAAAATATCTTAAAAGCACCTGTTTTTCAGGAACATCATCAGAAGTTAAAGTAACAGAAGGAGGACATTTCCTTCTGTCCTGTAACTTTCCCATATGGATCCCCTGTCCCCTCCTTGCTGGATGGTACAGAGCGAACTCATGCTCCTGTTTATGATGTGCTTCCATTCCAGCCCACTGGTGCTCAGGTATTTTATAGGCAGCCATCTTCCATCAGAAACCAAACTGTCACATAAAACATGGCAGACCTAGCTACTGAGTCACTTCAAACCAAGTTAATCTGAATAACATGTGATGGGCCAGAAGAAGAAAAGTGGAGAGGTGAATACACTCGCAACATTCACCCTGGGAAGTTGACTCTGAAACTAAACACAGCTCTTTCACTAGCTCTAGGACTATGAGCCACGCTGGAATAAAGCATGTCTCATCCCTACTTTCCTTATAGGCATTTCCATGGGTTGACCTAGAACAGGATCTTCAAGGCTATACTCCATTATCTGCCTATACAGCACCTTTTCTAAGAAGACCTAGATCATGCCTGGGACCACTGGTAACACACCCCAGAAATAAGTATAATAGAAGCTCACCTCCCAGTTGTCTCACTTGCAGATAGTAGAGACCCAGTTTTACACAGGCAGAATTTCACGCACCAAATTCTTATTTCAGCTGTACTAATTCACTATACTCAATAACGTCATGGACAGGCACGCTTTTCCATCTCAGTTCATGTACATTCTCTAGCTGCAGGGGATATTAAGTTTCCATAAAGACTATTTTAAGAATTCGGCTCATCTCTTTTTTTTTTTACAATTCCTAAACTCAACTATTAAACTGAACAAAATGACAATTTGTCATTAATCTGTCAATTCAGATAGACCCACTGAGCTAAGATAAGACATATATTGAGTTGTACAAGGCTCAAGAATTACGATGACTGAGAATGTGTTCAGCTGCCACGAGAAATCTGTGGTGTCTCAGTGTGGTATCACATTGTAATTTCCATTACAAGGGAGACCCTGTCAATCAAGATGTATTAGAAATGATCTAAAGTTTTTGGTGTTGCACAAAAAGGTCTAAAAGCACCAACTTTACACTGACACTTCACTTTTAGTTTTCTATATAACAGACACTATCAATGGCTGGCATGTTCAGTGCCATCACAGCATAAGCAAGTCAAGACACATAAGCAAAAGTAAAGTAAAAGATGCCCCCAAATTGAAATACAAATCTTAGAACATGTTGGAAAACAAGCAGCAAGTCAACATGGAATAATATGTTCTGGTCACACATGGCAGACCATGGGAAAGTGAGGAACAAACCCCATCCCTAAAGCAAAGCAAAACAAATAAACAAATGTATTTTTCTTTAAACAAGTGTTACGGGACTTGTTAATAAAGATTTTGTCTAAAAAACCCAAAGAATCAGCAAACCTGTCTGCTCTTTTAAAAACGTGAAATCCCCAGCTGTAGCTAATGGCAGTCCATGATGGGCATCAAATCCTCTTACCTCCTCCCTCAGGCCTGCTGCTGATGTGCAGCATGCAGAGGTCTCAAAAGTCTTTCAGCGTCACCCGCCCCCTCACATCGCTCCCTCTCATTTTTTGGCACAAGGCTCACCTGCCCCATGTTACTCCTATGACGTTTGATCTGTGTACCCAAGTTGCCATGGAGTAGGACAAAACTTTGTAAATCCTCACTGTTCAAACAGATTCTCTCAAGATGTGTCATTTTAACGCATTTTCCCAGCCTCTCTTTACATACCATCTCTCCTCCCTCCTTCCCCTCCAGCCCAATTTTCCTTCCTAGTCCCTTAAAGAACAGTACGTGCAGTAAGAGGTGAAAATGCAGCAGCTCCTCACTTCTTAAAATATTTATATTTTTCATTTCTGCCTTTCAGATTGAGCCAGTTATGCTCTCTGACCCAATATGAAAAAGATATAGAGCTGTATGTTCTATTTAATCTAAATAAGCATGCAAAGAGTCCATGGCATTTGGGAGAGACAAACACAAGTGACAGGTTGGTGGATGGGACAAAAAGAATATGCTGGCTATTTCTTTTTCAAATATAATCCTGCTTTCCAATCCTTTCTTGGGAATGTTTATTTTTGTGTTAATACCACAAATTATTTCACCTCCACTGTAAATATTTCTATTAATTTTCTAGTTTAGTTTAAATTTCATTAGTATCCTAAACACAGAAGAAAGGGAACTTCTTTAAACAATCAAACAAGATACAGAGAATTTTCCTGGAATGAAGGAAAGGCTCCTGTTTTGTGCTGATTCCACTCCACTGCAACAGACCAGCAGTGGTTTCAGTAACTTGCTCTTAAGTACAGTTAAAGAAATTCCCCTGAAAACAATATAGAAGCAGCAGTAAAATGGAACCAATGTGCATGCAAAGAGGTGTATTTTCTGCAGTGGTAAGTACAAGAATTAAGACCTGCTTGGGTTTCAGCTGCATTAATATTACTTGCACACAAAAAGTCAGTCCATATGGAAATAATCAGTTAAATGAACACTGAAGGCTTGGTCCAAACTTCCCTTAAGTAAAGCAGAAAAATATATTACTTTTCAACTGTACAAATGACCTGAGGGGGTTTTTTGTCTTTTCCAGTAGAAAACTCCCACTGTTCATTAAAGCACTTTACATACAACAGAGTCCTTAAAAGGAGAAGTGGCTCTTGCCTATAACAAGATGGATATCTACCCGGCCCCTACCCCTACAGTCTTCTCAGCTCACCGACAGGGGAAAAGAAATGATTACTGCAAGTCTCCTCTTCATGTCTTTAATTTTCCTCTTCATTTATCTTTGCTTTCCATAGCATTAGGCTGAACTGAGGTTAAATAATTATGTCATCAAGCGAGAGGCAAGGTTAAAACCCATTCATGGGTTTTAACTTTCTTTATTAGCAGTTCTCTAAAATATAGAGGGAAACAAATCTTCACGTGGACAGTTACTGTTTCAGACATTCACTGCTCTGTGGCAGAGACCCACAGAAATGCCCTCATTTAGCAAAGAACCAAGGCAACTGAGCATTCTCCTATTTCCTCCCCAAGCTTGTCAGGGCCTTGGCTCTGGTAGCAAGGGCTGACAGGCCTAGACCCGAACACTGACACACTCTTGGCTTACATCTCCTTCCTATCTTGAGGAAAACTTGGATGTAGCCACCTAGGTTTTAACTCACAGCACTGTCCATAGCTTATTTATTGAGCCAAAATTATATGTACCATTAAAGTGAAGCAGACTATCACATGGGCATAAGGAGCTCTGCTTTACTTCATTAGGTTATGGGTTTTTTTTCCCCAGAATCTGACATTTTTTTCCTCCTTTCTGACAATCCATTTTCAGGCAAGCCTTGCTTTTTCTTCTTCGCCAATTCACATATGAAGACAACAACTCCAATATTATCATTCAGATTGCAGAGACAGTTTTCTACCCTTGTTTTGAAGTCCCAGTTAGTGCAGATAAAATACTGGAAGGAGTAACAAAGAGGGTTGAGCTGAGGTGACAGCTTTATGACCATGCACGTTGGTGCTGGAGGAAAGCCACAGCACCCACCAGTGCATCACAGGTATATTTACATAAGGGAAGAACGGCTGAAAGAAACTTTGTCAGGGCAGGAGGCAAAGTCACCAGCAGGAAGCAGAGGGGCAAACAGCTCTTCTTTATCCCAGCTCTCGTTGGCACTGTGATGTTTATTTTACCAGATCCACATGCTTCACAAAAGGGTGTAACAAACTCTGAAACAAACTTTAACTCAGGCTAATTTTTTTTAAATTTATTCAAACAATGCCAGTGCTGAATTTATTTTCCACAGAAAGACTCAAGACTGTCAAGAACTGGCTGGTTCTTACATCAAAGAACCAAAAATCGCTTTGGTCCTTCACAGACAACTCAGATTACTTCTAAAGGCAGGGGCAAACCCCACCCAGATCTTGCTACTTAGCCTTCACTCAAGAACTGACTTGTCACAAAATTTCACTGGCTTGCAGCTCAGGAACCAGGCAGAGTCTTCCAGCAGTTTCTTTTTCATTCCAGAATCACAGCATACCTATCCTTGATACATTAGGAAAGAAGAGATGCCAAAGCCTGATGTTTCACAAGGAAAAATGAGCTCTTGATAATGCTGTCCCTGGAGACATGGCTGCTGGAGCCATTGTGGGTCATGCTGACACCCTCCCACTTCCCCTTTTGGTTTGAACAAGAGGACTGGAAAGCTGTGGCTCCTCAATCACCCATGATAAGTGTCCCACAGGAAGACATGAGAGGTTCTCATCAGCCACAGGCACATGACAGCATTTCTGTTGGGTAAGCTGGGGCAGACGGTATGACATTGATTCAGTGCCTTTACACCACCTTCATGACAGCGGTAGAACAGCTAGTATCTGATCAGGCACCCACCTAGCTGATACTGAATTACATAATTCAGGTTTGGGGGGGGAGTTGTTTTGTTTGTTTGTTTTTTAATTTTTAAATAAAAATCCTGAGATAGGATGTGCAAGGGACAATGAAGTGGGGTTTACCTCATCATGATGCACTCCATCACAGCAAAAATCCGTAAGCTGGGGAGAGGAGTCCACACAATATAAATTGAACTGCCCATCAGACAAGAAACATGACTTCTCCAATGTGCCAAAAGGCTTAAGAAGAGCATGAAACTCCACCCTGAGGAGAGCCTGAGGCTGAGAGCTTGTACGCAGCTAAAGGAAGATGCCCTGACAGAAGTCCTCCAGGACATGCCAGGACATGCCACCCACCGCACCTCTTCTAGAGCTGGGTGTGCAGCAGTCACAGCTGCCATAACCCCTTCACCACGGAGCTGCATGGGACCAGCATGGCATGTCTCTACAAAGAGCCAGAGGAGCCACTTGCCTGGCGCTCCAGCCACGGCTCTGTGTCCCTAATGTATTTTCAGACCTCTGACACCACTGTTCCAGTGTGGTTCCTGGTTCAAAAGGCTCTAGAAGAATTAATCAGGATGCAAAATGTCTTGCTAAGGAAGATAAACTCTCCTGTAAGCACTTGAGAGCCTCCTATTTTATTAGTAAGGTAATCCCCTCAAACTCTTAAACAATTCTGTTTAACTAATAAAGCCATACTTAATAATCTGCCTACTGCTGGGTCTCAAAGCTAAAGCACAAAACAAACATCAACTAGATTTTTTCTTTTCTTTTCTTAAACATTCTCAGGCATTTCTTTGAGGGATCTTTAAAAGATGCTTAGACTCCAGGAAGTAGAAGTACATGTTTTTAAAAAGTAGACTACTGCAGATACACAAGAACAGAGAGGAGTTTGCACACTTGGTTTGAGAGAATCCCCTCCTTCCCCTAAAAGCAATGGTCTTCAAATTCCAAGTGCAAACTCACTGCTAAAGAACGTGTGAAGCAGGAAGCAGACAAGAGCTAGAGCTAAGGTTTTCAACCTCCTACAACTCTCATTTTAGATAGCTGAACTGCTGATGTGCCTAAACTGCAGGTTATTACAGCAGATGTCTCTCTATTTACAAGAAACTATAATAAAGACATCAATCTCGATATTAATTTCCCATCTTTTTTTTCCTTGTATTTCTGAACTGTAGGCCTAAAGAGTTAAATCATTTTAGCTTAGAGCACTAAACTTCCCTTGGTGGCACTATATTTAAGAAACCTGGTGGCCTTCCTTGCCTGCAAACCATCACTGCAAAGACATTTGAGACAACATAAAAATTACTTTTCTCGTTTGGAATTTTGGGCTTAAAAAGTCAGAGACTACCTGAAAATATTTAAGCCCCAATTAAATTTTGTAGTAAAATCTTCAAGCTATTAGCTGAGCTTTAGCTTGAACTGCAGATGTTTCCAGGCACTACGAGGTTCTCCTTGAGCAGAAGACACTAAAGGAAATATGGAGTTAATCCTACACTGGTTGTTTTATCCCTGTGTTCCAACACAAGTATATCTGCTGGCAGATGTTGGCAGGAAGAAAACCATAGACCAGAGGTTAAAACCATTATGAGAAGAGAGCATTGCTATAGAAAAAAATTAAGATAGTAACTAGAGGAAAGAGTTTTCTAAAATGTGATTTCTTCCTGATCTTTTATATAGTAATTTTTCAGTTCTTTTTTTCCCCCCAATGTTTTTCTGGCAATCCAGTTGATTGTGCTGGTTATGAGGTTCAGGTCTCCAAGCATAGCAATGTCGCAGTGACAGCTGATGACCCAGCTTAAGCAAGTGCTTAAAAATGGAGGTGAATCTCAGGAGTTTTTGTACAATAGTTCTCCCTCCTCCTGCAGACTACCTTCCTCCTCTTTTACAAGGACTTTCTAAAACATCTTGTCTACCCATCTGCAAAGGGAGGTGGCCTGTCTGTGGAGGCAGCTCTATCTATAGCAAATCAAAAGTAAGCAACAGAGAGGACATGGCAGGGGGGAATAAAGCCACAAACCCAAATAACTCCAAGCACACTTGACATCACAGGGGAGTAATTACGAAGGGAAAAGAATCAGAAATGAGCAAAAGGTAATATAAGCACAGTGGTTATTTCCTGTTCATTTATTTTTAAATTTTTTTTCTTCATGTGTAAATTGATCACATCTGTGTTTTTTTTTTTTCATTCAACCCCTGAAGGGAGGACGTGGGCCACAGTTTAAGAACAAAGTTCCCACAAGACTTGGCAATCCAACATCACCTCAATACATTGTTTGAAAAAGTAGAAGGAGGCACCAGTCAAAAGTCCGTCAGAGTACCACAGGACAAGCAATAATCATTTGCAGAGACGTGTAGGATAAGAGTAAACTGACAGCAGAATGAAGAACAAAACAAATAAAATCCAACATTAAACACTGAAGAAAGAGCGTACATTGTGAAGACCAGTTCTAGCATGGCTGCAAGCAGGAAGAGGACTTTTCCACTGTTACTCCTGACATGAATTTTGATGGTAACCATGGAGCACCATCAACACTGCGAGAAAGTCAGAAACCAAGGATACTGTATTTAAAAAAAAATCTCTATAGATCATTCTTTTGACAGCTCTACAAATTACCATTATGGAAAAAGAAAAATGCAATAATCTTTTGGCAACACTGCAACAATGTTCTAAATGCTATCAGGTCTCTTCTAAGAAGTGCCATTGGAGCTACCTGAGTCCCTGCTTGACTGAGGTGGCCATACGCCTTATTCAAATAAAGGCAACCATTTCTTCACAGGAAGCCATCTAAAAATCTGCTTTTACACTAGTCAACTTTGGGTACAAGCTTTCAGGGTTAAAGACTGACAATATAATGTCTTAGCAGCTACGTGCATATTGACTGAAACCTTCTGTGTGGACAAAATAATCCCATTCTGTTATTTGCATTATTGTGCTTCTAATACAGATTTTAAAGTTTGTGACCTTGCTTTAGATGCAAGTCTTGTTCATGACTTATCTATAATAGCCTCTTCCTTAAAATCAAAAAATTTGTCATTTATGTTTTTCCCACACACTTTGGGACTAAGGTAATCAGCCCTCCACAGTACCCCGGTGCTCTAATTTGGGGTTACAATCATAAAGCACAACTTGATTTATTGCCCGTGGACCCTCTATGAGAGGTACCCAGCTCTGAAAACAGGCTCAGAAAAGGAGCTTTCATTACCCAGTTCATAATAGAAACATTTGAAATAAAGGGATGGATAAAATAGAAAACATGTGCACAACACAGATGTTGTAGGAAAAATCTGTTTGTTTCTAATGCACTGGTGAAATTGGTCAAGATCATCACATGTTCTGAAGTGCAGTTCTCATAAACACAACACGGCCACAAGCAAAGGCAAGCATCAAGCAGAAAGCAAGAAAGGTACAAGGTCTTCACCCTTTTATTCATGCTGAGCACCATGGAATATACCCACATACTTCATGAGAGGCAGAGGTGCAAACACATATCCCCTAGAGATCAGTGGCCCTTCTCATCTGAGCATGAGACAGAGAGATGTGCTCATAACAACTCAGAACCAGCTTCTTGGGAAAGCTGTTCTCCTATCCAACTGCATCTATCTGCTTAGGGACACAGATACAAATCCCATTGTAAATTTTTTTCTGAGAAAACAAGAAATCTCATTAAAAAATAGAACAGAAAAAAACACAATCAGATGTCTTTTCAGTAGATTCCAAAACCCCCCAGATATTAGAAAAACTTTAGTGAATATAGATGGAAACTATATTTTTGGAAACACAAAATTCAAGCATGTGTAAATTGAGAACAGCCAAGCACTGTCCACCCTGCAGAGAAATGCATCCAAGAGCATTCCCTCTCAGCCCTGCAGCTGGAAACAAATAATTTTGCTATATAGGCAATCAAGTTTTAAGTAGAAATTCTTGCTTTTCAATTTCTATATCAAAGTCAATGGCGAGTTCTACAAAATAAAAAAAATAACAGTAGTTCATTCCAGTGAGAGTTGTATGTTCCCACAAAATTTATAGACATGAAATGACAACATTCTCGGGATACTTTCTAGGAGCAATTGTTAGATGCAGCTAGTTACAAAATAAACCCAAAATAAGAAATCAAGTCTGAGAAATCTTCTGACATGTTGTATTTGCCATAGAAATGCATGTAATAATGTGGTGCACTGAAATGGAGGAGTGGGAAAAATATGCAGCTGTCAAGGAGGAAGCAGCATGAACAAATAACTCATTTCCCTCTAAACTTCATTTATGAAAGAAGGACAGAAGGAAGGTGCTCTAGGGATCCTCACAGGTAAAAACCACTATGTAACAACTCAATAAAAGAAAAGCTATCTTGTATAGAGCCAATCTCTATAAGATTAATTACTAAACACTGTAAAACAATAAACTTTCCTTTACCGTGCTCAGTTGTCATTTTCTTTTAAAACCTCATGACCTTCTCATTGTGCCCTTGAATTGCAGCATTAGTTATACACAATATATTGTGAACTAAAATGAACAATAATCATCCATGCCCAAATCTTATACATAGATTAAAAAAAATTGGCAAATGGGCTATTAGAAGTGGATGCACTGTATTGATTGCCCCTTAAAGCAATTTACAGTTCGACAGCACAATTCGCTCAGTAGCGTTAGAATAAAAATTGCTTGTATCTATCTTGTTGGCAAGGACAAAGCACATCAGTGCATTAGAGCTGAGATTTGTACCTTGTTAAAACAGTGCTAAAAGACTGTCCACTGTATCTAGCACAGACCTGCACATATACTAACATGACAATACTTTAAAAAATGAAGATTATCAAAAGAAAGAAATATTTTGCCATACAATTGCATTTCCAAGTGATTCTCTATATTACTCATTCCTCAGTGAGCCTTCAAGACAAGTAATTACAGAAAACACTTTCACTGCAAGATGTCAGGAGATGTAATTTCCTCGAGACAAAAATATCTTTATATATGATACTTTACTTGATGCTCCCAAAGAGTAAAAAGCACATACTGGAGGGAAAGACAACTACAGAGGCCAGAAGAGGAAGGAAGAGATATCTTGATGGATCAAACAGTGCATAAACCAAAAAAGGAAGTCAGTGTAACTAGTTCCTTTCAGTACCATGGTTCAAGATAAGTTCTCTGACTGATATGCCTTCTTCCCTCATAGGCTTCCTCTTAGACATCTTTTTCCAGGTCCATTCATGGAATTAGTAGAAAAATGCAAGAGCACTGCATTTTGACTAAGTCAGTAAGAAAACCACACAGCCCACACTGCACTGGAGAGTGTTTTATTATAGATATATAAAGGTTCTCACCTGCACATCTGGCCAAGTCACACTTAACAGTTTCAAAATCTGTCCAACGTCACCTGGTGTGACTCTGGGTACACACCTTTTCACTTTTATAAACAGTCTTTCTCAAAAAGATTCTTTCCAGAAATGAAATAGTGATCAAAATAAGTCATCATAGACAAAAGAGAGATTGAGGGAAAGGCTTACTTTTGCTGCTTTGGAGTATGGTTAAACATGATAACCGCTATCCCTACTGACTGCAAACATCATTTAATCCAGCCAATGACTGAACCACAAGGTTAAAAACAAGTAGGGATGCCAGTGATCCCATCACGCCTTTAAGTCACCAGGAGCACTGATGCATCAGAGAGGCTAAGATGACTTAAGGGACTGTTCCTAGCAAACACTCATCCTTCAGTATCACCAACACTGCCACTGCTCTATGTCCAAGCACCTAATGTTAAGAGTTGAACTATATTTGTTCCACAACATGGAGCAATGTGATGACACCCTGATCTTGACCTGCATTCCTCTGCTGCTCCGGTTTGGAAGCCTCTTATTTGTGCGTGAATACCATCTTTCTCTCATACTTCTTACCATCAGATTATTTTCAACTCAGGTAAACAATTTTCTCATTCTGATAAATTCTAAGGTGGATCCATAAAATGTGTTTACTTGTTCGGGCATTTTTCACATCTGTGAAAAAAACAACCTCATGTCTGTCTATTAGGAAGGAAAGCTTTGAGACTCACATATATTCCAGCAGTAATAAATTAGCCCTTGTTCACTTAACACTATTTACTTTGTTACTGATGAACTTAGCAGATACCATCAGTGTTGAAGTGCCTTGAACAAGTTCAAGAGTCAGTGTCCTTGTGATTAACTGATCAGCCACCTCATGAACCAATATCTGAAAGCTCTTGATTACCAGAGACCACTGTGGTTTTTTGACAGTTTATGGGAATGCATTCTAGAGAAACAAGGACTTATCTCCAAAGAGCCTACCTACATCTCCAAAGCACTGGCAAAAATAGTGAAGCTGTCTCCAAAGGGTGTTTATCCGACATTTGCCATTTTGGAGGACACAGGAAGGCAGGTCCAGCAGGCCTCCTGTGCCAAATCAAAGGAGATGCTCTATGGCCTCTGAGAAAAGAGTAATTTTTGTCACATAACAATCATGTACATCCAGAAACACTTCCAGTGACCAAACATGACCGGCATGTACTAGAGATTGGAATCAGGACAAAGAACAACAACAAAAGCCCCGCAGCTGTCTTGACGTCATATGTTTGGATTGCACAAGTTATCAATAACACTCTTCTACTGTCATTCTACAAAAAAGCCATTTCTGTCATTGATGACTGAATGTGATTGCCTCCTCCCTCTTATCAAGGGGCATCATGCCTCCAGATAACCATCATGTGTCTGAACGCTTTGTGGACTCCTGTTTCTGGCTTTTGGGTGCCCAGAAGTACATATGTTCACACGAAAGAGTATGCCGCAGACGTCTTATTTCCTTAAATACTCGCTAATATACTGGAGATGGCTGATTTAGAAAGGCCTGATGCCAAAAGTCACACCCATGCACTGACTTGCTTTCTTCAAATCAGTGTGAGCTGAAGTTATTCAAAGCCTCTCCAGAAAAGCCTTAAGAAACAGTTGTGGTTTTAACTGTTCTTTAAGCATTTACAGTCAGGACAGTGTTAGTAAATAACCAGATAATACTTCCATGATACACTCCATTTCTCTATTATCGAAAGGCAAGCTAATTTTATGACTAAAGCTCAGTTTTCAGTGAATACAGCTTTAGCACAGATGCTTTAGTGCTGCTAAAATCCACAGTGCCTACATCCTTAGCAATTACAGCCATTAACTGAATGAATCTGTGGTTCACCAAACCTATACAGGCAAAACGCAGGGTCTACTTCCAATTCAGAGAAGGTTCCTAGATGTCAAACAGGACATTCTCTGAATCAGCACTGCTGGTTCTTCGAGGCATTTGCTGAATTCTGCAAACTAGACAGTAGCAATTTGCTCAGCTCCTCTGAGCGATTAACGCTCATTCAAAAATGAGCAGAGACATGTGAAGTGAACAAGCAGCATAAGAACACTCCTGGAGTTACCTTTTTTAGTGTGTGTAAGGCAGAAATTTTCATCCAAGAGGCTTTAGCTGGAAGAGGCATCATGATCATCTTAAAAATAGTTTCCTGGAGCTCCAACCAGTGAATGCCAAAAGGCAAAAAGCACAGAAACAACAGTAGTGCCTTCTTCTGCCTACCTAAATACTACTGTCAAGAGGAAAACTGAAACTGGTTCCTGGAAATATCAATAATTTGAAGGAGCTGCTTTACAAAGCCATTTATGGCAGCAATGAGAGGTATCTAGGGGTCAGGAGACTGCATTAGCCAGCACCAGCAAATCTGCAGGAATCACATTCAAACAGCTGAAGGACTGCAGATTAGTAGCCTCTAGTCCATTCAGCAGTGTACTGGTTAACTATAAAATATCTTAAAATGGACTAATTGTTTCAAAGGCTCTACAGATCAGCAGAATAAGCACAATCCTATAAACCTTATAGACATCAGACTGATGGTGAACAACTTCATTACAGAATTCACACGTTTGGACTGAGCTTCCTTTTCAAAATTCAAAAGCTTGTTTAAAACATTAAAGACTGCCGTATGGGACAATGCTCTGGGACGGACAACTAGTCCAAGTACTTTTCCTGGAAATTGTTAGAAGGTAAAAGGAAATTCTCTGAAATTCGCCACCAAGTTTTGCCAGTCCTCAAAATCTTTGTTTTGATCATCCATTTCCTGATGCCAAATCATCCTGCTGTATACTAGTCTGATGTTCACTATATCACTTAGGAGTAGGAAACTGCCTGTGTTTGAATGAACTACCACGCTAAAAGTGGGTTGGTAACTATTCATGAAGAAGAACAGGCCAGGCCAATTTTATTCAGTACTGGGTTCATGTCCAAGGATGCACTTGTTTCTTTTTTCCTTCAAAGCCTATACCATTCAAATCCCCATTAACCTGTGCAGAATTCAAATAAATCAAGCTCAGTGTGTCGCAGGACTGTAAAAGCCTTCTGACCATAGGGACCATAAGCCTCTCCACCTTGTACCCTGCTCCAGGGTATCAGCAGCGAAAGAAAGCAGACAGGACAGCAGGGAAGAAAAAAAAAAAAACCCTCTGATTTTCTGTCCTTCCATCAAGCTGCCACTAAACAAATTCTGGACCAAGGGGACGCAGCTGTATTTAAGGGCACTTGTTAGATATTTTATCTACAGATTTCCTCTGCTTGCTCTCTGAACCCACGTAAACACTGTGGTAAGGAGTTCAAGGGTTTGAAAAAATTTTAAGTAAAACTTGACACAGCTGTCAAATACTCAACATAGGATATAAAGTACAGTTGCAATACAGTGGTATTTATGCAAAAGCAAACATAGGAAAGCTAAAGGCATTGGTGGTTGCTTTGAAAAGGAAATGCATGGGCCCATCCCTCGACCCCTTTGGCAGAAAAAAGCTCATTAGTGACATGGGGCCATGCCTCGAGGGATGGTTAAAGGACCTCTCCTGCAAACACTTAGACTCTGGTTCAGTTGCAGTGGGATTCCTTGCATGCTTAAAGCAAAGGCAGTGTGTAAATGTTTGAAGAATGTCCCTTCGCTAACTGTTTGACACTGTAAGAGCACCAGGTATTTGTTATTGCCTTGGACAACTTGGGAACTCTCAAAGAGATGCTACATTCCTATTCACAGAAGCATTCAGCAGAATTTGATCCCACAGCAAGGTGGACTGTTTCAAAGGGAGGTCAAGGGAACAGACCTGTTAATGAAATGCTAAAATTCACATCTTTTGCTCTCCCACTTCACAGCCTGTCACCCGAGCCCTCTTTCAGCTTCAAAAGCCTCTGACAACACACAATTCTGTTTCAGAAACTCAGAACACTGGAAAAGTTTACTGTTCCCAAATACCATCTTTAAAAATATTCTGTAGTTTTTCTTCCTCTAGTCATGATGATAAAATAAAGCAAAATAAAATAAGCATGAACAGGCTCTTACTACTCACTCCCTCTCCTGCCCCTGGATACGGCACTACACACTACACTATTATATAAACCCAGCGACTGTCCAAAGCCTGTTGGAACAGCAAAGTTGTTCCAAATTACAGATGTTATCTGCAGTGTTATCCCCTGATGCAAGCAAGCACCATGCACAAGCACCTCTCCTTTGACACTGAAGTGGTTTATCAAACCAGAGTTGGTCTGTCAGTCACATGGCCTGAAATTCGGTCCAGCCTTTACAGCAATACCTCCTCATGAGCACCACAAGTCCCCTCGTGCTTGCTAGGCAGGAGGGAGGAAGCTCAAAGCCAGGTCAAGTGTTCAGCAAGCACAAGGCATTTGCCATGGAAAGAGACTTCCTGCATTTGGTTTTGTTTTGGGTTTTTTTGTTTGGTTGTTTTTTTTAAATAATATGTTATTGAGGCTCTAACTCTGAACTGGCGGCAAACATTTGCTTAAAGGTGCAGTTGCACACCTCTGCCAGCTTGTTTGCTCGGGTCCTCACCTGGCAACATTCCTTCCAGCCACACCAAACAAACCCTTGGGGAGCCACACGGGGCCAGTCCCTTTGTATTGGCAAGGGAGGGCTTCTGACTTGGGCCGGTGCAGTATTTCATTTCAAAGCACGGTTGTGATAGAGGAGGGCTTGGATACACCGGGCCGGGAAAGGTGGCAGAGGAACAAAGCCTGTGTCAGCACTGCTGCCGGCACTTCCCCTCACCTGAGAAGTAAAATGCGGAAAAGCAGCGAGCATATTGTGACCATGTAACTACAGAGAAGATGATCACCTTGAGTCCTGAATTACAACTTCAGGCAGGGTTTCCAGGCTTTCAACCTCTCCAGAAGAAAGAAGAGCTCACTGGTAGTGCTCACTCCAGAGCTGCTCCACAGTGACATGGAGCAAAGGAAAAAGCAAGTTTAAAGGGATTGTTTGGGGCTTTTCTAAGTACATACCTTTGTTTAGGATTTAGAAGATAATGACTTTTGCTATGCTGCACAGCAATTATAAAAATAATTCTATTTACTTAGTATCTTTTATCCTCAGAGATCCAAGGGGTATTTTTGAACCATAGGCCAGATTTTTTTAGCTCAGGAATGTGTGTAACTGCAAACAAACACCTTCTGGGCTTGTTCAATTCAAACATTTGCACGTAAGGACATCCAGCTACATGTTCCATTTCATCACCTTTTAAACAAACAAACAAGAAAACATCCTATTTGCAAAACTGATTTGTAGAAATAAAATTCATGTATATTTGGGAAAATACTGAAAAAGCTCCACTATGAAAAAACCACACACTAGTAAAATTACAAATTCAAGTGTTGTCCTGTTACAGATTCCATAATAACTATATTAAATTACACCTGTGCATATCAATTTACCTTTGCTTTCTCTGAGGTAGTTGTATTGCCGCAGTACAAGAGTATCTCCCAGGCAACTCACTGGGGGAGTGGTGACAAATGCTGTTTAATCAGTACAGCAATTAGCTTAAGTTCTGCTTAATGGCTGAACATTCAACCGACAGCACGGGCTATAGCGAAGTTTAACTCCAGGGATGGAGCAAAGGCAAAAGTTTAAATCACAATCTTGTTTCAGAAGAAAGTCTGATGAAGATTAAATAAAATACAAACATTAAACAAAAGAAATATCAGATAGCAACAATATTTCAGTAAGGCTCGTTTTTAGGATTTTATTTTTTAATAAGCGTGGTCTTCTTGGCCAAATACAGTAACACAATTCCCAAAGTGAACTTCCTAAGGGAGGGCTGAGGGTGGGAGGGAGGAGGAATCTTTCTCCCATTGCAAAACTATTTTACATCCGATGGCTGAAACAACTTTATGCAGCCACACTGCTCCAGAGAGCTTGGGGCACAACCAGGAAAATCTTCCCAAATGCTTCCAGATGCACTGTGAATAACTAACGTTAAAACCCCACCAAGCCTTCTACTCAATTCCTGAGTCTCCCAGATAGGTCAAGAACTGGTTGTGGAATGGGAAATACAGCTCATTAACCCTGCTGGGAAGCATCGAGGCTTCTTATCCAAGCTGTGAATCACAGTAAAACTGTTGCTGATGAGGCAGGCAAGGGCAATACCGCTCTGAAAGCCTTATTGCCTCTGCTAAACTCTGCAAAGGAAAGGCAGAGAGCCAACCAGCTATTTAACGTCCTGCAATGGACACGGATTTGACTGAAATTCTGATTTGGGGCTTGATGTCTTTGCCAGGGAACAAATTGGGCCTTTTGAGTCTGATGAGAATCCAAGCTGTACTGCTTCATTCTTACACTTTCTTGAGTAATGCTTGAATAATTGCTGTCCCACAATTAGAGGTGAAATCAGACCCTGTTTCTTAACATAGAGCACATTATTATTATCATTTGCATGAAAAATACCTACATAAAGGATGCTATTCATTCTAACAAAAGCTAAGGAGCTCTTGGTAGACACAATATCGTATTGGAGTTAAACCCTCATGTGAACTGTTTCTATATATTCTGTGATATCTGCTGTTATCTGATCTTCTGAATATGAATCACTGAAACAAAGTAGAGCTAAACCTCTGCTAGTCAGAGGCCAGGGCAGAAGATACAATTCAATTTACTTTAAGTGGACATGATTTGCTAATTTTCAGAGGCATATGAATAGCTCTCCATTTTATGTCTGTGCCACACAAAGCTCATTTAACTTTACCAGTTTGTCTGGGTTTTGTGTAAGTGATTTTTCAAGCCTTCCTCCTGAATGAAAAGTGAGGATCAAATCAATTTGTATCCTCTGAAAACGAACACTTTCAAGTACAAAACAGATGTTAAAGTGCCTGCCTGCTGCAATTAAAAGGCATGCAAGGCAGGAGTGCATCAGGAAAAAAAAAGTTGGTGCATTAGAACCAGGCTTGTAGCATAATTTCTTCTCTTTTCTTTCCAGTAGAAAGTACTTTGTGATAAAACCGTGCTGCTAAAGAATTATAACATTTGATTATGTGGTATCAGCTGCCTTAGTGGCATGTTCACAACAGAAGAAGCCCTTCCCAAGTGCCATGGAATAAATATGAGTATATAGGTTTTAATAAACGGGGTTGCTTTAATGCAAAGTTAATTACTGCTTAGCTTCACACACACACACACACACAGACACACACACACACTGCTCTTTTGCTGCACCACCACCCACATATTGTGCTTTTCAGAAGTTATTGCTCACCATTAAAGAGACAGCTTTCAGCTTTCGTAATCTGCTTTGACTTTTCAGAATCGATTTGGCCACACATGAAGTCACACTGAACATCAGTTTACATTCAGCCTTTTGCTTACACCAATATACCTCTTCCATCAAGGACAGCTCTTGCTTGTGAGATGCAGCCACATATAATATAAATACAGGGATAGAAGAGCCCAGAGGCCCCTTCTGGAGAACCTTCTCCATGGAGGCTGTGGACATTACCCTTTACTCTGACCACTTTGTCCTTCTGCCACGAGACCATCTGAAGGAAACACTGGATCCCATGTCCGCCATTCCTACAGAACATCCCAGAGCTGAAACCTTGGCAGGGAGGGCTGCTGCTGCTGCTTTAGAGAAACTGTCTTAACTCGAAGCTCTTCAGAAATGGCAGGGAACAGTTTCACCAAGTTCAAGGCAGAGGAGGGGAAGCATATTCAGCTTTTAGTATAAACACTAGAAGCTCTGCTCAGCCAAGTTGAATTTTTTTCATCTCCTTTGTAAAGCTCACCGAGGTGTTCCACATGGTGGAACAGAACAACAGAGTTGTTTAGCACCCCGGGCAAAGAGCAAATGTTTATTAACTGAGAAAAAATATTCTTGCTCAGACATGGCCTGGCACGCACAGCTCTAATGAAAAGTCACTCCAGCCATCTACATTAATCAGACTGAGCTCTTCATTAAGACTAAATGAAGAGTCTGCTCTGCATGTCCATCATAGCTTTTACTCTCTTTTTTCTTTTTTGTTTTTTTAAATAATATACAACTTTTTCCATTTTAGTTTTAATTAATCTATCATTCCTACCTGTAGATATTTGCTGGGTACATCATGGACTCAATATAAAAAGGGTCTGTTCAGTCTCCTCATAATTTCATACTCAGACTTTCATCTTTCCTACCATCTCTTAAGAGACATGAAAAGACACTAACTTATTCTGAATGCTTCAAAAAAACTCACGTTAAACAAACTTTAGAAGAGTTTAACATCCCAAATCATTAGCAAAGTGCAGGTGAAGCAGAACGCATGTTGGATCTCTGCATGCAAAAGCAGCAGAGACTTCAGGAGCAGAAGCTGCTGCAGAAACAATTCTTTACTGTTTTATAATTTCATATTAAAACTAAGCACAGAAATGTTAACCAAATTTCTCCTGAACTGAACAGTTGAAGTTGCATTCTCCACTGCTATCAGGACCACAGCTCAGACACACAGTTTCATCGTGAAAATAATCTAAATTTCTTTCTCAAGCAATATCCCTTATTTGTGCTTCCTGTCTACAGTGTGGGATTGCAATGTCCCTCCCACGTGGGCTAAGTGCAACCACTGAATTTGGATGAGTAATGACCGGCTGGGCTGAAATGTCTCCAGTAAAATGTTCCTCCACCACAACGTCCGAAGCCTTTTTTGTTTTCTGGCTTTTAGTTCAGACTACAAAGTCCACGGATTTAAGCAAATATCCCATGTCTAAGCCAAAGACTTGGTCTACGGAAAGTTCCTGCTTGCTTGGTAATGCACACTGTCACCTGGAAGGGACTAGAGGACAGAAACAGGATGACATGCACAAACAACACACCTTAAAAAAATACCCAGCTGAAATACAAAACACAATACAGTTACCTTTAAAAAAGAGGAATCAGCATTCATCTCAGTAACACTACAGGTCCTAATTACATGTAATGATCTTTCCAGGTAGCAAGTTTCCATCAGATCTATCACCTTAGCACAAGAGAACAGATGGTTCTACTATAACAGGCAGGTTTTCCAGAGAAAGGTAGGAAAAGCCAGTAACTATCCCAGACAACTTCAAGTCTCTGTCCTGACTTCATTGTCTCTCATTCACAAAAGATTGGTTACAGCCATTTTCTTCACAAGCAGCCTTAGAGGGAGTCTGTGACCCCAGGGCAGACATTCTGAAAAACCTAAAGATAACTCCCAGATAGAGAAGCAGTGCTACTACAAGAGGTGTCTGACTGAATCCATATTCTATACCAGTTGCCCACGGAACAGCATTTTCAAAAATCAAACACTAAAAAGACCCTCCTCCCCAAATCACTTTGCTCTTTCAAATAATGAGGGATGAGACAACACAAGCAGAACACCTAGCTTTACTCCCCCAACCAGGGTCTAAGTTATACACTTCTGAGTGTCTCACACAGAATGGATTCAACAGTCTGCAGTGCTGGCCATGGGCATTTACTGTATGCAGGCAAGTACCAATTTGAAATGTGGGAAGGGACCCAGAAATCTCTCCCCAAAGACAAATGTATGAAATTCAACCACGTTATCTGTAAGAAATTGGACACTTACCAACAACAGGTTAGAACAGCCTTGACATATCTGATGCTTCAGCAAGAGCCCGATGGGAATGACTCACACCAGCCTGTGCAGCTGGCAAACATCCAGCTTCCACACAGATCAGGAGAGTCCCAAGAAGTCAGTAGAACAGTGAGGAACAATTACCAACTTCAAAGCCAGGGGTTTACAAACAATTTTCCTTTTTCAAGGGTGGGCCAGAAGACCCATAAAGGCCAAGCAGTCAATATACATTGTATATACAATTGTAAAGTTCTGCCTCCCTCCTGGAAGAAATGAAGCACCTAAAATCCTTTCTATACTTATGAGATGCAATGAATTCTACACACTTTTCAAACTGCTGGCAGACAGAGTCCTGTGTATCAGTGAGACTAGCAAGTGACTTCTCTACCAAACGAAGGTTAGAGATCCACTGCAAACATGAGTCATATGATGACAGGATCAAGAAGTTCCTCCATGCTGCCACTCCCCAGAGATGTATATAATAATAATGGCCCATCTTCACGAACGAAGATTTGGGGAAAGGTCTTTTTACCTTTCCAGCCTGCGCAATGTATTTTTTAGGTGAGACACAGCCTGCGCTGAACTGAGCCCACCCTTTAATCCTAAGGTTCATCTGCCGGGGCCAAGCAAGCTTGGACAATGGCAGTGAGGTCCTCAGGACGTAGGTTTGTTAAGAGTGTCCTTCTCATAGATGGCCACACAGGGCTAACGACCTCCATCAGGCCAGGAGACCGGGGATTCGAACCCGTGGTCGCAGCAGTGAAAGTCCTGCACGCTAACCACTAGGCCACCAGGGGTCTCGATATAAAAGGAGGCTATCTACAACATCACCCACTCAATCTCAGTTCAGCTCTCCACGTTCTACTATCTGTAGAGTAATTTCTGGAAAACTGCTAAGGGGGGGTATTTTGAATTGTATGACTGCATGTTTGAAAGTTGATTAATCAACCTTCTCAAATTAGCCTAAGGGAAACAATTGTTCTCTCTATTTATTTATTTATTTGTTTGTTTGTTTATATTCCCATTTCATTACAGCCAAGTTTTAGGTTTTGAATCCAGTAACTAACCAAAACAACACACCTTCTCTTTTGGAAGGTGAAAATAAAAGATACCTTTCAGCTGAAAAGCAGTAAGATCTACCTTCACATTAGTGACTCCTCCCTCAGTTTCCTACTCTCTCTGTTTGCACAGCAGGATCAAGTCAGGCTAACAGGTTGCACTAGGCTCACTACCAGCCTTATCTTCACTTAGTAATCCCACATATCTCCAAGAGGCACAAACAGCTTTGGAGAGTGTAACTGTGAATAGCCCATGAGCTTAAGGAGGTGAGCTCTGGCATGGGCCTTTCAGGTCATTGCACTTCCACCTGTGAAGTACAGAAAGACACCTCTTCTTCTCTACTCTGAAAGTGAATTTCAACAGAGGTGCAACTGCACAGGAAGCATCTACTTTCCCCTCAGTGGTAGGGCTGAAAATCAATATTTTACATGCTGCTCCCACTTATTTATTCCATTTTCAAGAAACAGTGATACAACTGGATATTTAAAAAAAAAAGCTGTGAACTTTTTTTCCCTCACATAAATCTGTACTAAGTCCTTGGATGTTCCCATTATTTTCTGGCCTTGCCTTTAAAGACATTAATATGCTTAAATACCTGGTAATTAGGTTTCAATTATCAGGATCCCCAGAGGTGTTTTTACTTTTTCTTCTTCGTTATGCAAAGAACATGAAGCAAGATCAGGTTTTTATGAGCCCACCCGCAAAGGCATCAAATATGCTGATTCTTAATAACAAATTTGGATAAGAGAACCTAGTCTTGGTGAATGTATTTTAATGGAAAAAAAAATTAAAAAGAAAACCACTGAAGAGGTCTTTTCACTCTAATAGAACAACTACAAGACAGAAATTAAAATAATGTGACTTCCCAGCATCCCCAAAAGGTCACTCCATATAATTTCACCACCTGCAAGGGTGCAGGTTAGATCTAACTATTACTACTGCCTTCTTTCTTAAAAAATATTTGTGGAAAAAAGAGATTTGGCAGCTTCACTTCCATACTGTTCTCCAGGCAGAAACAGCACCAGCCATCACTCACTATACCTCCCTGGTGTTGAAAAGACTAAGCTGGTTACCAGAACAATAATGCAAAAATCAACAGGTGTAGACCCATAAGAGGCAGTTAATGCAATTATTAATAAATACAGCCATTTAGTGAAACAATCCACTTACTTTGTTTATGCACTAGAAATTTTAGGCCTCTTCGGAAATTATCTTTCATCCTCTGGGAATGGAGTCTCATGGTTGGCTTCAAAGATGCTGGCACAAAGCACAGACCTTTTGTTTAATTGCACTCTTTTGAAGCGGAATATTAAGTCAAATTAAATTGAATATGAAAGGGAGAGGCCACACTGGAGTTGATGGGAATGAACCATGCTAGCACAGGCCATACTGCCTCCTTCTCCTCATCTCTAATGTTATTAAAGGAAGCATACTTTCCCATCCAGCTTCTGCAAAATGCTCCAGCAAGAAAGAAAAAAGAATGTTTTGGATGGAAAAAGCACTATACTTCCCTGAGCAATTTTTATTTCATTTTATTTTTTAACATACAACAATATCCACAGACTGTGTATCTAAGGCCGGCAGTCTCAGAAGTACTGGCACTGCAATAGCTCCAGTTGTCAGGAAATCACTGATACCAAGTTAGACTAAGGTCATTTGATAAAAAACCCACTGGTAATGTTTTTAAAGAGCCAAGGTTTCTAAGCAGCATATGTGTGAAAATATGAATAGACAATACATACATTTCCAGGGACACATGTAAGTAAATACATACAGAAGTGCACCAACACCGACATCTCTGTGGACACTAGAGGTTGGTTTGCCCCCAGGTCTCAGGACTTTTCCAGCTTGCTACAATTTAGTATTTGCATTACCTCATTGAAAAGAAACTGCCAAAGTGAATAGCTTGAACTGTGCTTTCGTTAACTGATACGAATTGTTATTCAAACAAAAGAGAACAACTACTCAGAATGTATGAGCATGCAGTAAAGAGCTTAACTTTTGAGAAAGAAAACTTTACAGGAGGAAAAAAAATGGTTTTTTCTCCCTTTCCTGTAAGAGCAAAATTTTCTGCTACTCTTTTCACCCACATTCAGGACACTGTTTACTTAAAGTTTCCAAAATTTAAACAAAACCACTGCATTGTCTTTATCCAGTTAAGTAAGCAATTATAGATGCTACATGTATTAAATTTCTAGAGTGCAAGGAGGTGGCTTGTTTAGTCATTTTTGCTGAGTGTCCTGGAAGTCCTCTTAAAAAGACTGGTGCTGGACTTTCATTTAGCATTTGAAGAAGTTCTTTTCCTTTTCCTTTTCCTTTCCCTTGCAAAGTCTTCACGTCAAATGAGTTACAGCAGGCTAGGATCTGATGGGGTGAGAGACACAACCATGTTCTTTACTTTTGGGTAGTGTATGTCACTTACATGCAGGAGATAAATTGTGGTCCTAAAATGGATGTGCAGCCTGGGATTCGACAGCTGATAATGAATCATTACACGTAACGTAAAGTGAAATGCAGAGGCCGTGTGGATCCAAACTGCTGTGTGCATATGAGACAAATGCTTTCTTGGGCAAATACAGAAATGCATGCTCTTCCCTGCCACGGCAGACGGGGAATTCTCCAGGCAGGCGTAGATCCATATCGTACTGTAAATTATGGCCCGCTATAAATGAAAAACGCTGATGTGGGGATTGTTCACTTTGTTATAATTTTCCAAGAGTAATATCCTGCAGGGAACAGCCAAGTTAATACAATGTTTCCACTCAAAAAATTGGCAGTGTGAGCACAGCCGATGGGGTGTATTTTATGAGGGTTTGCCTGCTGATAAAATGTTATTGCAGAACGTGCAGGCTAAGGAGAGCCTCATATTTTCCATCCCGGGATGTAACCTTAGCCTAGCAAAACCCAGTAACTAGCAATAGTTCTCTGGACTTGTAATACAATGTATAGTTTTACTCTTTTTTAAACATGTTCTGTAATTTATAAGACCTTTCAGCCATTAGAAGCATACAGACAGACTGTCTGGCTTATTCTCAAAGGTAATGGCTTGGGATCTGCCATGGATACAACTCATACCTGCTATTTTCACACTTTGCCCTGACGTGTCACACAAGGTTCATCTGCTCCATCTGAACAGAAGTGTAACTTATGGATCTAATCACCTCATACGCAAGTATTTGCTCATCTTTCCTGAACCTACTCACAGCTCGCTCAGTATTCTTTTTCCAAACGTCTTATTTCTGGCACAGTGAGTGAATAATTTACAGAGAAATATGAAACTACAGTAATGTACAAAACAAAAGCTGGGATTGAGCAACTGAACTGAAAAAAATCCAAAGTGTCAAAAAGCCCCCGCTGCTCTGTTGTGAGCATGGCATGAAGGTAACAGATGTGTGCAGGCCTGAAACCATCCTCCTGCTCCTCTCCCTACCCTATGCCTACAGCGCTCAGCACTCCTTTTGCATCCATCAGCTTACATAAAGCTCACAAGCTGCTGAAGTCTGAGACTCATGGAAACATAGAGGGGAAAAACTCCATTTCACGCTACATCTCCATGATCAGCAGATGAGGTTTCAACTGTGTCTGTCGCCAGTTGACAGATCAGTGCATTAACACCAAGAGCTTGAAGGAAGAAGCCAAGTACCACAAGAGCCCTTCGGGTTGGGCACAGAAAAATGCACAAAAATACACACCAACAAATGTCACAGATCTCTCGCAGGGAACTTGAGAGCTGAACATGATGCAAATTGTACAGAGTGACAGTTTTGCCCTAATTTGTAAAGTATCATTTTGCAACATAACTGTTTTACATCCAGTATTGTGCAGAGGAGGAAACAAACCCCCAAACACTGCCCTGAGATTGCAGGCCAAGTGCTTCCTAGAACCTACTAACAAACATGTGCATGTGTGTCAGCATGTGCGTGTAACTCCACAGTTCTTCTCTCCACCCCCATATACAGTGCAGAGAATCTGTTAACGCTTAAATGGTGGGGAAGGTCAAAGATTTATTGTGGGAAAGCCAACAGTAATTATGCTGCCTCTCTGGAACACTGCAAACAGCCAAATTGCACAGTTTAACAAGAAAAATAAAAGTTACCCTTTAGTTTCAGACTTTAAAGAAACTGTAGCTTTAATGGTCTTAAAATCCACCATTCCAAAGTACAGACTCACTGTACATTTCCAAAAACTGAGGGTAGCAATTTATTCCTTCATATGCAGAGCTCCTTCTACATGACGTGACAACAAGTTTCCAAAGGCAGATCTGGGACTTCAGAAACCTCCTCGCTTACAGGCCTTCCAAAAGTGCAATAACCCTCCCTGCCTTTCCTAGGGATTTCTCCAATTTTCCCTGTGCTCTTGCAGAAGAAGAGGCATGCAAGCACTTTGGTGAGAGGCAGAAAGATTGCCTGGAAACACAGTGCAGTACTGTGCTCGATCTGGAAGCAGGATTTCCTTTAACACCACAAGGGATGAACCAGGAGAGGTTTTGCAGGACAGGTTTGCTCCCTACACAAGTGCCTGTTTGCCTCAGGTTACACACACATAACTTTGGGGAATGCCATGTGCTGCAACTGTTAAGTGTCCCAAAGACCAGATATAACCAAAAGCTTACTCAATCTCTGGGCTGCAGGGTGGCATTTCAAAAGATGTTATCTGAACCCTAAGGTTGGTCCCAGTCGCAGTCTTCACTTTTTGGAACACATTTTCCATGGAAGAAAGCAGCTAGTGGGAAAGACCCTCTGTGCTCAAGAGTGACTGCATGTCGCAACACCCTTGTTTGGAAGAGGAGGCTGCGCTGTCCCTGCAGCTGTCCTGGGTAGCGGCCAGGGGCTCTTGCTGAAGGTGCTTCATCCTGTGTCCAAGTCTTACACAAGAGGACTGATGCCAAGTTCAGTATGTTCTTGGTTTTACCAGCTGCCTTTTTTAATTAAATAAATTCAATTCATAATGGGATGAGAAATTATGAATAATGAGGTGCAAAAGCTTCACTTGTTTTTGTTCAGGTTCCTCAATGTTTAGCTGGGGATGTTCACTCAACAGCCCAAGGCTTCAGTCAGTGCCAATAGGTGATGGAGAGGTTTGTCTGGTAGGAGCAGTAAACTAAAAGCATTAAAGTGCCCATCCCATGTAAAAAGCATGGAACATCTAGCCTGTGTTGTACTCTCCCATGCTAAACTTCTGCTTAGTGACATAAAAAGTGGCATCTCTATGTACTTCATCAACAAAGCTTCCAGCAATTTGTTCCATTACCAAACCTCAAACCGTTTACTCTTTCAATTAGTTGCATTTTAGACCTCAGTGCACTAGTCTTTCATTTCTCACAGATACTCAGAAACAAGGTACTTATCGATTTTTGCTCTCTCCACCCTTAAGCACATTATGGAAGAAGTCATGAGGCAACACTCAGTGTCAGGACCTCCCTGCCTTTACTTCTCAGACCTCACCACAAGCAGACCTCCTGAAGACTCTGTTCACAACGAAAATATTCATTGTTATGTAAGCCTCAGACCTGAGCGATCTTCCTTTGCATCACATAAACTTCTCATCCAACTGGCAACTTCTTGCTACAATAATCGTGAAGCAAATTAACAAGCATTCACCAAATCTGAGAATAAATCTGAGGATGTTACATGAACCAGCTAGGTTTTGATGGCACATGCCCTGTCCAAACAGCTTGATCTTAACCAGCACAGGCAATGGAGTGAACAAACCATGCCAGTAGTTAAAATGTTTTCTAAAAATCACTGAAAAGAAAAAAAATTCAATTGCTGGCCTCACACAGTAACATCAATACAGGACAGAAAGCAAGCAATTGGTTTCAAAGGGGTCATTAAGCCTTAAACTATCCACTTAACATGAACGCCACTAGCAATACTGGTCAAGTCAATGTTTGTGCATGATTACACTTCAAATTTAGATGTGAGGCTGTTGTACATAACAGGATCTGTGGAGACCTGTTTTTCTTTCTAATGGATTTAAATTGCCATTAAATGGGGCCCAAGACAAAGATGCAAAACAAAGCTTGAAGAACAAACAAGCGTTTTCAAAACACTGTGAAGATATCAAGGGGATTTTGCTTTGCCTGTCCAATGCACTTTTTTAAAAAAATATTCAATTAAAAATAAATAAAAATTGTGGGGAAGGAGTACTTTTTGAATCAGATCATATAATGGACAGCCATCACATGGTGCTCTTCTCTACTCCTTCCTGCTATAAGTTGCTTTTCCTTCCTATGAAGCTTTGTCTGGAGACATGAATCAGCCCTGTGAGTGCTCAGCCAACTGAAAACTTCTGCTGAGGCCAACAGGCAAGTGGCTGGGCAAAGGAATATGCCTACCTTGGTTCAGGAGAAAATAAAGCAAACATAACATGCCCACGATTGGCATTGGGTTCCTTGGCCAGCATGAAGTGTCCATCCTTCTTCTTCAGTGCTCAATCTGGCCAGTTTGCAAGTATTCCTGCAGAAGTTGTTCAGCAGGAATTGCAGGCTTCCCAGTTATTGCAGAGCTAGTTTTTGTTTTAGAATTCTGTCTTCAGAATTCATGTAAGATCTGCAAACCAGCTATTGTCCTGAGATTTTGTCAATGGACCAAACTCTCTTTTGATGGAAACGAGCTACGTACTCCTCCCTAAGCCCCTACCGTATCAAATGCTTTAAAAAATGAAAGCAAGAATGTAGATGTAAATATCCCACCTGTTATTCTGGCATGCTGCAGAAAGTACTGTCACTTTAAAACAAAACAAACTTAAACAACAACAAAAAAAGCAAACACCCAAACAGAATCCACTTTGCCATGCAGGTGCCCCATAAATATCCTCTTTAAGTGTTTACCCGTAGTTGAATTTGGACTGCAGCAAAAAAACCTCATTTGTATTCAGCCAAAGGATTGCTGCTAATGCTGCAGAAAAAACACTGTGCAGATTAATTCTCAATATTAATGAAAGCAGAATATCCTAAAGCTGTGAACTAATACACATGCAGTCATGGCCAATGACAGTCTGTAGACAACATACAGTCCAAAGCTTTAAAAGTTTTTCTTTCCTTTTTTTCCCCTCCTTTTTGTTTTCTATTGCTCCACAACTTACAAACCCTGACAGACTTTGCAAGAAAATGCTATCAACAGATAAATTTATGGGACCCTAAGGAAGTGGTTATGCAACCCTCACCTAGAAAAGTTTTAACATGGTGAATCATGCCTAACCCAAACACAACCTCCCAGCTTATCAAGGAGACTGAAACCACTGCAGCTGCCAAGCTGAGTCCGAAGAGTGAACGTGCAGCTGGGCCAACATGCAAGGCTGTAAGTGGTGCCAGAAGCTGTGGGGCAGGCCCCAGAGAGGGGCTCCCCTATGGGCATCACCCACCCTGCAGCAGTCCCAGTGCAGTGCTTGGCCCATGCTGGTGCCCACCTGTCCCTTGTAAAGTCAGAGGCAATAAACAATGGATACATTTCCAAAACCACTGGATTTCGTGGAAATTTCCAAATATGCACACACACAAGCTTCTTAAGACCCCAGCATTTACATGTTGCTGTGTCTTCGCCCACCCTTTGTTTCATACCTAAGTAAAGAAAATGAAATTTCCTTAGTACACACGCCTTGTATCGCAGCACATAATTCTTGATAATGCATAATTACTTGGGGCTGGGAGTGGGGCAGGGCTTAGACCATATCAAATCTATATAACAGTGCAGACAACTATAATACACAGATTCTGATTTTATAATCCTCTTTTGACTATCTCCTGAGAAATCCATTATTCTGATCCCTATACAGTCAAGTCAAATCAACCCAAACAAAACCAAAACCAACCCCTAGCCCTTTGGAAAAGCCAGAGCTCAGTGAGGATTTGATACCCAAGTTCAAGTCATTTTAGCTTCTCCTTGGTGTATCTTTTTCTTGGTCATACTTCTTCCAGCACTTATTCAGAGACACTAAGCCAAAATCCTCTGCTTTATCTGCAACAGATTATGATTTTCATGCAGAATTCTTTATTGCAGTTATAGTGGCCTGAAATAAATACCTAAAACAACAAAAAGTAATTGGAAGACTACATCATAGGTCTTCTCTACAAGGGCTTAGATTCATAAAGGACAAACAATCTTTTTTTTTTTTTTAACAAGTCCTTTACACCAGGTAACCCAGACTGGGAGCAAACCTGAAAGACTTGTACCCCTGCTTTTGAACATTGCTTTTCCTAGCTGTAGACCCAAGTCTGTTTTCAGACCCAGGCATTTCAGCAGGGCTGCAGAAGGTTTACCTAAGGGTAGAATGTGACCTCGTGTTTTCATATCCCAGTGCTGCAAATACTTACACTCTCCCCTTTCATACCTATGCATATAAAGGTACTGTTAGCTTTAGATAAAAGCTGTCCATAGAGCTGACTTCTGCACAGGTAAATGTTTGCTATTC
This sequence comes from Neopelma chrysocephalum, assembly GCF_003984885.1. Lineage (NCBI taxonomy): Eukaryota > Metazoa > Chordata > Aves > Passeriformes > Pipridae > Neopelma > Neopelma chrysocephalum. The sequence continues at coordinate 19,872,419 of NW_020897695.1, read as the reverse complement.
CTTCCTACAAATGAAAGTATGCTAACAAGCTTGCCAGACTTTCAGAAGCCTCTGGTGTTTAACTTAGACCATAGCTAAAGCAAGCTCTCTCTTTTAGCATATCATGTTGCATACAATCAGGAAACACAGCAAGGGAACACATGCATTTTAAACAAGGAGTGCTAAGCATTACAAATACATCTGGTACAATGAAATATGGAGTCTATGAAATAACTTTCTAAACCTTGGGAAGCTCCCTCTCCCTGACATCAATCACTCACTTTCACTTTGTGTACAGGTCATGAGTTATGGACAAAAGACTGTTTTCAGATATCAACCCTACCTACCAACACATCCTTTAAGCAAGGCCCTGAACTTCATGTACTGGAATAATCTCACTGCCTTTTATTTTAAAATTCAAAATAGACTGTCCCCTCGATGTCTCTGTGAGCAGACGAACAAATAAATTCCCTACCTGGTTAAACCACTATGAATGGGGAACCCAGCTCCTCTGCTCCTGGGAACTCCTTTCAGATAAACGGTCATCAGACTTCTAAGCTTTTCTGTCTCTCCATCTCCAAAAGCATTTTTAATATACATCTAAAGCAGCTTGTTAAAATCCTGCTAGTGCTGGAAAGCATTCCTACTGTAACATCGAGTTTATCAGAAGGGAGTGATTAATTAGACATCAGGCAGACAGGCTGCGTTTTTTAGGGTGGATGTACATTTCTGAGATAAATCACTGCCTGCTTAATTTTTGCTGTAGTGCATTTAAAACACAGAGTACAAACAACAAAATATGTCATTAAAAATTCTGCTTTTGACACAAATTTACTTCCTTTTGTTGTTTCAGGCAAATTATTGTACATGTTATATGTCTGAACACTTTCAATACAAATCTATTCATTTAATACAGTACTGGGACATGCATGAAAAATCTTTCATGCACTGTATTCCCCTGGCATATTTGTACTAGAACTAAACTCAGTTTCTGAAGAGACTTCTTGGGCACCACCTCGATCAGTTTTTCCTTATCTTTTGGGCGGTACCACAAAGATGCAAAGTTTCCAATCCTGGGATACAGCCACTGTTGCTGACTTCAAGGTAGTGAACTTCCAAGTGCTTTTGGCATTTGTTCAAACAAAACATACGAAGGCTGAAGGACGGTTATCAAGTATAAACCTGTTCCACCATCCCAGAGTGACAGTAAAGGTACTTACCAAGAGAAAGAATCTGTGAGGAAAATCAGAATGGGAATTACAGAGAAGGAAGATCAGCTCAGGTGCTGGAGGTTATACTACAGTGAAGGTGTAGAGGCAGAGGTTCAGAAATCATCCAAAAGTGATCTTTAAATGTTCGTACCTACCTGACCCAGGCTAGGAGGGAAAAGCTGCCTTACAACCCAACATGGCTTTCATGCAAAACTTGTGAATTTACAGAGGCATTTTAGTGGCACCCTAGCTTCACCAGGGCTTGGGTTCAGCTCTGAACATCCAGCTATAGCAGTTGAGACAAACTTCGATAATGCTCTCTCCTACATTATCCAACTAAGCACCCTCATGTGGGAGAAGGGATGCAAGATCCCTCAACACTGCCTGTCCTTAGCTGGAGCATACAGAGGAAAGTACAGACACACTAAAGAGCTGCTCCCTCCAGGCCAGCATGTCATCTATCTCACAACTAGCAACAGTTCACTGGTGAACAGCCAACAGTAGCAGAGGAGACTAAAATTCAGTCTGCAAAGCAGTTCTCAGTTTTACACAGTTTTGGATTAGCCCTTGTGGAGATTTTTGACAATACGGTGACTTCTAAACACTGATTCAAAGACTAAATGTGCCATCCAGAGATTACTGCCAACACAGAATGGGACCAGCAGAGTGGTTTTCTGAGTTTTACTCCAAGAATTAGAAAACTATATTTATGATTTTGTTTTATGCAGTCTGATACAAACAGTAGTTGTAGGGGAAAAGTCATCAAGAGTACAGCAATCAATAATAATCTTACAAACGCAGTGCTACTGGGAGTAATAAGTAATTCCTCATAATCCCAAGTATGCTTTTTCTAAGTATATAGTATTATTAATACACAGATACTTCCTTGGAGTTAATAAGGATTAAGAATACAAAGAAATGTAGTAATGCCATTAGCATAGAGGGGTCTTCTTACACCACAGTGTCTTAAAAGGAAAACTCAGATAGGATATTGACCTTATATTACCAGGTTTTCAATGATAAGGTATAGTCTCACTGAGTCCAGACTAGCTTAAAACCTTTCCTAGTCTTTCCTAGGTCTCTTGCCTCCCCTCCAACAATTACATTTTATTGTACAGAAACATTTATAATTTACCACTCTAAGGTTTAATAGACAACAAAATATCTTCATATACACACCCCTCAACACAGATTCCTTGCTATCAAATACAATATCAAAATTCCTTGCACAAATGTAATATGAAACCTTATCCAACATTTAAAAATACCCGTAAATCAAAACTTCTGATATTTCCAGTTACTCATGACTTCCATTTCAATCATCTTCAGCAGCTCATTGTCAAGAAATGCCAAGTATCTGCTCTCACCAGTCACGCCCTATGAAAGTGTCACCAGTGGAGCCTCTCAAAACCATCAATCCCTTCTACAATGTCATTTTGGTCACCTCTAAAACAAGACTCTTGAACCTGTACAAACTCTAGGCCTATACAGAACTCATCTGATTTCAAAGGGATTGCACATAGACTTTAAATAATCCATCTGTCAAAGAGCTTGCTGAATTAGAGCTATTGCAAATTATTTCCATTAAGAACTTGTCTCAACTTCTGAAGAAATTCATGCCCTCCTTTCACTGTAGCATTCACCAAGTGTTAAGTTTCTACTCCCACTTTAGCTACATGCACTTTAAAAATCTGTCTAATGTACTTTTATAAGTGCTACATAGACAGGAGCTGCTTCAGTACCGGGTGCTATAGCAGTTGCTGTGGTAACACCATTTTTTTCTTAAATTATAAAGCAAGAGTGCCAGAGGCCTCTATATACTAGAGAATTGCATACTAACATATCATCTTAGGGCTATAGTAAATAATTCTCAGAAAGAGAGCGAGAGAGTGATGAATGCACATACACACACACACACACACGCTTCTTTGCAAGAACTTCCATGTAAAAGCTTTGGCTTTAACATATCCAGTGTGTAAGTGAAATGCCACTCAACTCCATCAAGTTAATTCCAGCAAGTTTAGAGATATCTCACTTTTGCTAAACCATCAGACCATTGCTTTGGCTGGCATAACTCAACGCTGAAACCACAGTGCTGTGCTTTACACAGTCTAAAGAATTCACCCATATTAATCCCATTGAAAAATATATCTAGAAACAATCTTTTAGGAAAAGAAAGTGGAAGGACAATAACCAGAATATGTCCTTAGTCGACTTGCCTTACCCAGGCAAAAGACTCATTTCAGGTTATAACACCACAACACCTTGTGATGTGATTATGATTCTTAACTTCTGTCTTGGGAGAATTACTTTTTGATATAGTGTTCATATAACACAGTGTGGTATTCTCTATCAGTTTTTTCCCTTTAAACTAGATAAGAAGAGTTTTCTTAGGTAAATAAAATAATAAAAAAACCTGATCCTGCAGTCCTGGTAGGCAAAATATCCATAACCTTCAAAGTGACATGATGCCTATGGTTTGCAGGATTGAGCCTGAAAAGAAGATGCATGTCCCTGCTGCAGTGTTATTGCAACTGAGAAGCAGAAGTTCTAGATTTTCTTCTTTCTCCTCCAGCTCTCCATAATTTTACCTTTTCTGTAAACTTCTGTGCATGCAGCTTTTCTCCAAATTCTCCTTGAATTCCACTTTACTGTGCACTGTCAAATATATCAGGAAGGTGGAGATGGAGTAAGCAATTTATCAGTAGGCCATTCAAAGACCATTAACTCAAGAATTACGTTTTTCTGGGATAAAGCACTCCTCAAGTTGCATGTGTGGAGACTGGAGAATATATTCCCCTAGGACACCTTCCTACCTCTACCATCACACCCCTAAAGAAAATTAAGCAAATCAATATGGGCAAGCGATAACTGTAGGAAGACAGACCTTGTGTCTATTTAGCAACAAAAACATTTCTGTTCTCCTTCTCCCCTGAATATAAAAATGAAACTCCACCTACAGGCAGGTAAGGCAGCTCCTCTTTTGCATCCCATGCTGCAGAGGTGGAAAGTCCATGTTCAGCTCTCCATTATGCTTGACATTATCAATGCATCTGCATTGGTTATGTTGAATATCGCCAATAAAATATCAGAGCTGGAGCAATTCACTGCTTGACTAAACTAATGACATATTTTCCTGCTCTCCTCACTGCATTATCAGTGCAGTCTTAATAGATATGTTGCCTAATGCACTGTTAAATACCCTGTCCTATTTATTTTCTTGCAAAAGAACTTCCTTTTCTTCCTGCTTTATATTAAAGCCTTCTTGCATCACACTGTGGCCAATAATTTATTTAACCAATAATGTGGACGGGATGAGAGGAAAAAAAGGAAAGGTAGGAAGGTAGGGATCATACATTGGCACAGCTTCTAAGTTATAGACAAAATTTAAGTGCTTCTGGACTTTTTTTTAGAATGGTTCATTAATGCTAATGAAAGTAATTAAGGCTTTTTAATGTTCACGTTCTAATAACTAATGCAAAAAAACTCCACAGTGAAAACTAACAACAGAGTAGAAGTACAGTACACTTCGACTGTTTTTCAATTTTCATACAAACCCTGCAATAACATTGCTATTTCTGCTGACCTAGTGAGAATATGGCAGAGGTAATGAAAAGGTGCCTGTTCTCTACACACAGACAGGTGTAAACCTACCTCGGCCCAAGCCACGTGTGGGACTTCTGGGCAGTTATAGCAATTGTGGACCTGACCCATTAATTTTTAGCTGATAGTATTTTTTATTATTTATTATTATACTTTCAGAGCAAAAGTCTTCTTTTATGTAACAATATAAACACAATTGATGGTAGCAATTTATTCCAGGGCCTGAAGATGCTCACTGGCAATCTAACAATGGATGGAATTATTGCTGACAATTTTACAAAAGCTTTTATCAAAGTTTATGGGCCATTAAGCCCAACAGTGCGATTACCAGTACGATATCATCACTCTCAGTAGTACAGTGTTGGCCCAGAACAATCCATTTTCTAATCCTGTCTATTATAATCAGTCTGTTTACTTAGAAGTCATATGTTTCCTGTTTCTGAAATGATCCGAGTCTTTGAAACAGTATTTGAGTTTAGTCCATAGACAGGATCCAATCAGTACCATATTAAATCAGGGTAAACCAGCCTTCCTTTCAAATGTCCATAATCAATTCAGGTTTTCTCTTCATAAGTCGAAACACAAAACACAGGTGTTTGCTAAGTATACCTGTATTAAATTCCATGATACAGGCAATATAATAAAAAAGGTAATATTTCTCTCTAGAACATCAAATAATTTAGTTTGTCATTCACATCTTCCATGTCCCATGCTATCAGGAATTAATTTGGTTCATAGTAACTAATAACCAGACAGAAAAGAAACAGAGAAGGTGTTAATTAGCTATTTTTACTCTTGATTCACTGAATAATGTGTGTTCATTGATGCAAACCAGACTGCTGCTGTTCAAATCAAGATGACCTTCATTTAGAAAAAGGGTCTGTTCTTCCTTTTTTGCACGTGATAAATCTTTCAAGTGTCAGGGAGAATTATCCACAACTACTGATGGGAGCATCGTACGCACTGCTGAACACAAACTTCCATGGTGCTGGATTAGCTCATCTACCACAGACAACTGTGATAAAGTGATGCTGCCTTGGGGATCCGCCTCATTAAGGAGGGAAAGAGAGAACAACAGCAGACCTGAAGGAATAAAATGATTAACAAGAGCACCTTGCTGAGCTTACTAGGTAGGAAACAGACTGACAATACCATTGTTCAACACTTAATTACTTTTTGAAGACCAGATGAAAATGAGAGAGCATTTCAGTGGTCATCCTTTCAAATTCCAAACAAAAAGACAAATATCAAACTGATCCATTAACTGGACACGTAACACAGATGTGTTAAGAAATAATGAGATCCTACCAGATAACTGATGATGCTCAAGTTTTGACTTCACCTCCTATTGCAGACATCCTCACTCCAAGAGGTCAAACTAGGAATTACAGATTACTTTTGCATTGAATTAAAATCACTGCAACTCAAGTACTTCTGCTCCTTTACAGGTAGGTGGAAGCTGAGCACACAACATAAATATGGCTTGCACGTTTCCCTTTCCAGATCTGCTGTGAAATACTTATCCCTGCTCCTACTCTCGAAGACTGAACCTCTGCCATTAATTTTTGGGTAGCGATAATGGCATCTACTCAGATGCTATAACCATGACAATAAAGGCAAAGTGTGGAGCAGATACCACCTTGCAAGTGCTTCACTCAGTCTGCTGCATCAGCTCAATTCTAATGTTAGCTTTCCTCTGCTACTCAAGTGAAGCTTCAAGTGGAAGCCTGTGCTCTGTCCCCAACATGTACGAGTATATAAGGACCAGCCAGAGAGGTTTTCATTAGAAAGCCAAACACTACACGGTCCATTTGTACAGACGATCAGTCCACTGCCAGCCACTGTGTCTCACTAAGGACAGTCTCACCCAGTCTGACCCGGAGTGATCAGATACCAGTCAGAATTCAAATATAGAACCTGAACACTCTCCCTGGGCATGATTCATCTTCTGTTCACATTACCACAGGTCTCTGTTGGGAAAGACCTGAATCAGTACCTGAGGGAGTGGAGATGGGACTGTCACTAGGTTTTCTGACAGTTGGTGTTTAGGGAGTGACTTCTGTCCCTTAGTCTGGCTCTGAAAACGAAGTCACACTTCCACCACTTCCCAACTCTCATCAAACGCCAAGGGCCCCACATCCTACACACTGCTCTGTGGTGCAAAACCCATGTTCATGCGGAGACCCAATAGCTTCAATTACGGTCTAGCTGTGACAAAGCAGCTTCCAGAGTCAGGATTTTGCCAACCAGCACTTCTGTTTCCAAAAAATTGGTTTGTTTTGTTCTGGTTTAATCAGTTCCTCGCTTGGGGTTTTCTGTTTGTTTTTAACAGGGGAAAGAAAAAAACCAAAAGGCATGTACTTGGTGCTGAACTAGTCTGCAGAGCAGCAAAACAAATTGAATCCCGTTCAGCAAGTGAGAATGTCAAAATCCAATTCATGAGAAACAGGTTGCAATAAAAATGGAGGAGAAAAAACACTCCACTCCTGTGGATTGTTTTTGACTAAAGGCACTTTCTGTTCAGCAGTTTCCAAAATGTCGTGCCAACTACTCACGGGCTCTCACTCAGACTTGAGAATATCTCCCCCATATTTCTGTGGGGGAAGCTTTCCTTGTCTTCATGTGCTCACTAGATATCTCTGTACCTTCAGATTTAACATATGAGAAGCAAGTTTGTCGAACTTTAGTCATAACTGCTCATACCACAGCTGTTCCTTCCCAATGATTAAAAGAAATGAAGATTGCACAAACTATGACTTCAGGAGCTGGGAAAAAAATAAAACAAAGTTCACCACCAATGCCTTCAGGTAGGAGAACCAGTAACTTCCACTCTCAGAAGAAACAGTGACCACATATGCAAAATGGTATTTTTATCTGACACTGAAGATCTGATATCTTCATTATTTTGAAAGACTCTTCTATCAAACAGGTATTCCTAGTGTCTCGTGTACCTTTCATGCTACGTTAAATGAAAAACTTGGAAAGAAACATGGCAGTAAAATTTTCTCCTGAATAGAGCAGATGATCACCCGGCCAGTAGATCCCCACATCTTACCTATTTTTCCATATCCCCAGGGTGCACCTTCAACCAGAGCTACTCAGTACCTTTGACAGTCCAGGGTGTATTTTCCTAAATTAATTAACATTGCTTTGTACATGGTACAAACAGGGATGGCAGAATAGCACAGTGACCGTACTTTTTTTTAAATATTATTTTCACAACACCAAAACTACCTGGGATTTTTTGATTTGATAATACAGCTACTTAACAACATTAAGGAAAAGGCTAAGAAGACCTTTTCTTCCTTGTCTTCCACATTGAATTACAATGCTCTCATTCCAAGTCCAAACCCAGCAACAGAAGTTACAGGTGACCTACAAAGCACATCCCCTTGGAAACACCAGGGATAGCATGTAATCCATAAGCACATCTGAGAAAAGCAGTTTTCTGCACCTCTGGTTATGCCACATCCATGGGAGGTGATGGCCCAGGAAGACATAAAGGAAAGTTAACATTGCAGCAAAATGTAAATGTTTGGGAAGCACCTGCTTGAGAATTCCCCACTACAATTAAAGAAAATGGAGGTGCAGTTGACAAGGTGACCTCTTTTTCCTATTAAGTGCCTGTTTGTGGAAAATTAACAAGAAAACATAAGTGTTGAAGATATAGCACAATGCCACCTGTACCAAACAAATGCGCATCTCATTTTAACGTAAGCTTTGGTTAAGTGGCTTGTGTTGAAATGCTACCTAGCATTCCAAGTGTAAACCAGCTTAATCATATCTATTGAAAACCACATAATAAATAACATGAAATATGCAGCATGCCATCCTAATTGCAGAGGTTGTCTCATTTACTAGAAGTCATTTATTTATTCAAATGACTTAAACTACGTGATTCAATCTGAATCATGGGAACTAGTTACTGATTTGTGCAAACAGGCTCTTACCTCTTTGCTAAAGGCATTGTTGAAATAACTGACCCAACTGCTAAAACAAGCTTCTTCCTTGAACCCTGCCTCCTTCCCTAGTCTTACCTCCTGAGTGAACTTAAAAGAACATCACTATATTAACAAAAACATAGTGAACATAAGAAGTAAAAAAAAATAATCACAATACAACTAATTAATGCAAAGGAAAAATTGCTGTTTTCAAGATCAGAGAATTTCTTGAGAATAGGAACTGCACATGCAGCCATAACTGCACTTTGCAGAATTGAAGTACACAGCTCTCAAGAAGAAATGTTCACTACTTCAGATGTAAATCAAACTCAACTTTCAGAATTGCACATATGTCTCACATATAAGGCAGGGAGTGGGGGAGAAAAGTAACTAATATTTGGGTATTTTCGTTGGTTGGTTGGTTGGGGTTTTTTTTAAGTTAGGCCTTGCAAATGTGAAAACTGCATAACTGTGCTGCAGCTACACAGAAAGCATAATTTAGGAAATTATTCAGACTTTATATCTGCTTACAGCCAACCTTGATTTGCAGCTACTGTCTCACACTGCTGTTATTTTGGGAGGTGTTGGGGCTTCCCCTGAGGTTGTGGAGCAAAGGGCCAGGCATGCTGAGCCCTACCTCAGGCAGGGAATGAGCACACTTCAGTCACCAAGAGCCAAGCCAGATGCATGCCACCATAGGTCACCTCATCCCAGGCTCTGGTCAGTCTCCATCAAGGGACATGTCCCCAGGGAAGGACACAGAGGAGGGCCTTCATCCTCTGCATGAAATGTTTTTTCAAAACTTGCGAATAAGCCCCAAAGAGGATGTTGGTTACCTTCAACTCCAGGCAGTGTTTATCATTGGCTTGGGCATGGGGCAAGAGACCAAAACACTAGCAGGCAACTTCAGTAGCCAGATGTGTTCCCTCAGGCAACTATTCAAATTCTTTATGTCTTCGATCCCACGACTCAAGATAGGTAAAATAATACTTTTCCCTATCTAGGAAGAGTGCTATGCGAGCTCACGGTGCCCCAGTGCCAAGAGTGGCTGATTTCCAGGGCTCTTCTGGTTATCTTCATATTTATTGCTGAATTTGGTGATGGGAAGGCAGGGATTATACCACTGTGTTCTGATTACCAAATGTGCACAAAACTCATTCCCACAAACTGATAATTTTCTTCTTATAAAAGCCAGAGCTAAAATACTACTATACTGTCATCAAGACAGCTGGTTTATATCCTCCTCTTCATCCTTCCACATCCCCTCTGGAAAACATCCCACATGACATGGCCCCTGCCGAATCGCCCAACCTCACTGGTCTCTGTGCCCAGGGAGGAGCTGAATACCCTGGCACAGTGATTCTGGCATAACTGCCTTTGCAGGTCCTGCAGATTTTTATTTTATCAGTCTGGGATGGAGGGGGCTGGTAAATCCCCCACTTTTTGAGGGAGCTGGAGGATACTCCCAGGGATGCTACCCATCCTTCACACGGCACCTTTGCAAGGTAAAGCAACCACAGAGTGCTAACCGCTACATGGAGGAGAAGGCTTTTAAGCCACAGAGAAGCGTTGCTGGCCCTTGGGGCATTGCTACTGCTCATCAGCCCTCACCCCGCCTGCCCAAAGCCCCGGCCTGCCTGCTTCTGCACCTCCAGCAAGGCAGCTGCAAGCCTCAGGCTCCTCCTCCAGCAGTTAGCAAGGTATGGTGAAGGCTCCAAACATACAGAGACCAGGGAGGTAAAAGATACCAAGCTTTCTTTATTTATTTATATTTCATTATTTTTATTATTTCATTATTTCAATTGATGAAAATAGCAAAAGTGATCACAAGCATTTTGGACTGCCTTTATCTCTACTTAATGTTCATCTAGATCAGAGCAGAACTATTTATCTGTATGTAACTGACAATTTTTACCCCACCCCCAAAACGTTGTTTTTTTTTTTGTTTTGTTTTGTTTTTTTGTGGGGAGTAATAGAGGGTGGGAAGGAGTGAATTGAAGTTAGTTCATTAATTTGAGCTAAACTTAGCAAACATTCCTTGGCCAAAAACTAACTGGGAGGAAGGCATAAGAAAATCAAGTGGTATTCTGGTATTTTCAAAATAAACCTGCAAATTTTCATTTCAAACAACATTTCATTTTTCTTCTTATCCAACTTAAAAAGAAAATAAATGGTCTCAGGTTAAATTTGATCTTCCAAATTATATTAAAGCAGGGCTTTTTTGTTGGTGTTTTGTTTTGGGGGTTTTTTTCTCTTCACTTCACTAAAACCACCCCCTGACATATTTGTTTCAGTTTGACTAGAAGTTGTTCTTTTTCTCCAGGTTTGGTTTTTGATTTTGTTTTTTTTTTCTCTTCAACCACTGAAACAAACAAAAGCCACCCATGATTCAATGCCCTCTAATAGTACAACATGCATGCGAACACGTAGATGTTTACTTTCATGTACACAGATGTGCTGTGAAGAAGGAGGCACACTGGCAGAAGGAAGAACCCTGCATCTGCCCTGCATGGATATGTCAACAGGCAAAACACTCTTTGCATTAAACCTTCAAAATCAAAGCTCACACATCTTTATGGGCTACATAAATCCAGTGCTTCTCTCTCCTAACAATGCCTCCTGTCCTTTAAAAAATAATTTTAAAAAGGTGCAGTATGGTGGCACATGTACTTCTTAGCTCAGCGGCCAACCCACATGGCCACATCTTTTCACTCTGGTCATCAGAAAGTTTCCTTGTTCAAACACACAATCTCACAAATGGGTTTCTCATGTTTCTTCCCTGTGAGCAACCCTCAATAACATTATTAAGCACAGAGAGCACAAGACCCACACCTACACATTCTCCTTATAATACGAAGCCTTATAAACTACGAAGCCGCATAGCAGTTCTTAATAAATAACCATCTTGCTTCTGCAGAAATAGACATTTATTTTGGTCCAAATTTGCTGTACAGAGCAGTACAATTTTTTTCCACGTTCCCTTTAAGAATGACTTCTTCTGCCCATATTCATGCCAAATGTTCCATAACTATTTCTGAAGAAAAAAAAATACTCTATTACTCCATACTGTTAGGTCAGCAGAATTCAGCCCTAAAAAGGGAAGCATTACTGTCCCATTTGCCATAGTTGGAAGTAGTAACACATCAAAAACCATAATGGTCTGAAGCACTGCTAGGTCTCATACTTCACCTACTAATACAGTGTTCCTGGAAGAAGGGACACAGGAAAAGGTCAAATCGACATGTACTTAACAGGATCAGTGTGTACTGTACTAGGCTGAATGAGGATGTCAAAGTCCACACAAAACATTAAGCAGAGGATTCCCACACTGTGTACCATTCACCCCTGGAAAAAAAGAATTTAACTGAACACTTTCTACCCACACCTACACAATGTGGATAAATCCACAGTGCCAGCTCCCCATGTCCTTATGCATTTCACAAGCTCTCCAAAGCTGACAGGTATGAATAGCAGAGATTCTCAGGAATGGAGAACTTCTAATGAGTCACATCCAACACAGCTTTTATCCCACTTTCATCAACAGAATCTGGAGATGTGTACCATTGCATCAGCTTCATTTGAAGTGTGCATCCCAGAGGTGAGGGTCTGTCTGCTAATCCCTCGTTATTATCCCTGCTCTCCTACCATGGACCTCAGCATCACGCAGCTCCTGGTCATTGCCCCCATCACAGGTGCTGAATGAAGTGCTGCTTATGACCCAGAGAGGTAAGTTCTACACTAACTTCTCCAACTGCACTTACAGCAAGACGTGTTACTCAAGCTAACCTCAAGGCAAGTGCAAGACAGGCTAAGTCTCCCTGTCACGGCAGTAACTGCTGTTTGAGCATTCATCGGAGGCTACACACCTCCCACAAATGCTACAAAGCAAACCTGGGAATCGAAAAGTGAGAACATGCCTTCCACTGAGACGCAAATAAAGCTCTGTTGCATTTCCTAATAACTTTCTTTTTCTGGTAAAACTAGCAAAATTCCAGCTGTGTCAAGTGCAATTCCTGTGCCAGATGAGTCCTGACTGACAGAAGTGCATTTTCCCCTAGCAGATGCTCAAGGAGAGCAGTAGAGCAGAATGGGCTTTTGAGAAATTATAAACACAAATAGAAGATGCCTAATGCAATTCACACATTTCCAATTATTCTAACTAGCCGGAAATCTTTTTACAGAATAGGCCTCACCCTCGTTTTGACTAGTCTAATTTTATAGAGGTTTGTCATCCAGGTCAGCCCAGCAAGCATTCCTAATATAGACCAGAGAGAAGATGCTTTTGTAAGTACAGCCAGTGCTCGTTCCCCCCATAAAGTTCTACAAGTCATAGCATTTTTCTGAAATTTGTATTACACAAGCCCTTTTGCAATGCAGATGCAAGCCTAAGATGAGATTTGACACAAGTTCTTGTAACTGTAAATGACAAAGTTTATAACATAACATGCTGTCTACTAATTTTGAATACATATTAGTTCTTTCTGTGATAATCCACTCTCATACACAGCATTACTGTACCCTCTGATGCACACATGCTACTGAAACCTGGACTAGACCAGGGGTTTGTAGCAATATCAACAGTTTCTATGCAAAACAATTCCATGAAGGTAGTGTCATCTCGCTGAATATGAAGTAAACCTTTCACTAGGCTTGTTCCCGAAGAGCTATTAAGAAAAGGCAGTTTGTGCTCAAGGAAGATAAGGACACCTTCTGAACAAACTGGTTTGGCTAGTCAGCTATCCTGCTGCTAAAGCTAGCATATCCCAGTGATTTCAATGATACATGGATACCTAAATGCAAAAGTCAGCCCTGAGGACCATATAGGCATTGTGTGACACTCCCCAAAAGTCTCTCTTTATAAATTAACAAATAAATTACAATTGACTACTCTGATTGTAAAGTCTCCAGGGCATTGATTTTGATTTTCTATTTATCTAGAAATCTCTTAATATAGTCTTAATGCAAGAAAAAACATATTTGTATTTACTATCACTTCAGTGCCTAGCTTGTTCACCATGCACACACGCTTCATTGAGGGGCCAATCTCTTTTGTAATATTTTGCACAGTCACTGCATTTTGTAGACTGCCTGAATTAAGGAGATGCTAGTATTTTCCTTCCCTTCCCTATTTGTCAGAAATTGCTCTTGATGATGGGACTTGGGTTTTGTTCTTCATCATTCACACACTGGAGTAAGAACAGGTCTATACTCAAGACTATTTATTTCTATTATCTCACCAAATTGAGCTGTATCAGTATCTAAGTTGCCATATCTCTAACTGCATTTACCATGAAGACTACACAGATTTTAGTTTCCAAATCCAAAAAAAGTTTGGTCACTTACCAGGGAGAATAAAAAATAATAAATGGTTGCATAGACAAGACTTCAAATAATAAATACCTAAACACACATATTAGCTCCCTTATCCACATAGAAAATTCCACTTTTATCAGTGATAATACAAATACAGGAATGAGAGAACAGTGTACCAGCAACTCTGGGACTGTAACAGTAGCATGCAACACCTGGTACCTGGTACGAGGCAGGTGGAGACCATGACTCCTCAGCCAAGCTGTGGATGTGTGGGCAGCTGCCTGCTCCTGGGAGGCCCCTACGCTCACTCCCACTGCAGGCGCATCTCACAGGCATCTCCTGCCAGATCTCTGCTCCCACAGAGCAGTGGCCAGGTTACACTGAAGTGCATCTGGAAAGGCACTGGATACTTGCACAATCAAGCTCTACACAATCCACATAGACTAGTCTATTTGTGTACATATGTCAAAATTAAGCACAGAATAATATACCGTCCAGAAACTACAAGACGATGTAAAGGACAGCAATGCACAATATAAGTACAGACACAGCCTGCCTGTAAACACCGCACAGGATATTAAATGAAGCTTTTTCATTTCATGTGAAAATGAATACTTCAACATCTCTAAAGAACTTAGTCCTTTGCTTTCCAGAAAGCAATGTAAGACACCAGGTACACAGAAAGCTATCACAGTTAACTTCAGCAGCTGCCGAGCTGCCCAGCATGCTCACATGCACACTCCCAACGTGGAGCGGCACACTGCCATCCCACAACGGCTGCAGCTACAGATCAAAACTAGAGATATAAAGTCAATAGAGAAGAACAAAAAGCAGTTTGCTGAACTGTAGCACTGTTAACAAGCATTGACACACAAAAAGGACATGGGTCAAATACATCCAGTGTAAGTGGTATGCCAGCTATCATAAGTATTTATCTCAGGTACCACCAAGCAGGCCATCCACGTTAGTGGAAATCCGGATTAGTTCCTCTGTGGTTAATGCGGGTCAATATCAGAGCAGGTAGATTGAGGTGGGTATTGATCCCTGTGAGTGTACTTCAGTTTTGAGCAATGCTGTTTGTTTCTAGAATATGCTCAATTAGGGGGTTTTTTGTATACTCATGACTACAGTGTTATAACTAAACCAGTTTTCTCTCATGCATATTCAAAAAACTCATTCTTAAATTTTGGGAAAAGACAATTTCCATTCAAACATTATGTTGATTAGATTCTATAGGCCGATTCTCTGACATTCTTCTAACAAAAACATTTGTCCAGGCACTATTTTTTTTTGAGACATCTCCTTTTGCAAATGGAATCAATCAGGTTGAAATTTTAAATAGCGTGATCTCCTACGCAATTTGAACTTCTAAAATTTGGTCTTAAAACTCAAGAGTTTTGCATATATATATGAAAGCACATTTACTTTCAAAATTGCTCTGAATTTTGATGTTAGGTCCTATCATTTGACCAAGCAGACAGTCCCCAACATGTGCTGACACTCTGTTACCTGTTGGGCCTGTTGCTTTAAATCTGCATCTCACAATTCTCAAATGCGCTTCATTTTGTACTCCTGAGTAATTTTCTTACTTATCTTCAAGTGTGGGGTGAAACAGTGAAACTAATAAAGATCAATGAATCAATTAATGCTTCCTGAAGAAATCCTTCTGCCTTCACCTCTGCCACTGAGCCTCCAGCTCTTACCAGAGGAACAGTTACTTGCTGACACAACATCCCAAGAATAATCTCCATTGGGTTTATCACTTAGCTGTTGATTATTTAGTAATCCTCAAATAACTGGCACCCTACTAAGTTTATGAGACACAGAATTAAACACTATAAATAAGGTATTTCTCCTCACACTTCTCACAGGGCATGTACACCTGAGACTGCACCTCAAAAGACTTTTAACACAGGCAGAGTAGATGGAGTCACTTTGCTTCTCATCAGTTTCAAAAGGTGAGGAAAAATAAATAAATAAAAAGAAAACCGGGAAGAAAAAACTGCCTACGTTACATCAACAACACGTATCAACTTGATTTCTGGAACAAGAGAATCTCTCCGCTTTTTAAAGGTTGTGCAACCAGTTCTTTTGGACGGGGTGTTTCTCACTTTCAGGGCGGCTTTACTATCCACAGTCACGAAAGACTAACTCAGTTACTATAAGGCATGCACCAGACCTTCTAAAAACTAATAATTCTCTTCTCCCGCTTTTTCTTTAAAAAAGAATGAAAGGGAAAAAAAAAATCAAACCACCCAAATCTGCATTTTTTCCCTGGCTGGCAGATTTCCAAGATAAAGAGGACTGCTCTCCGGCTGGAACAGCAGCCGGGGCCTGCTCTCTAAACTCACAAAAGAGAACACCACACACAGAGAAAAAGCGACGGGTCTGACCGGCCAGAAACGTTTTCTCACCCTCTAAAGCAGTTTCTCAAATGAAAAAGGAAAACCCGACCATCAGCCCCACGCCCCTAGCCCCAGAGCCAGCCCGCGCCGTGCTGTTCCCACGCACCGCCAGACTGGGGCTGGCAGCGCCGGCAGGGTCGGGACGGGACGGAACGGCGGCTCCTTCGCGCCGGGTCGGGCCGGGATAAATCGCTCCTGTTTTGCGTAACTGGGGAACCAGAACCCACATGAAGTTTCCCCTCTTTGCAGTCACCCCAGTCCCAGGTGCATATTTTTTTTCTATTATTAGTATTATCTTTTAACAGGACAAGCGGAGGAGTCCAGGTCAGAGCGACGGCGGGTTACCGGAGCGGTGCTTACTCGGGAACTACGCGGCTTTTCCCCGCCGCCACGGCGCGGGGGTGCCGGGAGCGGCGGTGCGGGGCTGAGCCGGGGAGCGCGCTCCGGGGAGCGATTGGGCAACGTGGGAAGGGGGGAGGAAGAAAAAGAAACACCAAAAGGAAAGAAGCACAAACGATGAGATGTGCCAAGGCTTATTCCCATTTATTTCCTCCACCCCCACAAAAGAAAATAAGCCGAGAATCAGGAAGTCAGGGCTGCGTGATCGCTGTTACAGCTTTGGTTTTCTTCCTTTTTCTCCTCTTTCTGTGTTTTTGGATAGATGGGTTTTTTGGTGCTTGGTTTTTTGGTTGGTTTTGGTTTGGTTTTTTTTAAGGAAAAAAAGTAGTTGGACTTTCCCCTCCGCTCCCCACGGCAGTCTCCCGGGGCGCAGCCGGCAAAGCGGCGGCAGGACCCCCGCGCCCCGGCCCCCCGCGCCCTCCTACCTTTCTTTCCCTCCACGGCGAGACAGAGAGCGAGGCGCCCCAGCAGCAGCACCAGGACAGCGGCCCCGCGGGGCCCGGCAGCGGCGAGGGGGCTGCGGCCGCCCATACTTCGGGACCGCCGCTCCCTCGGCGAAGTGGGTGGGGGGTCGGACGGGACGGGCGCACGGAGGATTCCGCGGAGCCGCTCCTGCTCTGCTCCTCTCTTCTCCCGCGGCCGCGCTCAGCTCCTCTCCGGCGCTCTGCCCTGCGCGGCTCCGAGCAGCATGCTGGAGGGCGACCGTCGAGGTCTGCGCGCACACGTGCGTGCCCCGCTGCGGGCGGGCTGCTGCCTTCCTCCTCCTCCTCCTTCTCCTCCCCCCTCTGCTCCTCCTGCTGCAGGCGGTGGCGGGTGCGCAGGGGCTTGCGGAGCGGTTGGAGCCGGCTGTGGGACGGGGTGCGCCCAGCTGCGCTCTCTGCTCACTCGCGGAGCACAGGGGCTCCCTCTGGGGACGCCGAGCAGGAGGAGGAGGAGGATTGGGAGGGAGCAAGGAGGAGGGGGGAGGAGGAACTGGCGGCGCCTTCCCCGCCCAGGTGGAGAAGGGGTGGACACGCCACCTGTCCCGGAATATGGCGTGAAAGGAGGTATGAGTGGGGTGGAGGTAGTTTAGTCGTTCGTCCTTGCTCGGAAGGGTGGGGGAGATTTTCTACTTCCCGGCAGCTTCTGTCCGGCAGCTGCCAAAGGCATGAGCGTGCATTTGCGCCGCTGCTCGCAAAAAAGCGGCGTGGCCCTGGCACAGCTTCTGTCTTCTCTCCCGGGAGTGTTGGCGGGGGGCAGAGGATTTGCGGGAGTGCGGGTGCCCCCGGGGGGCTGCAGCAGAAACGCTGTCCCGCCCCGTTCCTTAGGGAGAACTGTCCCCTAGCAGCGCCAGGTAGAGGAGTGCGAGCGAGGAAGGACTGAGGCGTTTTACCGGGGAGCAGTAGCGGCGAAGCCGCTCCGGAGGTTCGGTCCGCTCCCTAGGGGAGCATCTCCGGAGCTCCGGCCTCGTTTCTTCTCCCCGAAATCAGCGGAGCCCGCTTGGCCTCTGCGAATAGTCCTGCTCTCGTTCTGGGCATTTTGCTGCCAATACTTGCAAGGCCAAGTGTGTGGGTGAAATAAAACCGCGCTGAATTTGTGCGTTTTTAGCACACGAATAACAGGGGCGGTATCTGCCCATACCGTTTCTATTCCCCTGCCACCAGCAGTGAGAAAGTGCTCCTTGTTCCGCGTAGCAAGTTACTTAATGAACACACAATCATACAAGTTTTTTTGAGGTGCTCCAAGGACATCCACAGACATTAAACGAAAGAGAGCATTTACAGTGCTCTTTCCCCCCAGCGTGTTTTCCTCCAAGAGGCAAAACCAAGCTATTCAATGTTTATTAAAACGTGCTTATGGTTACAAGCTCTTTTTCTAACAGGCTGTTCCTCTGGAAAGTGGGAGGAAGCACTGTCTTGTCGCTCAGGTAAGTAAATAGGACATAAAAGTGCCACTTTTATGGGCTGGGATTTCTTCGAGTAAATGATTCAACACTCAAGCTTGTTAAATGATGGTGGGTAGTTTCTTCATAAAGTTCTTGAGAAGACCTGGGTTACACAGGCAATAGGATATGAAGTGTTAGAACTGTAATGATTAAGTGGGAACTCCAGAACTGAAGTCAGTAATGACATGAGGTTTGGGAAACTACGTGCCAAACGCCTGTGTCTGTCACAGGGCACTGGAACACAACAGATTGCAAAATAGCCACTGAGTGTACCTTGACTTTCGTCTGCTATGCATGTTCCTCCGGAGAGATACCTTACTCTTCTTCTACCAGTCAACTTCCTCTGTAAATCTTTTTTTCTGATAATTTAACTAGTTACTGTCTTAACCAGGCAAAGAAAACTACCAACTCATTTACTTATCCTAGCACCTGACCACCTTTAACCATGTATCATCCCACCATGCCTGTGATCGTTTATTAAGATGAATTGGGTTACAACTCAGCTTTTGAATGCTGTGGCTGACATTCTGGTTTGATTATATTTTGTAAATAATGTGAAAGATGTACTTCGAAGTAAACTCAGACATTAATAACATCCAAGGAACTCTACTCATGTGACTGGTTTCATGGTTGTAACTGAGGGCAGAACCTGAGCTTACAATACAATATTAATGCAATTTGCTTCAAAGATTCTCACACAGTGCAACTTTGTAAACACAATATGTGTGGTTCATTTTGATTTATTTAGACAAATAGGAGGATCTTTAAAAGTGAGAGACCCAGGAAAAAGAGATCAGCTTCTAGGGAGGGAAGATTTGCAAAGCATCCTCAGCACACACTGATGATTACAGCTTGCATTATAAGAAAGGAAGTGCAATTAAGATAACCAAGAAATGAACTTCAAATCAGTTCTGTACTAAATAAAAATGTGCCCCTAGATGTGGACATTGAGCATCAAGCTACCACTGTAGGAGGCAACAGAGTTTTTAAAATCTAGAAGAAGAAGGGATTCAAAGTGACAAATGAAAAACAAACTAAACATAGGAAAAAAAGAAAACATCTTTTGCATGTGAACTCAGTGGAGAAACTTGTCCAAGCCCTGTCCTAACATGCTAAAGAACAAATACTTGCTTTGCAGATTTTTTTTTGTGCAATTATGATTCTACCTGCTATACTGAGCAAGAACATTTCATACTTGCTTCACCTCCCATCACGTACTGTCCTTACATAAATGCACATAAACTCAAGTATTTGATCCAAACTAAACTCCTCCTTCATTGCCAGCATGGTAAGCAAGAAGAGACTAGGCAAATTCCCCTTTAATTTTTTTTCCCACACTGCAGGTATCCGCTACAGGATACTCTCATCTGCTGCTGGTAGTGCAGTACTGCTGAAGGGGCTGCACAGCAAGCTGCCGTAGATTCCGTCCTCCCACCTTCGTGAGCACAAATGTGTTATTTTTGTGGCATTGTGTTCTGCTTGCCAAGGTCATGAGATACATAAAGAGACTCTAAGACTGTGGTTTGAGAAGCTTATCACAGGCAGGAATTTCAGGCCTTGAACAGTTTCTGAAATGGTTTGAATTCAAACATGACATTTTCCCTAAACAGCTGGTCACATACCTGGTGACTGCCTTTGGTACAACTCCTTTAAATCTAACGAAATGACATGAATTTTACCAAGGGCATACAATATTCATGTTGCAAAACTTTTATTACCAACTGTATGTGTGCATGCATCAAAGGTCATGGGACAAAGGCCAGTCTTTTGACCACGAGTTTTTAAATTGATAGTTCATCGTGAGAATACTAAATACGATATCGTTTTTCAGCTTTCTTCTTACTTGCTTGCCTTATGGTATGTATATATCTCCTGTCTTCTATATATTAAGTGTAAACATGCTGACCTATGAAGTGAAGTCATAGGTAGCATGTAAGCTGGTAGTTGTTTCACATGAAGATACTTCTGGATTGCAGAATTTGGCTGCAATTGCTCACCACCACTTGCCTGCGCCACTAAGGTGATTACTTTGCCACATGTGGAGAGAAGCTGTTAAGAGGATGAATAACTGATTTTCCTATCAGTGGAAAAAGCAGGATTAATTCTTGTATCTCTTCCACATTCCCTCAAAAAAAGAATAGAGTCTCAAAATCCTCTCAAGAGTAAAGAAATCCCTGCTACTGGGTCCTTTCCTTAAATGAAACAAAAATGTGTTGTTTTTCGTTATCCACTGAGAGCGGGTCAGCATTTGCCCTCCTAAAAAATTCATCAGCAACCATTCCTGGATGGCAATGCAGTTCTTCTCTGTGTGTTGCAAAAGTGATTCTAAAGGGCAGGCCTTTTACTGGAAGAGGAGAAATGAAGTAGAGCTGAATTAGCAGGGGTTTAGAATCAATTTGCTCAGATTTTGCATGTTTTTTGAGATAGTTGACGTTGTATTTTGCACTGTAGTTTGTATTCTACTGAGGTTTTAAAGCAAGGGCTCAGGTAATAATTCATGGAGCTTTATGGCATTTTGCATGTTGAAAACGTTCCACAAACATTAACTGATTTATCTTTGCAAATTTCCTGTAAAGCAGGTTAGTAGCTATCATTTCCATTTTATAGATGTAAAATAATTTGCCTTGGGCAGAGCGTTAGTGGCAGAGCTAGGGTTATCACTCCAGAGCTATTCATTCTAAACATTCTGCTTAAGCCTTCTCATGCTGCTTCTAGAGACTGTCCCTGATGAAAAGGGATGCATTTTTACGCACTCAGATTCTCTCTCTCTCTTCTCTTAACAGTTTGTTTGTATAGCATCACTTAGAAAGGACAACAACAACAAACATATGAGTATTGAAATCACACATGGGTATTGAAATCAAACCTTAGTTATAGTAAATTGCACAGTCAGTATTTCAACACATGATCATAGTATTATCTCTGAAGGGTTCCTACATGTTCTTTATTTTTTTTCATGTCCAGGTTTTATCTGTCATCTCAGTCATGAAGTTCAGTGTTGCGTTTTTCAGGGAAAATATACTTAAATCAGGAACAGACTTTTAATATTATTTAAACTCTGTTGGGGATTTGCAGCACCAGCTCATATGCTAATGAAAGTAGGCAACAAAACAGTAAGTATAAAAATAAAACCTGTGTGGCTGTTGCATGGGAGAAAGTGTGAGCTATCTACTCTCTGAATTATGTCTTCTCCTTGAAAAGACTCCCAAATTTTGTCCAGTAGAAAGCAAAAAAAAACAAACTTGTTATATGCATTTTGATTAACGTCTAAAGTAATTATAAGAGAAAAAAGGGTATAGCAAATTCTTTCAGTATTGACGATAAACATTGCAATTGGTAACAAACTGAAAAATGTTATCAGGGTATCATAAGAATAACTATACCATATTGACAAAAATATGCAGATTTACTTGCCGTATAGTTAATCTTTCCCCCTCACAAAATCTCAGTTGAACTCCTGGGTAATATGGTGTCTCCATTGCCATCTAGTAGATATTTTCAAAGGGTAGAATACATTCCCTGCTTAAAAGCATCCATCCCTTTGGTGTTTGTAACTTCATGTAGGGACTACTGTGTTTTTTCACAAACTTTAACAAGTCCAAAACTGGGCATTTCTTACTGTGTTCTTACCTCACCAAGTTTTATAATTTGTATGGGTAAGGACATCAGGACTGATACTGTCATGGAATAAGGTATGTTATATACAAAATCTTTGTTACTAAACAGTACAACAACTTCCTACATAAAAACAAGATTCTGCCTTATTTCTGTACTTTGTTAAGGTGACTTACGCCGATATTGCTATGCTACATATAGTTCTTCACTCAACCAGAAATCATACAACTCTATGATTGCAGCACAGTTGAACATGCTTTCAATAAATCGGATGTCAGTAGAAGCAGAGCTAACACAGAATCACAGAATGGATAAGGTTGGAAGGGACCATAGTCAGTCATCTGGTCCAACCTCCCTGCTCAAGCAGGGTCAGTCTAGAGCACTTTACACAGGATTGCATCCAGACAGGTCAGTATCCCCAGTGAGGGAGACTCCACAACCTCTCTGTGCAGTCTATTCCAGTGCTCGGTCACCCAAACCATAAAGAAGTTCTTTCTCATATTCAGAGGGAACTTCCTGTGCATCAGTTTCTGCCCTTTGCCTCTTGTGCTGCAGCTTGACACCACCAAGAAGAGCCTGGCTCCATCCTCTTTACACTCTCCCTTCAGTTACATATATACATTCATATGGTCCCCTCTCATGGACATGGCTTATGGACAGTTGCTTGTCCACCAAGACTCCCAGGGCCTTCTCCACAGAGCTGCTTTCCAGCAGGTCAGCTCCCAACCTGTATTGGTGCACAGGAGGAACATTACCAGATCCCACTGTATAGTTATTCAAGATGGGTGACTAGTAACAGCAGGTGTTTGATTATGAACACTGATACTGCTAATTGCATTACTGTCACTGTCCGTTCTGCACAAGCAAAAAATGAGCTTTATAGCTCTGCCCACCTATTTCCTGACCCACCGCATAGCCTGTCATAGCCCACGTATGTCCACAGTGACAAGGAGATGGGGACAACAAAACACAAGCCCATGCCACAAACTTTGCCTTAGGAAAAGTGGCATGAAGCCAAGCTCAGGTGTGATGATTGGCTGGTGTTGGTTGTATTTATCCCGCCCCTTCCAAGTCCTTTGACTGATCCCTTCCCAGCTCCCTCACAAAGTTCAATGCCATGTTCAATACCATTTGCTCAAAATATTGTCTCCTTGGGTGTTTGTAGAGCTGAGAAATCTACAGCAAAGAGAGAGTGAGGAAAGCTGGTAGCCCTGAGTAAATGCGCAAAGAATGTGAGTTGCATCAAGGGTGTGGCTAATGGGGGTTTCTTCAGATTCAGCCATCTCTTGCTGTTTGCATCCAAAGCGGACACAGATAAGAATGATAAGAGATTGCAACACTGTGATTCTGCTAAACAACTACAGCTACCAATCCTTATTTAGGCTAGCAAATATAAAGTAAATCAGCCTTCCCTTATATCCACTCCTTATTTTTCACTAAGGAGGTATTTCTACCTTGACTCATTCTCCCAGCCCTGTTAGACAGTAAGAACCCTAATGTTTATAGACACTTCCTTGCTTCTCGCTTCTCTGTGACTCCAGAGATATGCCACTGAAATCATTACCTTGCATTTTTCCACAGGAAAACTAAGCCCAATAGCAAAGCTGTCACTGAAGAGAATGGAAAAAGAACTTTTCTGTCACGTGCTTTGAGGTTTTGTCACCAAAGTATTTTAACCACAGAGTAGATGGTAATTTTTATTTAAAGCAGAATAAGTCATTATGCTTTAGAAAAAATTCTATCACATTTTATTCAGCACTGCATAGCTAACTTATAAAGACATATGTGGCAAAGGCTGGTCAATTCAATGTGATTAATCCAACCTAAATCCCGGAGATACTACAACTGCACTGAAAGAAATCCCATAGAACACGGCCAGGCAACCAGTTGCCTTTTTTCTTTTGTCATACCTCTAACTTCCAAAATCTTTCTCAGGTAAATGTTTTCTGCAGCATGTTGGAGACCATCAGCAAGTGTGACTGTGCAGAAGAGCAGGTTCTGGAAAGCAGAGAGGTCACAAAGTGCCTGACTTCCTAGCAATGGCATCTTTATTTTCAAATGAGGAGGATCCAATGTAAATGCCCCTGGGGAAGGCCTTAAGGCAGTTTGGCAAACATAGCAATGTACAATACTGAAAACTGAGATTTGGGTAACACGGTGTTGGAGGATTGGATTTGTAAAGCAAAACAACTGCAACACAGGCCCTGACATCCTCATTGCATGTATTCCTGAGCATTTTAGTTCAGACTGCCTCTTGTGATCCTATGGACTAAGTATTCATTACTTGTCAGGGTATGTTATGTACACCCCCGGAGCACATCTTTCAGTTTAACTCCGTTTGGAAGAAACACAGGTTACTCACCCCAAGGGCATGGCACGAAGAGGATCACACTCAGAAACACACTCCCAATCCATATCAGAATGCTTTTACAAATTTTTTGTTTTACCCTCTTCCTTATTTTCTTTTCTCTTTGCCAATACCCTTGCCCACAATCTGCTGTTTCTAGAAAATAAAGAAAACAACAATGAAATATTTGAGTTCCTACCAAAGTTTTAACCTATAGAAAGCAAGACAGGACCTGGATCCCAACTTCAGTCTTTGAGGTTTCCAAACTGGGCTGACCTCAAACCCAGAACATAAACAAACCCAGTCTTTTACAGGTTACCTAGAAAACCACTTGATATGAAAATGGCAATGGGATGAGAATGCCAAGCACTTCCCATTACCCAGCAATACTATGAGATAAACTAGATGAAGTAAACCCATGGATAATACAAAACACGTATAAGAGCTCTAATGAAAAGAGTAGGCTGAAAACAGCCAGGCAGCTGTTCAGGGAGCTATTCGAGTGGCACACACCAGTGAACAGGCAGGCTGGGAGCCAGGGCTGGCCACTGCATCCACAGGAATCAGGTGCTGCTGCTGAATCAGAGCAAAGTTAGTTAGTCCACAAACCAGATAATCAAGAATTGACATCACATTTTAGATGCTGTCAAAACATAGCTACAGAAAGGGGTTGAGAGGGGTCACCTGTGTGCTCCTGATCTTTTTCTTCCTTCCTATTTATAACATGGTCCCCAATACACCTCAGGATATGTGTTTGATCTCAACGCTCTGGCATTTACTTCTTGAGCTCTAGACAGCTTTTCTGTTCAGACAGATGAGCAATTCTCCAAGCATTTCAGTAAACTTTCCAGAAGTAATTAAGATATAGCTGTCTCTGCAGCTTCCTCTTCTCCAAAGTCAGATTCAGTCCTTAAAATCCTCACGTGACATGACAGCAAGAGGATGTGAACCTCTAATCCATTCCGTGTGCACACTCCCACCTTCATCAGACCCTCAGCTACTAGTGTGTGATATCCTGCACCACTGGTAAGAATGCAATATCCTGGTGTAATAGAAAGCATACCATGAAACAGCCCGGGGATATATGAAGATAAAGAAACCTGTCTCCTGCCAATTTTTTTTTTTCTGAAATGGGTCAGATTGGATAGGTTATTTCACGTTCTCCATCATCCCATCTTCATAAGCAGCTCCCCAAACTACAAGCTCCTCATCATTTGATTTCATGCATTACTTCCTTTCCCAGCCACTTCTTTAGAACTAGAGACCCAGTTAATTTAAAAAATGAAACCCAGCGCAAGAGCATTAACTTTTCCAGACTTGCTTCCTTCCTGACCTCACTGCTTATTTGACTGTAAAACAACCGATGCTGCAGTTTTCAAAGAGGCAAGTGAGGACCACAATTTCTATTCCCAGTCTGTGGGAGTGGGAAAGCAACTTTGGCATAAATACATGAAATTTGAGACGTTAAATATATTTTAAACCAGCTCCTTTTGCTTTAAACCTAATTTCCTCTGAAGACAGAAATTTATCACCAATGACTCAAGTTTCCTCAAGGTTTTATCAATTTAAACTTCAATAATGTTCTTTCTTTGTGTGTTCATGCTACATTGCCTAGCCCTCGCTTACCCAGCCAGTGCTTACTCATGCAAACCAATAATTTGGCTTTTCTGGTTTATTTGGGTGAGTGCTTTTTCATTATGTCCCTTGCCCAATCTATTAATTTGAGATGAGGGTCTTGTGGGAATTAATTATAAGTCTGGACATGGATGAGTGGTTTAAGATTTTACCTGTTTTCTATAAGGTTGCAGCATGTAGAAATGCTTGTTCTATATGGAGCAAGTAACAAATGCCTGGGCCTCTCAGCAGTGGAACTGCTGGAGACTGGTTTTCTACAAATGATTTTGCTTTTTCCCCTTGTTGTCTGCCATCTACACTACCCTCCTGTGCCCTCCACACAGGATAAGAGACAGCCAGTATGGAGATGTATGCATGGTAATTGGACATGTGGGCTGAGAGTGACACAACAGATAGCTGCTGAGGCTGCAGTATCTCCTCTTTACATACCACCAGATTTCACAAGGCTCATGAGATCCTCACTCCTCCATGGGATTTGGTTAAAATTAGTTAACAGGGCTGGGGACCAATAGATGTAATGACTGCGTGCATCTTGCTTCCAGACTAAAAAATCAAAAGCCGGCAAGAAGCTGTGATTGTCTGACTTGAAACAGTTGAAATGTATCCTTGATGTCCTTTGTAGTGCCTCAGGAATAATGGCAGGTTTAGAGAGTGCAACTCCATGACCTTATTTGAATTGGAGCATACTGCAGTATGTCTAAATGCTCTCTCCAGGCTTGTTTTTTAAGTTTCAAGAGACTATATCAGGACATAGGTGCAGTCCAAGGTTTCCAAAGTTGTTACAGCTAATGAGAGACGCATATGTGCTCCATGATTCTGATGTTTGTGATTTACAGATCTGCTCCTGACCTTTGTTTTTATCTCTGCATCTCACCCCTGAAGCTAACATAAAGTGCAACAGAAGCCAGATCTACTTGAACAAGCCCACACAGAAGTCAGAAGGCTTCCCTGCAGTTGACCACGGGCTCACGTAGACTTCCCTCAGGAAAGGAAACCAAGGAGATCGCCTTTCATTTACAGTTTCTCAAGAACCAGAAGATTGACTGTAAATGAACACCAGGCTTATATGAGTACAAAGAGGAAGGCAAGAGAAAATAAGAATGACAATGAAAAGGTCTCAACTGGGAGCCCATCGGTTCTTCTCTGGGAGACCTGCACAGTTTACTAGTGCAAAAAGGTAAAAAGTCTGTCCCAAAGTTGGTAAATTGCTGTGTGTGGCCTAAAAAAATTAGGTGCTGAAGTAGGAGCCAGAGCTTCAAAAGCTGGAAGTCTGTATGAGCCTAACTCTCCCTATGTAAAATGGGGATAACAAGTAGCACAAATACATAAACAGTTTTTAAGAATAACAATAACTACATGGTGCTTTACAGACAGGAGAGGCTTTAGGAATGCTAAGTATTCTTAAAATCTTGACCTTTCACCATGATTTTGGTTTGATATCTCTGAGATGGGGTTTTCTGTTTGAGGGAACCCCTGCACTCTCACTTCTTTAGTGAAGCTTCTTCCCTGAAGTAGAAAGTCGATGGGCAAAGTCGATGAGATACAGCATTGGCATTGCTTCTCTGATCACTCTAATTACTAATGTGGTGACAAGAGCAGTATAAATCAAGCCAGTTCAGCCAAGAGTTCTTACCACAGGCTGGTTAACCACTACATTAGTACGAACAGCTGACACTTAATTTTCTAGGAGGAATTAAAACAAAGGTAAAAGCTTGGAGGAGGCCATTTGTTTGTATGCGTGGGGAAGGGTAGGGGGAACATGAGGCCATGAACAGCAAACTCCATGGTTTCAACTAGTATAGATGCTTCAACCCTCCCTTTTGGCCTTGATATAGAGCCCACTGAGACTTACTCAGAGCCTAATGTGAAAAGGGGCACTGAACTTAGGTGGGATTTGCTACATAATGGTTGTGTATGTGCCTATAGGCCAGTCCAAAGCACACAAATAATTCACTGCCATTGGCAATCAGAGTGAAATGATGTATTTGCTTTCTTTCCATTTTAAAAAAAAATCCAGCCTTAGCATTTTAAATAGCAGCATTTCTCTAGGAAAAGCATTTGTTTACTTTAGTGCCAGTAAAATTCCTCAGAAGGACAGTCTGAGAAGTAGAAAGCCTCGTCTTATTCACATAACAAGTCCTGCAAGCTCTCTTCCAATGTTTCACCAATATGCCTCTACTCAAGGCCGGAAGATTAGACTTCATATTCAAAACAGCACAGATGTTTTCTTTAAGAATTAAATACCACAGCGTCTTTATAAATCTGGGTCTAACACAGAGAACTACCTCTAACACAGAAAACTACCACACAAATAGCAATGGCATTGCTAATCAGCACCGGTTTTGCTGGGGACAAGGCCAGGACATTGGGAAACTTGTGCTGCTGACACCTGCCCAAGAAGAGCAGAGCTCACTGGCCATCTTCTGCAGGCCCCATAGCCCACACGCCACAAGAACCTTATTTTACCGAAGGTTTCTCCCCTTGGTGCCCAGCTGTGCTGTGAAACTCATTGCCATAGGATGTTGTGATGCATATGAGCAATGCATAAAAGAATTCAAGTTCCTTGAGGGCTGTTAAATACAGGGACAGAAGCACAATCGTTTTCTCAGGAAAGGTATAACACCACAGCAGCCACTAGGATTGTTTGGGATGGGGAAGGAGAGGTGTCATGGAAACACAAATTTCAATTTGACACAGTACAGCTCCTCTTGCATCGAATTAATACTGGCAAGCAAAAGTGGAAGTCCTTAGGCACTGTTCTCCAGCTTTTAAGGCATTTACATACACAGAACACCTCTTCTTCTTCCTCTGGGGAGTGAATGGTCTTCATCCACCACCACTGGAGCTAGTTTTAAACAGCAGAGAAGGCTTGTCCCTTGTGTCAACTCAGGAGCTGCTCTCTCCCAGAACTCACAGAGTGGGACACACATTCTGTCCAGCTACAGAAGATAGTGGCGGAGTGTTGGGTGTATAGGGACTGCCATATCCTTGAGCTATCCATAGAGGTGGGGGATAATTTGAGTTGGGTTCCCCTGATTTGTCTCCGATACCAGGCTGCCGCACGCATGTTTCTGGCTGTTGGCTTCATTCCCACATGACACTAACCTACCCAGGATCTGTATGTGTGGGATCAGATCAACCCAGAAGTACAGGAGGGGAAGAGACAATATTTGGCCCTAATTTTACAGGGAAAGGCTCTAAAGCTTACCATGTGTTAAGTAACACTTCATTTCACCAGGAGCTTCCCTAATCTCAAAGGCATTACTCATGGAGGAGGGACCTACTCACCATGAGTAAAGGCTTTGGAATCTGGCCTTTAGTGTGGAGCTTTATGATAGCAATACTGAATATGTAAATCTCTGCTTTGTACAATATGTGCATGACATTAGGAAAACACTGCATAACAAAGAGCAAAATAAGGAAAGCATGTCCAGCACCTCAGTCTACATTCAAGCTTGCCCAGGTTATCTCAGCCCTGCTGATTTACAGGGCCATGAGGCAAGCTCTTGATCTTGTGTTCAAAAAAGTTGCAGGAACAAGATGCTGTCAAGTTATTTAAGGAATGTGGTTCTCTAAGAACTTATCAATTGCAATTTTGAACAGCACTAAGAAAAGAGACCAGCCTCTATAGGCACACATATGGCTTCCACAGATCCTAGCAGAGCCTCACGAAAGATGAGGATACTCAGGACCATGAACACCTGTGGCTTGACCTTCCTTTATCTCAAGCATCAGATTCCTCAGAATACCTTACAATGACAGAGAAAGAAAGGCAACAGAATTTGATCTTTGAAGACTTCTGGATGCATATTGCTTTGCTGTGGAAAAGCAGCATATACGAAACAGAAAGCATCTTTTCTGCTCTGCCTGTTGGGTATGCCCAGTGATTTAACCTCTCTGCTAGTACCACTATAAAAGAAGAGATCAAATTCATCAACTTATAGCCTCAGGATTTATGTTTTTAACTGATTTTGCAGGGGAGGCAGAAAGGGAAGGAAAAGGAATGGAGTTTGTTTCAAGCTTGTCTGTTCTCTTCATATAAAAAAAAAAAGTAGGAAAAAGACTCTTTTAATTATTTTTCCTGTAACAGAATGGGATTCAATGGATACACAGCCACTACACAGGTAAGTGTTGAAATTATGTTGTATATCACAAAAATACACATAGGTTCCTTGACTCCTTTAGTTTCGTATGTGGCTTGTAGTTCACAATCTACGAGATGTGAGAATGTGGTTAAGAGCAGAGAAATGAATAAAAAAACCCCAACATGTTATTCTAATGGGCAAATTCTTCACTCTACACCATATTATCTCACTAACTCTACACCATATTATCACTCTACACCATATTATCTCACTAACTCTACTTGAAATTAGACAACATCCAGTCTGAATATCTGCTCAGTTCCTGCCCTACACAGAGGTGTCAACAAGAGGGCACAAGCTGATTTTTATGATGTGAATCAAGTCTGGTGGAAACTATTACTTCTTAAGTTTCAGCAGTGGGTTGTTCCAATAGATGGTATAAAATAAAGACTATCCCTGCCCTAGGGGGTTGCAGTCTAAAAAAAGACCAGAGGGAAGTATTTGCCTCTTGCAAAGTGATTTATTCAGTTGATTCTCTGAGTTTATAATCTACTTTGAAGGTGGGCACATTTGTTGTGTAAGTTTTCGTTTCTGTGAGAAGCTCAGAATAGGCCATACTGATAATGTATGCTGTTTCCAGAAATTATGTTTGGTTAAAAAAAAATTCAAAAGATTGTTTCCTGTCTGTTCAGACATTTTGAAGTTGAAATTATTTAATTTATTGGTTAAGAATGAATTTTATTTCTAGACTTCTTTGAATAATGTTGCTAAAGAAAACATCTTATGAACAAAATGTGTCACTCCCAGAAGTGATTCCTTCTACGTTTTTGTTTTACTGAAAAATTCTGGGAAAAAACTATTTTAAAAAAAATTCCAAACCTGAAAGCTGCCAAACAGCCTGCTGTTCAGTAAATTCTGCCATAATAACCCAAACTAATAATTTCAAAAAAGAGTGATCATTATAAACAAACCTGCATCAAAGCAGAGGGCTGGACTAATTGTTGGATTGGGTAATCTGCAGGACTCTGATTTAGCATTCGAAGTCATAATTGGGTCCATGACCACCTGCTTTGGTCACTGGAAATGAATGCAGCTGGACTTGGCTGGTCACTGTATCAAACATTTGCTGAAGGATGCACATGAGCTTGTTAGCAGTTAGTTGTTGTTCAGGCTTTAGTCGAGTAAATTGTTGCTGAGCTTAAGTCTTGCTGTCAATAACAGCAGAAGTGGTAAAGGAAAGAAATAGCATTTCCTCTCTCCATTGCCACAGGGCTTTCTGAAGCACAACGGCATAAATGCATGATAGATAATCTACAATTCAGAATGCTTCCTGCACAGAGGAGGCAAAAAAAGTAACATGGCTTAGTGGGGACTGTAGGCTTTGTGTCAGACACCTGGTGTACCAGTGCACGCCTCTGCCAATTACTTGCTCTGTATCCTTCAGCAAAGGGCATAGCCTCTGACCCTGCACTTCACTTTCCCTTAGATAATGATATCTACCTTCTTTTTAAAAAATATTCTAAAATATACATGTAAGATAGGTCGGATCATTACAGAGCAGGCACACAAACAAATATATACACACCCAGACAAGCCATAGTGATACATAAAATGCAGACACTCCCATGCACAGAAATGTACTGATGACCTTAGGCTAATGACTGAAGTCTGGGTGGTACTGCTGGTATTCGCAGAGCACACACTCACATAGCTGTGCAGGTCTGCGCAGGCAGCCAACCAGCCCTTTTGCATGACGTTGGCCAGCGCTGGTGTTCCCGGGCACGCTGAGCCATTTGGGGTAGCTGGCAGCTGCTGGGATGCTACTGGGCAGACAGCTCTGCTAGCTCTTCTCTAGCCTCAGAGGGGAGAGCTTATAGTCATAATGAAGGAAGAGGGAAAACAGTTCCCACTTTCTGGAGAGCTGGGATTTTTATTTACTTATTTGTCATAGCTGCTATTTAATTTAAAGACCTTATGTATGTAGCAGGAGCCTCACTAAAGTAAATGTGGCACAGCTGGTGGCCAGGTTCCAGAAGTGTGTCTTGTTCAACACTTTCCACAGTAGCGAATGGCCTGGCCTTTTCCATGTGGTTTAAAACTGATGTGTTTGGAAATGTGGAAATGAAAAGCCTTGGGAGAAGAAAGGAAAGAAAGGGAAAATAGGTTGTGGAGCATACCTATTTCCCCAATTTTAAGTGCAATTTTAGAAGCAATCTAAAACAGTTCATTCCAGGTGGGCCCATGCTTTGTAATTTTTGCACTTCCAGAGTCCTCCCACAGGATATCAGGTTATTAATATTATTTTATCAGAAACAAATCTCACAAATATATCCTATTCTCAGTACGCAGCACTGCAGCTCACTCTGCTGAGAGAGATTTAGCCGAGCAATAGCCCCTTCGCTGTCTGACAGCCTCAAGTCTTACAGCAGCTCATGTGTGGTTCACAACTTAGTCTTGTTTCATGTATTTTTTGCTAGATCACCTGCAAACTTGTGAAGTGAAACTGTTGTTCTTTAAAAGAAAAAGCTCTAGTGATGCTCCTGCTCTCTACGAATGGAGCCCTTTCCTCCAAGCTTCGTGCAGGGTTCCTGTCCAATCTGATGCAAGGTGCTTCAAACTGTCATTAGCACAGACTGAACAGCACAGGTCAAATTACTGCATCCACAGTGTTCTGGTTAGAATCATAAGCTGTAAATTACTCCATCCCAAAAGGAAAAGGCTTACCATACGTTGCCCCCCTTAGTCTGCCTAAGATTTTGCCCAGATACAAGTTCAGTCACATGTGAATAGCACTGTTTGTGAACTGAAATAGTATGTGAAACTTTGGACCTGTCCTGCCTCATAAATAGGGCTCAAGTTCAGAAGTTATTCAGAAACTGTTTATAGCAGTTCTGTATAATCAAATCAAAACTGAAAGCACCCAAACAATGATCAATGCCGGAACTCAAACACCTCAGCATGCTTTTGGCTATGCCATAACCATGCAAATCAGTCTAATTTCTCATTGTGTATATTCAAACTGGAAACTACTCTGCAAGCATTTGACCCTGAATAAAACTACTGCTTTATTGGGCAATGCAATCCTAGGTGTACTTATAGGAGACTTAAAGTTTATTTCATATGCAGGCAAATAACTTTATCACCCTTTGACTTGTTTTATTGCTTTGTCTTTCAACACCTTAGATATTATGGGATCTTCCTAAGTTTCTCTTCCAGCAGCACCTCCCTGCCTGCTACTACTAACCCTTCAGGCACTGCTTCTAGTTTGGTGACTCCTAATTACCAAAAATAAAAGATCCTTTAAACCTGCTTTCTGAGATGAAACAGTCTTGTTAGATATGAGAAAGTCCCCTCAGAGAGAGAGATACATTCTGTAATGAAAGAGATTTCCACTGAACTTCTCATCCTTTTCAAACCAAAGACAAGAATAATAAATAGATTTAAGAAAAAAGATAGATTTAAATAATTTAATATATTAATAAAGGATTTCTACATATTTTCTTAATGAAATAGATTTATAGGAAATTAGGTTTATTTAGTTCTTCTGTTCCTGGAACTACTCCTTTTACTAATCTCAAGATAGTAATGATTTTTACATATTTGTCAGAATTGCTCAACAAATGTTTGTAATAGTTAAGACACATTCCATTTCCATTTGCCTCTTTGAGGCAAAGTATCTTCTCAGTTTTTTGATGCTTGACACTATATCTGGCCAGCATGACTCAGCACGGGAATATGATTTCTGTGCCCTGAATGGATGACTCATTCTGTGCATACGAGAACAGTGCCTGAAGAGCATGTAGAAAAAGATAAGGAAAAGAGAATCCTTTTAGAATCTGCTTCAGGAATGTTAAACATGCTCTGTAAATATTATTGGCTTTTTCTATATAGGAATATAAATAGTCTGTGATTTGAAGATGAAAAAAAAGTAATCAAATTTACCAACAGTTCCTATACTCACACTTTCTTGGCACAAAATAATTTCCTGTAGGTTTTGGCACTTTTTTTGGTAAATGCATTTAATGAATGGATTAGCATTTGTGTCTGGAGAAATAAAATGCCTCTCAAATATTCCTGTGCACAAATTTGATAACTAGTTGAGTTGCTTAATGCACTATTAAAAGAAATCAGATGGTGAACATAGTACAAAGACCATAAGGAGACAATCCATATGCACTGACTTACAAGAAGTCAAGTGAAATGGACTTAGTAAACATGCTTGCCAAAACCAAAACAGATGTTCCCAAATAACATCACATCCAATACTAAGACCACAGTCACCAAGAGATGGGATGACTACAGCGACCCTCTGTGTGCAGAGGCTTTCCCTGCGAAACATCTTGACGGAGTACTCAGCCTACTCTTGAAACAGCTCACACAAGGGTTACTGCTTTTATGAAACACCCAAGAAAGCTTAACCATTCCCCAGTCTCTCACTCCAGGAGCAATAGATGGTTGTGGAAGCTTAGCTTTAAGTCTGTAGAAATGCTTGACCGACATCTGCTGTATTTTAATATACAGGTAATAACGTTTTATAGATGCTGGAAAATGCAGAGACACAGACAAAAAGGATTAAAGCTAGTATTTTTTTCAGTTCAATGTGACTATTATTAGGAGTTCTGCATTTTACTCTGTTCACTGCCTAGGTATAGCTAGAGACCAGGGAAAAAGTGATCTGAGGAAGAAAAAAAAAATCAGACTGCCTTGAGTCAGAGTGCATCTCATGCAATCATGCAGTAGCCTGTAGTACACCTTGACCACAGCACTCAGGCACTCCAGGCAGAAGAGCCCAATGGCTAAAGAATATGACAAACAGGCAAAACACTTGAACTGAACACCAGTCACCTCGCATTCCCACTGTGGGCAAAATGTCCCAGCTTGTGTTTTCCAAAGTTTATGAGTGCCATGAGGTTCTAGTTGCCTCTATGAAATTGGCCTCTTGCCTTCCCAGAGCAAAATGTACCCATCTGTAGAGCTAGACATTAATTCTTACCTCACAAGAGTTTAGTAAAATTTGAAGGATGCTACTCAAGACCTTTGCCTGAAAAGTGCTCCCAGTGAATCATTATAGATTGTTACCAGGTCTGTATTTTTAAATAACGAAAAAGAAGCCTCAGTCACTTGATTAAAAGGCTATTGCATACCAGCACAGACCGATAATTTTCTTCCTAGAAGCCAAGCCATATGATTTAGGAATGAAGAATGCTTATGGCTCTTGCACAGGACTTGCTGATAGCCCTGCTCACTTCAACAAGGAAATCTAGTCCTTACCTGGCTCCTTGCTGAGAAGATTGTGGTGAGGTAGGGTAGACACATCTGTTGAGTATTGGTGGTCTTCTTGTGAACTGGACAGAATGGGACAACAGAGATAGCTGCCTATCGTGGCTTTGCCCAGGTTGAGAAAGAACAGCAGGCAAATGAGGTGCCCAGGTGCTCTGGGGGCTGAACCAGAGCCTGAGACCCACAAGAGTTTTTCTTCTCCATGGCAGGAGTTGAGCCCCGCAGAAGCACCTGTCAGTTGCATGGCTATTCAAAAACATTTATTCAAATGCTACAAAACACTAAAACTTCCATGTTCAATTCAAAACTATAGTTCAGCTGAGGTGAGTGACTCTCAGAGGGTCTCGACTTAAGACAGTCTGTAGCATATGAAGTCAGAATCAAGCTCCTAATCAAGTTTTTTCAGGTTAGCTATGCCAAGTTTCCTTTAGGGACTTTTGACCTCTAGAGCATAATTTCCTTACATGTCCTGCAACCTCAAAGTTTTCAGGGGTGTTCAGCACTCCAGGGTCATGAAGCTCTTCTCTGAGGGCATCACCTGATAAGGAAATTATTTGTTTTCTATCTTGCTGTCTGGCATTGTTTTACGAAGCCTGTCTGATTCTCATACATGCTATTGAGGTTGTGTTTTTGCTAATCATTGGACTCGTTCTATTTTTCTTAGTCCATGTTTATAAATAATGGTTTGAACAACACTTTTTTTAATGTGAAACGTGATATTTGGTATCTTTCTTAAACCCTCTGCCTTGGTTTAACAGAGAATTCCAATCTACATATTTTAAAGAAAGTGTCATGCTCATTGGTGCGGCATGAAAACTTTAAAAATTGGTATGGAAAAATACCCCTGGCAAATAAATGAATGAGAGAGAAGTAAATCCCTTTTCTGTCAATATTAAAAAAACCTAAAAATTCTAAAAAGGTGATCTGTAGATGCACCACCAAAAGGTAAAGAAGCAAAGATCATATTTATTAATATGATCTGATTACTAAAACCAGTCACCCTATTTCTGGATGACAGAGTTTTGAGTGTCTGTGGCTTACAATACCAGATAGAGAAGTATCTGTTCAGATACCAGGAGAAGGAGGGAAAGGGACTATGGTGCCTCATCCCTGGGACCTGGGAACGCTCCCCCATCCAAACAGATGCTTTTTCACCTCCTGCACTGAGTTCAATTAAGTTGTAGGACAACTTCAGGGAATATGTAGATACCCCCATGCTATTTCTTTCTCTACTTCTCTGTCAATGTAAGTTTGGAGGGAACTGAGCACAGGCCATGCCAAGAAAGCTTCCCTGGGGAATGTCACTGGATCATTGCTCAGTTCCAGCAGTCCCAAGCGGGGAGTCAGACTGCCATGCATAGTTCAAAGCAGCTTTTCTAGAAGAACAATTGCAATCTGTGGCGAGTTAACCCTTGAAAATTTTCTTCCACAGTACAGTAAAATTTTTACTATTAGTAGTTATTTGTACCCAAATCATCTCTTTTCCCTGCTAGGCATCTATATACTTGCTGCATTAGGGAATGCCAGCAGAATAAACACTGTTCTATAAGCCTGTGGAATTTATGATATGATTGGGAGCTGGGAAAAAATGCTTTGTCTGTGCCTTGCTAACTCTGTGGTAGCATAAAGCTGAAGACAGGCATCAAAACATTACCTGAGAGAATGCAAAACAGACTTGAGAATATTTTGCACTTACCAGAGCCTTAATCAAATTTGGAGAGGTAAATATATTTATAGCTGCTTTCAGAAATGTCTACACTGAAGTCAACTGTGCACAAGAACTCAGTGCTTTCGACACTTAAACTTTAAAGGAACGAAATAGCTCCAAAGATATAATTCAGTACTAAACACTGCCATCTTTGCTTTTATGAATTATTATTTTACAACTTACCACGTACATGTCACAATGAATTTAAGTAGCTGTTTCCTGCTATCTACAACCTAACTTCAGTCATTTACAGTTACATCAGACAAGATTGCAGATTTTGTCTGACGCCTAACCTAATTCCTACATCACTGAAGCATATTGAACTCTGGGGAGGAATTCTCTGTGGAGCAACTTACCCAAAAATATCCTTATCATGAGGCAAATCTTGAACATGGGGAGCAGCATCTTGCCCTAATCTATCAGCCACACGACATTTCTGGAGCAACGAGGAATTCTGTAACTACACTGCGATCATTATGACGATGTATAGGTTGCCACAGCATCTTGTTCCACGTGAAACAAAGAGCAGAGCCAAATGTAGCTTTTAATCATCTGTAATGGGCTGTTTAGGACAAACCAACTTGGCCATAGATGTTGTGTTTTGAATGGATTACTTTTCTTTTGAAAGAAAACACTGCAGAAGGACTTGCTGTCTTCTACAGCCAGGACAGTACTCCACTAGTTAGGTTTGAAAATGTAGTTCCACCACCAATCTTGAATATATTACTCTTTATTTCTGCAAGGAGAATAAAAACAATTCTACTTGCTTTAAGGAATATGCCTTAAATTATGCCCACTGCTCAGTACACCTGCGTGTGTATACTGTATTAGAAGCACACCCACACTTCAAAAATATCAGTGACGTGTATACTTTCAAGGTGGGTTTCTTTCGTCTCCTTTTGTTCTGCTGATAATTTTCTCTCTCTGTGTATGTACATGTTCAGATGTTATTGAACCACCAGGTGTCCAAACAAACTTAAATGACTCTTTAGCTATGTGAGGAAAATACCATTTTTCATGTAATCCTACTACACCTCATGCTACTTATAGCTTAGTTTCCTAAGGCACTGAGGTTTATGTAATTGTGCACTGTGTGTATATGTTTATGTGTATGCATAACTTGACTCAGTCTCCTTCTAGTAACCTTTAATCCTGCTGGCCAGCCAGTCCAATGTAAAAAAAACTTGCTAGCCTCACATATTTTAAGTTCCTCCAGCAAGAAAAATAGGCAAGCCAATAGTGAGGAGAACACCCTCATAAACTCTCCCACTGAGAAGGCTACTGCATGGATGCCCTGGCTGAGTGCAGAGTGAAATGTCCTGAAATCTAGTCCTGCAGAAGCAATGCAAGTATGCATCCACTTAGATGCAAGACAAAACCATAGGAAACCAGACTCCACCATCTCCACAGCTCTTGGATAAGTTGTGTGTGACCTAGATACGGGTTAAGGTTTAGGTTGCCTCTCGAGACATAGCCACTGTCACATTTCTCGTTCAGGGTACCCCTACCCAATTCTTACATCACTGAAGCCTACTGAACATTAAAATTCCCTGCAGAGCAACTCACACAAAAATAACCTGTATTAATGAAGATGTGGAGCCCTTCTGTAGGCCCGAGGGCCATCATGCTTTACAAATTAACCTCTCATGGTACATGTCCTTTTCTTCCCTCTTTATTTAAGGTGCTCAGTAATTTGCTACCTGTACAATGACTGACAACTACAACATGTTCCAAGCTATGGTTGTGAATTCAGCAGTGAGGGAGGAGAGAGGAGAGCTCATTGACCCCATCTGCTTTAGCTGCTGATGGCTATTATTACCTCAGATCCACAAATAGCTCAGATGGGTTACTCAACTCCTTCTTTCACCTTTCTTTTCCCTGCAGTCCAGGGAATTGGCTACATTATCAAGGCTACAGAAGCCCTGTGCATAAACCAGTGTGTCGAAACATCCTTTTCCCAATTCCCCAATCATCTTGCAACAGCCTACCTTCTTTTTGTGCCATCCATCCATGGTCAGAGGACATGTTGGCTGTTCAGCAGCACAGCTGACCCATCAGCAGACAGACAAGACTGGAAAAAGAGCATGCAATTCCTGCCAACTCATCAAGCAGCATTGCTTCCTTATACCCAATTGGATGCAAATTGCTCTGTCTTTCTGAAATGGTGATTAGAGTTAGATCAGCAAATGTACTATTCATTTTCCTCATAGGAATGCCTTGTTCCCATAATAGTATTGCCTTTGTACAGCCAGTAGGAAGTGTCCTGGGCTTTGTAAGTCATAGAATATCTTAAACTGGAAGGGACCTGTAAGGATCATTCAGTCCAACTCCCTGCTTCTCATGGGTCTAAAATATAGGACACTAAAATATATGACAACATTTTCCAGATAGTCCTTAATTTCGTTCAGGCTTGGTGCCCTAGCCACATCCTTTGGGGAGCCTGTTCCACCACCCAACCACCTTCTCAATGAAGCATCTTTTCCTAATGTTCAATCTGAACTTCACCTGATGCTTCATTCCATCTCCTCATGTCCTATCACTGGTCACCAAAAAGGGGAGGTCAGCACCTCCCCCTTCACTGTCCCTTGGAGAAAGTTAGTAGACTGATGAAGCCTCATCTCAGCCTTCTCTAAGTTGAACAAGCCAAGTGACCTCAGCTGCTCGTTTAACCTTGGCAATACCTCCAACCTAGGTGAATCATCATTTTCATCATTTGCTTCCAGTTCCAGAGGCTCAAACATATTGTACATGGGATGAGTACAGATTATATATTGCTATATGATAAGCATAACTTGTGGTTTTTTGAACAAGATACACTAAAATTAGGTAACCAAACAGCACACAAAATAATCCCTTAAGCAAAATTTCAAATGAGGATTTCTGTCAAGACCTATGACCATGCCAGAGAACAGCAAGAGAAAGATTGTTTCATGATAGGGGATAAGCCAGAGGCCAAGAGTGATCCCATTGCAAGCAACCCACAGGGTGAGAATAATGTGATCCAGTGACAATCCCCTATAATGCAAGTTGATGAATCAAGTTCAGAGGACATTCCAGAGTCCAGTCATAACCAGCAGGAGGCAGAGCTAGAGGTCCACCCAGGAGACGGGTCAAAGACAGAACTGAGTACAAGCATACCCATAATATAGTTCAGACAAGAACCAAAAGGCCAGGGCTATGTTTAAATGGGGATTCTGGGCCCATTGTCAGAGGGTGTGGGAGAGGCCAGTGTGAGTCTGATTTGGGCTATTAAGGTCTATTTGTGCCCTAAGAGCACTGAAAAGAGCTTGAAAATTTAGCCCTGGTAAGGTATCAGGACAACATTGATTGCTGTTCACAGAGCTTCCTCTCTGTGTCTCTCTGTCCATCTATCCCCCCAGAAATAGCTCCCACAAAACCTCCTGTGGTCCAAAACTAACAGTGTTTGATGGAGTAATCAGTGTGCACCTGTATCAAGGAAAAGCCACTACCAGTACAATGGGTGGAGCCACAGACAGTGACACCAACTGGGAACTAATGATTCACAGGTGATGGATCACCACCCAGCGCTAGAAACGACCTGCAGTACAAAAGCAAACCCATAGCTGATAAATTAAATGCTTTTTGGTTTCTAGGTCAGCAAAGCAGGTTTATTGCAAAGAGTACCTGCTAATTGTTCAGCTCTTTAGTTCAAAGACAAGCCACCTTGCACACTCAGGTTTTCTTGCAGTGGAAAGCACTGTGTAGATATGAGGCATGGGAGAGCTGGGGGAAGAATGCATGGAGACTTTAGTGTCAGGACGTATCCAGAGCTCCTGCCCACCCCAGGGAGACAATGCTCCCAGGAATGCAGTGCACACAGAACCACCTTATTCCATGACAGGTAGCACAGCCAAGGTGGAGAAACCAGCAAAGAAATAAATGAAATTTGATTACCAGCATTGCCTCCAAAACCATGGATGCCCAACTGCAACATGGCCAGTTGTTGTGGTTGCCCAGTCTCTAAAGTCAATAGGAGGGCAAGCAAATGCTCATGAAAATGAGTTCACATATTGCACTTTGATACCGTATCAACACAGTGGGGAGTGACCCCTATTGAATACCTCCCACACCTTGAGGCATCACCACAAGATTCTTCTTAGTGTTTGAACATTAAAGCTATCATAAGGTAAAGTGGTATTGTTGTGAGGTTAAAAGCCAGAGAAGGAGTCAGCCTTTCGGCAATGTCATGTTCGCTTGATGATAAAAGCTCTTTGCTATCTCAGAACTGTGTTTGACAAAACCATACATTTTAAATGGATATTCTTTTCTCCCAGAATTGCCATCTATGTTGGAACTCTGTTGCCACTATAGCTAATGGTATAAAAATATTTGTGTGAATGCAAACACTGGAAAGGCAGAGAAAAAAACCTCCATTTTATCTGTTATGAAATTTCCAAAAAGATGCCTCATAGAATGACTGCAGAAAAAAATTACCTTATTTTCTTTTTATGGTGTGACACAGTGTCAAGTCATGCTGGCTTTGGCTGTAATCTTATCAACAGTATCTAATCCTTTAGAAATCTCTTCTAGAATTTCAGTTGAAGTACCTTTCTGGAAAAAGAGGACTCTTGAGAAAGAAAAGTAGTTGTACAAGATGACCTAATAGTTGAATAATCTTTTCGCTTTAGGGAAAGCATGAAAAAACATGAAAGTTACCAAACAGGGTGATCAGAAATAACTGGAAATACGTGTCCTGAAGGGTGGGATGTGATAGATCCCAAGGGTGGCTCAAAAACTCACTAACAGTTATTTTCCCCTTCTAAACCTGGAGGTCTTTGGAGATTCACACTTTTCATTACTTTAATCTCTTTCTCCCACACACACATACACACACACACACACACACACACACACACACACACACACACACGGTCATTTACAAACATACAGTGCCAGGATCTAGACAAATATATACTGTTGATAGAAAATAAATGGCAGTATAGGAGCCCTAGAGATCCAAGAACTTTCCTGTTTTTATTTAAAGGCTTGTTACTGAACTGACAGACTCTCCCTTCAGGTATCTACCATGCGTATGTTGCCCAAAGATGCATAATTTATACTCTATGTTGTTGAACATGTGTTTTCTCAAGTTTTCTCTGCAGAGCTAATTCAGCATAATAACAGTGAACTGTAAAAACATCCCTTAGACATGACAATAGTAATATATATTTTTTTTAATGAGGCCTTCTTAGCTCCCTGCCAAATAAGACCTAAGCAAATCATCATTCATTAGGGAAGCTTGAGTAACATGCTAAGGACCAAAATTTGCTTAAGAGTCTGAAGTTATCACTGGGCAAATGTCCAGTGTTTCTTTGGATTTGCAGGTGCATAGAAAGAGTAGTTTTTCCTGAAGTTATTTTTGTATTCTTCTACTTTGTAGATATGTATTTAAATACAGAAATTCACATGAACATAATACCTGAGAAGTTACTTTCTTAATAAAAAAACAAGTATAGAAACTAGGTCAAATGCTCGTCCTATTTCCAACCTCATTGACTTCAGAGATTTAGTAACCTGCCAAGGACTAAAATTTGGCTCTTTGTTTCCAGAAAGGATTATGATTAGGTAATCTGAAACCATGTAACCTTTGTGCATTCATTAAATGTGAAAGTAATAGAATTACTGGCGTACAAAGTACTTTCAGACTATGCCTGTGAGACTGGCTGTCAGCCTTTTCAGAGAACAACCTTGCCTCTTTCCCCTCCTTGAACTGGAATGCAGAAAAAACACAAAACCCCCAGAACAGACTCACTAGAATATAGGGTAGGGTTAGGGTAAGGGGAGTCAAACCCAGGCTTTCCTGAGGCAGATTAGCAGCAAGTGATTTTAGTAATTTGCGGTATCAGATGGCTTGTGCCAGTTATCAGACATGTTAGGGAGGGAGTCAGAGCAACCTGTAGAAAAATGGAAGGGAAACTGGCTGGCCTTAATGGGAGCAAATGGGTAGGCAGACTGCATACATCTGTAGGGGGACATCTGTCCTGCGGGACCACTGCAACAC
Organism: Neopelma chrysocephalum; assembly: GCF_003984885.1. Lineage (NCBI taxonomy): Eukaryota > Metazoa > Chordata > Aves > Passeriformes > Pipridae > Neopelma > Neopelma chrysocephalum. The sequence continues at coordinate 19,828,952 of NW_020897695.1, read as the reverse complement.
ATCTGAGTCAAAGAGACTAGAAGAAGAGCTCTTCAGAACAGGGTGGCTGCTAGTGGCTGCCATGACATCAGAAAGGGAAGGTACATGAAGTTTTTAGGCAAAGCAGAGGATTTGTGGCTCTAGGGAAAAGAACAAAGGAAGACAAAGGATAAATGTCACCTGAGGTGCCAGGGTCAACAGTGAGACTGACAGCTCTCCAGTTTGGAAGTAAGCAACTGACAATGTGCATTTGCAGCCCAGAAAACCAACCTTATCCTGGGCTGCAAAAAAAGAATTGTGGCCAGCATGTCATCTACTTCTCTACTCTGGTCTTGTGAGATCCCACCTGGATTGCTGCATCCAACTCTGGTGTCATCAGCACAGGAAAAACATGGACCTGTTGGAGTGGGTCCAGAGGAGGGCCACAAAATGGTCAGAGGGATGGAGCACCTGTCCTATGAAGACAGGCTGAGAGAATTGGGGCTGTTCAACTTGGAGAAGAGAAGGCTCCATGGAGACCTTATTATGGCCTTTCAATACTTAAAGGGGGCTTATAAGAATGATGGGGACAGATTTTTAGTAGGGCCTGTTGTTAAAAGACAAGGTGTAATGGCTTCCTGACCTAGCTGAAGATGTCCATGCTCATTGCAGGGGGGTTGGTCTTTAAAGGGCCTTTCCAACCCAAACTATGATTCTATGAACCAGAAATACTGTAACAACACATCTGAATGCCTAGCAAAGGAAGGGCTTGGATTTGACAGGTTTTAATGAGTCTACAAAGCTAAATAACTCAAGACTCTCAGAAAAGAGGTGCTTAAGTAGTCTTGAAATCATCTTAAAATTTGCCTGACTTATGGTGAGACTTGAAGAGAATGTAAGAGAGAGCCTCTACCCCCAGGCTGGCCCACCATGAGATGCTTTAAAGGGGGTTATTTTTCTGTGTGTAAAGAGAAAGCTTTCAAAATAAGTCTTTAACCTGTCTCAAAGATGTTCTAAAACATGTAGCCAGTGCACATACTCAGTGCAGTGAGGTATGAGTACACTTGGGAAGTAGTTCGAACTTTGGTTGGGGGATTGAACCAAGGCACAGAATTGAGAACACCTGACACAAGAGTAGCCTGAAAAAGAAGACTCCACACACAAGCATAGCGCATCCTCATTTAGGGTCAGAAAAGGAACAGACAATGTTGTGTCTTGAATGCCTTTGCATCTGGCTGACAGAAGGTTATCTCCAGTCTGAGGTGCAGACAGTGATATATTACTCTGGCTTGTGAAATGTCTAAGACACAGTGGCTTGGACAAGGTCTGATGTGGATGTTATAGATATATTTCCTAAGAAACAAGTATAAGAAGTCCCAGGAGCAAACATGATCAGTAGAGCCTTAGTTATGGCTCCATTTTGTTCTACTGCAATCAACTGTTCCCAGGGTTTGGGTTAGAGGTATCCCCCACAAGCCAGTATGAATGAGGCTGCACTGATTTTGGTTGCTTTCACTCTGCACTGTGCTACCAACTTATCCCAGCTGGTCTTCTACCCTTATATATTTTAGCATGTCCTCCTACCATTTATCAGGGCATGAAACAAATGCCCTCAGATGGACTACGTGCTCTGGAGGAACAGAGTCCTCACATTAGATCATTCACTCTGAACACAAAAAAGACAGCTTGCAATCAGGAGGGCATTGAATGGCTTGCGCTCTGCTGACTGGGAGGGTGGATGTCTCTCTACATCTGCACCTGCATGCTTACTCTTAAATAGGCAGAGTTACAAGGCCTTTTGGAAATAAGACACACGAAGTTGTAGGGCAGTGGTTCAGATTTCCTTCAGTTTTGACCCTCTCCCCTCTCATAGGGCAGATGCACTTCCTTCAACTTTGCAGATTCTTCTCTTTTGAAAGACATCAAAGTTGGCAATTCAGCCTTGTGTTTTCTAAAAATAATTTTAAGGAATTATTTCCCAACTTTCCCTTCTTTTCTATTTTCCTCGTGCCCTACATCAAGTGCAAGACCTCTGAATAGCAACAAGTCACAGGAGATACTGGCAATCTTCCTGTTCTGAGTTAGGAGAACCATTTCTTTAATGACAATCTCAGTGGGATCAAGATTAGTTCTTTCTTAATTTATTTGTCACTGAGCGGAGCACTCCGAAAATATATGTTGTAATGCCTAGTGCATTCCTGTGAGAGGTGTATCACTCCCAGTCACGTGGCAACAGCTTTACTCAAAGACTGCAGTGTATGTATTCTGAACTGCATTATTATGCACATACTCAAACGTGTAAATATGTTGCATTGTTTTTGTGATCATAATCAAGCTGTCTATGCAAAGCAGACATCAATCTCACATTCAGGCACTGGGACAGAACTTCCATTGCAAAAACAGATCAGTCAGGTGTTGCGTGGGGTTGCCATGTTCCCAAAAGGCTGTAGTTCTAAGAGCTGGCATCTCAAAAACATTCTCTTCATGTGTTTGCTTCCTCCTTTTGTGCACTGCTGCCTGTATGTGTGTTTACACGCACAGACCATGTCCTGTATAAGTAAACACTGTGAAGGGAACATATGCATTACATGGGTCCATATACGTAAGTGCAGAAGAAATGCCTCTTCTTTTTTTTTAGAAAAGCAAGTATCACTAGGACCACGTGTTGCCTTTGGACTCTAACTAAATTTATAAATATAAATATAAATACTTCGTAATATTTATAAAGTGGCAGAAAGTACTGAAGGAATGTCTACTTGGTGGGATGGATAGTAACACATTTTAGATCTATTACTTACGTAAGAAACACTGAAGATGTGCTCCTAAAGACATGAATTTGAACAAAGGTAAAGAATTACGTTTTGTAGATCATTCCTTAATTTCTGTAGAGTTTAAATGAAGATAGCTTTTTTACTTGTTGAAGGTTTTTCTCCTCATATATACACCTTTTTGAATTATTTTACTCAAGTCCATACATAGTTTTCTGCAGCAGAAACTGTTTTGAATACATCTGCTTGCACACCTTTAAGAGCTGAAAAGTTAGTAATCTTTAAAAAATTATTAGACCTGACAGAAAATATTCCACTGAGACTTTCTTTCTCTTGTTTTCTTTAATGGAACAACTAAGAGCATGCAAACACATAAGAACTTAACTATGTTTAACCCTCTACAAAAGAAAAGCCTTAAAATTCTGCCTGTGAAAGCATGAGAATCCTATACACTTCGTTTTTATATACATGCATATATATATATATAACCAGAAGTTTTGGCTCATCCTCTTTACAAGCAATTAGTTATTTGAGCCTTTTGATGAAATGATCTATGTAAGATCAGTGTTCCAGAGTCTCGGTGCCTTAATAGATATTTAATTATATCTTTTGGGTAGGTGCCAAAGTGATGGATGGAGTTATCACAGATTACATTTTCTCCAAGTCAAAACACCATCTTTTCATACGCTAAGCAGCACCAAATTGGCCAAGTAATAGTTAAGTGGTTTTATAAGAAAGAAGCTGATACAAGCAAAACCCTAAAAAGTACTGAGTTTGTATTTGCCTTTTGGGAGGACAGTGCAGAGTCCAAATGCTTGAGGAGCTGAGGTTTAAAATATAATCAGGTCAGAGATATTGTATTGGGTATTTCTGGTGCAAATCAAAGGGAATTGAAAGAGCTCAATTAATCCTTCTGTCCCAGCATGATGGCTCTCCCACAAGCAGAATCTAATGGGCCAGTGTTTGTTTCACTAAGGTGGTATCTTTTTAATGGCCAGTTCACAGCCACTGCTCAGGATGTGCAGGAAAGCCCATGAAACACAGATTATTTTGCATGAAATTGTAGTTAAGCTGTGGCAGAAGGTGTATGCTACCCAGGGAACCTGTCTTCTCATCTTTGAGGACGTGGCTCCTTCCTTGCTATAACCACAGTTCTCCTAGATCTAGAGTCAGGACTGCACAATGCTTTATTTCAGGAAGGCTCATTCTGCCTTAAAAACATGCAAATTAGTTAATCAGCACTGTAAGTTGGACAGCCAGTTATAAGCTTTTTTACATACTCCGTGACTGTCTTGCACTGTCCGCATGAGACAGACAGATCTAACTAGGATAAAAAAATCTGACCTAAGGCATCAAAGACATCGCTGTTGATTGAAGTGAGACTGGAGTGTCAGAAGGAGTCTGAGGTGGGAGGAAGGCTACAATAGCTGTCCCCTTAGCTGGTGTCATGTCATTGAGCATGAGAAAAAAGCCTAGTTTGCATACAGCCCTTTGTATAGGCACACTGTAGACTTTGAACTGGAAGAATTTCCTTTATCTGCCTCTCCCTTATTGTAGGCTCTGCAAAGTCACAGTCGGTAATGGAATCCCTGAAAGAAATTCCAAAGGGAGAAAAATTCCAGCATATTTTTGTTTGTATTCATAGACAAAGACAGAGACCAAGCAGGCCATATGGTCTAACTTTGATGTCTCTCATCCATCAAACCAGTTAGTCCCTCTAGTACTTCATATACAAATCAGAATAACCACAGGCTGGGCAGACATGAAGCTTCCTGCCCAGGAATGTTCATGCTGCAGAGGAGCAAATCCTAGCAGTGGGCAGCAAAAGTTAAATACTCAAACAGAAGTGGGAAATGTGGGGCTACACTTGTCATTTGAAGCATTTAGTTTTTTTAAGAATGACTGAGAAGAAATGATGGTCAAATGTCTTTCAGGTATACAGCTCCACTGACAGCCCTGGTTTGTGCCACTGTAGTAAAGAATAGCCTTCTAATTATACATGCTAAGGAGTGCAACAGAAGGCTTTGCTCGTTCTTACCGAAACTTAAAGAAGGCCAAATAAAAAGTCTGTTTGTTTCCAAATGAGAGGGGCTTTCTTGTCATCACACGTGGGACTCAATAGCAGAACTGCTACTAATTTTTGCAATTATGATACTATCATTTTACCTGGAATTTCTTAGAGGACCCCAACTCTCAACTTACCTTCTCATATAGAGGAATTACATATTTTGAAGCAGTTCATCAAGACAGAACCTACTTTTCTTTTGTTGTGTTCCCAACACAAGATTAAAATCAAAACCAGGTGGGAATAAGCTCCAATAAATTTGTTTATAGATGCCTTCATTTGATATTTTGCATGGTATATCCCAATAATATTTTTTCCAGGAATTGGGAAAATAGTATGAAGTCAGAGTTAAAACTGAAAATGGACTAGATGACCTCTGGAGGTCTGTTCTGATTTAAATCATCCTATTCTAATGATTTCTTCCATGAAGTTTGTGTTCTGCCATACACATTCAAAACACAGATGAAGAATCTGTGTTTTAGCTTTACTCATGTCCTTTATCTTCTCACCCCAAAAGCTCTATCAAAACTAGCAAGAGTGTTGATGCAGTGAAATCCAACTCAAGGTAAGAGTGCCACAGAATCCAAGATTTGCTGTTATATGCAGTTATGCATATTTGTGCACCAGTCTCTGTGTTTGGAGATTGGCAAGATGAAAGCAGGTGTGTTACCTTTCAGTTACTCTGTGACTAAACACATTTCCCAGTTTGCCATGGGTTTGTTATGACTGCTAGCCATGACTACAGCAGAGGGACTTCTTTTGGGTTTGATCCAAAATACATAGAAATTGATGGAAAAATGCCCATTTCAAAAGGTATTCCAAGAGAGTTTTTTGTTCCTGTGCAGTACGAATAATATTCTATTCTATTCTATTCTATTCTATTCTATTCTATTCTATTCTATTCTATTCTATTCT
>NW_020897695.1:19671881-19823236 GCF_003984885.1 Neopelma chrysocephalum | reverse complement strand
CTATTCTATTCTATTCTATTCTATTCTATTCTATTCTATTCTATTCTCACACTTCAGGCAGACAGTCATTAGGACATGCACTTCTTTTTTGGCTGTACATGAAGATTACAATGCTTTGGAATTCATTTAATAAATCATACCTGGGTTGGGGGAGATATGAAGGGAAGGACACAATGAAATACCAGATAGAACAAGTAGTCAAAAATGCAGAATTTCTTCAGAGTTGCCATGGGATCTTCTTTTTGCGTATGAAGACAAATGATCATACAGTTTTTTGCCCTTATGCTTCTGCTGAAGAATTCCCTTCAAAACACTACTTACTTCACAAGGGAGACATGCTTCATAGGAAGAAGCCAGGACCTGCACGAACAAGAAATAGGTGAGAATGAGTAGGACCAGTTGTTCAGACTTGCAGAGCAAAAAACCCCCAAACAAACCCCAAATCAGACACACAATTAAATATGTGAGAACTGGCTCAGTTCTTTAATAGGTTGTTTGGATTAACATACCCACAAGGAAGAAGAAAACACCATTTGTGTTTGCAGTCCAAATGCTCAACCTTCCTTAGCTCTGCACTACTTCCACAGAAAGGATGTCTCCACATCTACTGTAGAAGTGGCAAAGAGCTCAATCTGGAGAATGCTGAGGGAGATCCATGAGATGGAAAGGTCTGAAAAACACAAATGAGAGAATGATCTGTGCTGGTCTCACAGCCACTTGCCCCAAATTTTCTCTCCTCAGCAACAAAGCACCCAGGTCAGCCTCTGTGTCAATCAGAACCAAAACAATACAGAAGAACAAGTGAAAAGTTGCTGGTTTCAGCAACCACTTTAAAAAGTGATGGGCTGTTAACCCTTTTACTTCAGAGGCATCCTTCCCTTTTGTGTAGTTTTGCCATGACTACCCACACTCCTGTAATCTATTGCTCACCACAGTCAAAATGAATTTAATATTTTCCTGTTATACCAGAAGGCCAACCTGTGCTACCTGAGAAGGTCCTCAACAGGCAGCAGTTGTGCAGCACTGTGTTACATGAAACTTGGCCATTCAGGCTTTGAAAAAATCAATAGATAACCAAACCTGCTATTGGATGAACTGTGTCCTGTGACTCCCCTTGTCTCTCCAGGGTAGATAAGGCTGGCCAGGTGCTGCTGAGCAACCCCAGTGAATATTCACCACTCAGGACCTTGTGGTCCAGATCCTAGAAAGCAAGTGAAGATAGGTAGGTAATATCTCTCTATCTGCTGTCTCCAATTGAAGAACAGCAAGAGACTTTAGGCTATCTGAGGGAATATAATTCATTATCAAATTTATAATCTTTCAGGAGCCAGCCATGAATATCACAACATATGTTGTAAAAGACTGAAGCATTATTACTATGACACTTTTAACTCTGTTTCAAGTCAGAAATACTTTTTTTCAGTAAGTATAAGGTGTGCCAATTTTTCTTCACAACTTCATGTGCAGGAATCCTACACATTCAGATCTTCCACACCCTGCAAAATTCAGAGATGCTAACGAAACTGTACATAAAGCTCTCCCAGAATGCATTACCGTTCTAGCATTTCTTCTTCACGGCTCCCAGCTGTGTTGGTGGAAGTCCAGCTCTACAACTCCAAGCCTCTCTAACTACCAGCTACGTGTCACAGTAGCTTATTCCCAGATGTCCTCTTCTCCACTTGTACCTTTTCTGTGGCTGAGCATAACCTTTTTTCTAGCTCTTCTGCAGTAACATAAGGCTTTTCACTTCCTGATCAGGAATCCAGAGAGTTTCTTTCCAGCAATTGCAACAGCATATTTTCATCAGAGTGTTTTTTCCCGCCATAGAGTATTTCATCTACCTCTTCCACTTGGATTTCTTTTTCTGGACTGTTGTACCTTTTCTGAGATCACAACTGAAATGGAAATAATCACCGAGGTGTGTTAGCTCAGCACAAAAGTTGGCTTTGCTCAGATACAAACAAGTTTTGAGAAGGAAATTTCTCTGTGTGCATGCTTATGATGCTTTCTGACAATGCCTACAAAGTCACTGATTATGATCTTTCTTTGTATCAGCGGTCTGCAGAAACAAGCTCTTTAGACAGTGATGGTATTTTTCCTATGTTGCAGACATGAGTATGATTAAATATATTCCTGGAACACTGTGGCCTGACTTTTTTTTTTTTTTCAGGAAAGCAGCCAATGATCTTGGATGTCCCATCTGAGACATCTGACTTCCAGAAGAGAATGTCAGGAATTTCCAAAGAATCAAACACCCATACCCAGCATATGTTTTGTACTGACACCCGAAACAAACGGTCACTTGGAAGGAGGCTTCTGTTTTCTGAACACTCCTAAATAACTCTGAATATTCTGATGAGGAAGTGAGGTGTTCACCAGAAAACTGGAAACTATTCAGAAATGCCAGGCACCAGAAAAGAACATTAAAAAAAGCCTATTTGATATCCAACTGTAAATTAAAAAAGAAAAAAAATAAACCACACAAACAAAAACCTCACAAAAACAACCAAAAAAACCCACGGCAAGGCCATCGTTAGCTCTTAAAATAGGAAAAATTTCCAACTCACATGGCTCAGGAGCATGTCCCTGGCAGAACCAGGGTTAAGAGTGGCCCAGCCAGAGGCACAACACCAGCTCCCAGCAATCAGCCACATCAGTATTTGCTGCCAAATATCTCCTCTGGGATCACTATGCCTATACATATGCTATTCTGCTTAGAATGCCCCTGGTAAAGGACTGGGATAGAGCACTAGAGAGAGAAGGAAACAGACACATTGCATTGACACTGGGACCAGGACACAATACCTGGGCTCCACCAACTGGTTATGGGCTCTGTGAAGTCTGACCTTTTATTTTGGCTCTCACTGTTTCAGGCTGTACACCCACAGTTCAGCACTGGCTGAAAGCAGGCTCTGGACTGTGTGAAAGCTAAAACTAGGGCAGGGGAATTCTTGTCCTTGGCATGAACAGCTACCACAGCAGCTGGCCGAAAATATTATAATACATGGGAATCTGGCAGGTGGCTCAGGGCTGCATAGCTTTTGTGGAAATATTCTGTATTGCCCCAGAAAGCAGGATTCAAGAGAAAACACATTTTGCATATGCTGCAAAGTGATAAATGAAAGATTTAAATAATGTAAAAGATACCATCCATGTTTAATATTAAATATAAAGCCCCAAAATTATTATGAAATCTTCCCAAATCCTGAGAGCAAAGCAAGCTAACTCTCAGGGAAGGGATACCACATGTATACCGCAAGTTCTCCAGGTGGCATAACAGTTCAACAGGAGATCATGCTCCTGGGAATACTAGAGGAGGCATGTAACAATCTTTAGGCTCTGGAGCCCTCCTAGCAAGTGCTGGTTTTAGTGCAGAAAACAAGGAAGGACTTTCTACACGGGCAGGGTTACTCCATGCCTTTGCAATGCGCACGACACTGAAGCCTCATCTGACTTCTCAGGTAGCTCTAATTCTCCAGAACCATTTTGGCACTTGCAGATGTTGATCTAATGGTAGATAATATAACAAGTGGGATTAAAATTCCCTGAGCTGAAGATAAGGCTCAAGTCCATCATGGGAAGGATTCACTTTTTTCCCCCCCACTCTGCTACATGGTTCTTCCAGAGAACTGTGAATGCTTTTGAAAGAGAAGAGGAAAAATAGCAATGAAAGATTTTGAATATCCGTACAAGCCATCAATTTCTGAAGAATTCTCTCCAGAACAAGTTCTCAGATATTTTGGGATATTTTGTTGGCTGAGAAGATGTGATGCTCATAATTTAATACAACAATACTCATGAAATCAGCATGATGTCAAAAAGTTTTGTGCTGGTATCAGCCCCAAGAAAAGCCAAATTTCTACAGTTCTCATTCTTTTGAACAGAACATAAAAAACATACTAATTTAATAATGTGACTTTTTCTGGGATCAGCAATGGAAATAATAAGTAGTTAGAACAACAAATTTAAACTGTATCCTGAAGAAATGGTTTCACCAAAAAGATTAATCATTAAGTTTTTAATTCCTTTTTTTAAAAGTCATCTAGTTAGATTTAAATTGATACTAAATCAAATTCAGTAGTAGTTCTGTAACCAATCAGTGTCATCATGGCTAGGCTTCACGAAAGAAGATTTGGGAAAGGCTCTATCCACATTTGTTACAAGCACGCTGGTGGCTAAAAAGGCCAATACAAGATAGACATGTCCGATTGCAAAAGGGACAGCAGAAGGACTCCTTAGGTGGTATATTCTGCAAGACACGGTTCGTTCTGTGCTGTCTTTTCTCCTTGAGAGTGATCCTGCGTGCTTTCTCAAAGGAAGCAGCAGCGTTATAGATGGTGTGTCTCCAGGCCTCCCGATTGGGGGCCAGAGTAGACCAGTTATGATGATCAATATGGCCGAGGCTGAGATGTTGTTTCAGGGACTCCTTGTATCTTTCTTCGGGGCTTCTCTCTTGCTGCAGCCGGTGGCAAGTTCACCATAAAGCAAGATCTTAGGGAGGTGGTGATCTTTCATCCTTGAGACGTGCCCTGCCCAACGCAGCTGTGTTCTCAGCAACATGGCCTCAATACTTGTGACTGCTGCTTGTTCTAGAACAGATGTATTAGTCACATAATCTGACCAGTGGATGTTCAGGATTGTACGGAGGCAGCGTTGATGGAAGCGTTCTAAGAGACCCAGGTGGTGGCGGTAGATGACCTATGATTCGGAACCATATAAAAGAGTGGACAGCACTATGGCTCTGTAAACACTGATCTTGTACTTTTCTTCAAGTGTTTATTACGCCATACTCTTTTATGGAGTTTTCCGAAAGCACTATTTGCCTTTGCTAACCTGTTGTCTATAACCAATCAGTGTACATTTCAGCATATATACATTTTTACACATGCGCTTTCATGGTTGGTCAGTAACTTCAGGGTTAGCTTTTCTATTGCCTGATGATGGCACAGATGATGCCTGCAAAGCTCGGGTCCCAGACTACTGTGAGTACTTCTGTATGTACATTTATTGGCATGCGAGGGTTAATGTTAGACATCTTTAGTGAGTGTCACAGCTTTTTGGACTCATTTTACCCCATTTCTTTTTTCTGAAAAACACAAAGCAGCCCTTACCCAAAAAGGTCAGATCCCAGTGTAAAGGCACATGTCCATCCCCCTTGGCCATGATAGCTGCTAGGTGGAGCACATCCAGTCCTGCCACAAGCTCCACTTCTTAATGGCATTTGGATGCCTCATGCTTCTGAGACTGCTTGCCTATCATGAACAAGGCCTAAGGGGCTCTCACACATCATTTAACGCTTCACACATGTGTGTGAAAAATAGTACATTATGTTCTGGCTTCATGTGCAGGCTCTGCGATTATTTTTTTCATTTTCCTCTCCATTTTTATTTTTCTATAAACAGTTCTGTAAAACCAATGCCTTCAATATCACCATGTGTTTTGCCACAAAAGTTCCACTTTTGTTGGAAATGCTGTTTATGATTTAACTGTTTGCCAATTATTTGCTTTAATGTTTTAATCCTATATGGTTTCATAAAATAATCCTATGCAAGTTTGATTTTTTCAGACATTTGATCAGTCCAGTTTGCCTGCTAAAAATGATGCTTGACTCATATCCTGGCAACAGTGTTTATTTGACGTGTGCTGGTGAAGAACTCTAAAAAACTGTACTCAGGCCATTCCAAATTTAGCCTCCTACATCTGTGTGTATTAGTGTTTGGGTGCATCTGAATTATTGGCGTGCGTCTAGTGGGTGACACAAGCTGATCAGTGCACCTTTGTTGTTTAATTAGAAGTTTGGTGTTGAAGAAGCCTTGAGAGAGAAAATATCTGTGTTTCTTATGGGCTTTTTTTAGATCTGTTTATGTTGGGTAGCTTTGTGCTATAAGAAAATCCAAGTCCCTTTAGACTGTGTCTGTCCTCAGCCAAACTCCAATTACCTTTGTATTTCTGTCCAAATAAAACTACTTGCTGTAGCTGCAAACTTAGGAAAAATGTGCAGCTGTGAAATTACATCCATTCCTGTGCTCAGAAATGTTAAACAACAGGGCCAAACTTTTATTCAAGAGAGGCATACATAAAGACTAGAAGGCTGGCCACATGCTAGGTTTCATGTGGGACTGCACAAGCAGGACACTACGAAGAAGGGAATGTCTCATTAAAAGTAGCTGTGCTAAGTTGGCTGAGTCGGCCTTCCAGAGCACGATGGGTGTCACCCAGTGTGAGCACCTTGCCAAGGAGGTGCTCCTCCAGGATCACAACAGCTCTGGTGGGAGTGGAGGCATCAGGCTGAGGTTCCAGCCAAGCCCCAGGCTGGGATTGCATACTGCTTACTGACAACTTCTTTCAGTCTCTGTTCAATGGCATATTCCTTGCTCCCAGTGGTGGAAAGATCTGAGGGCTGTTTTTTCCTTCAAAAATGGGAATGAAATCTTCTGGTTCCTGTTTATGAGAAGCGAGCAAACACGTAACTGCTCAAATGAACAGGCACTAAATTCAATTTCTTGGCACCTTCTCAGTGACTCCACCACCCAACACAGACCTTCACGACCTGTGATGCTGTGTGCCTGTGCTAGTTGTGTTTGCTCCTCAGTGGGAGAGGGCAAGTGCCTTCACCACCACCCTTTCACCATTCCTACTGTCTTAACCACCTCAAATGCCTCCTGTGTGACTGCAGGAGATGCGATCATACAGTAGGAATGGGGTACAGACAAAGGCTAAGAGGACGTCACCACATCTATGGTAAATTAGGCTCTATTTTCACTGAGCAGAGGCACTCCTGCTATGTCCTGCTATGAGGACAAGGCAGCACCCTGTCCCAAGGAGCCTGTCACCTTGCTGACAGGTTCTCTCTTATGGTAGGATAATAACATTCCTTCAGGAGACCTGACTGTTCCTGTTTGAAACGTATGCAAAAATGTGGAGGATAATGGGGCTGCTAAAATTCACTTCTATGAACTCATTCCTACCTGAGATGATTTGCCTTCAGGGCTCAACATCAATCTGATTTTGGAATGTACCAGATTGTGCCAAAAAGCAGATGATGGAGAAAATGGCAGGGTAACAGCACGAGATTTTAAACCAAGCTGCCTGCTGCCAGACCCTACTCTGCGCACACTCTCCATTTCACATCACTCAAGCAGGACGACACAAAAGCCTTCATGCATTCAGAATATTTCTTTTCAGGATGAAAGTGCATTTCCAGCCAGCACAACAAGCTCAGGTTAGACTGCCAAGATTTGTTGCATTTTTCTTTAATTACAGTAGCAGCAAATAGGTTTAAATTTGAGAACCAGTGAACAGAATCCTTGCCTCTCCTCCCTCTTTGCTGATGGTTTGAATCTTGAAGAAACGGCTTTCCAGTATCTTAGTTGGGAGAGCTTCAAGCACACACTTATTTTCAGCTAATGCACTGCAGTCAACCAGCTAACGCATTGTAGTCAACATGTTTGCCAAATTTAGCGTGAGCTAAAGTGCTTTCTGGGGTGGAGGCTGGAATATACTTGGTTCACAACTCTGAAAGCATGTGATTTCAATGAATTTGTCTCACATCAGAGAGGATTTTTCTCGGAAGGCCTCCTGTTTAAACAAGAATCCATTGGTGTTTCTAGGGCTTCGGGAACAAAGCTGCTATCAAAAAAAGCAAGTATTTCAATGTTGCACAGATGTGTTGTATATAGTCAGATGTAATAGTATGTGTTGTATACAGTTTGCAAAGTGTGAGAGACTTTTGGTTGAAAGGTACCATCACCATCATCATAATAAATGCATTGAAGGCACGGAAGCCTAAGCTGATCTATTATGGGCACCTGTCCCTGTATAATTTTCTAGCACTGCCTGCCTGTCTGAACTGATGATATCTCCTCTAAATTGGGATAGCCCGTCATTTTATTCAGATTGAAATGGATTTTCTTGACTTGAATTCCTGGCAGAAAGAAAACAATCAAAAAATAATGGCTCACAGATAATAAGGTTGCGTGTCGAGCTAGGCATAACAGATACACAGCTGTAACGCACTTTTCCTGCACACATTTATATTGTTTCATTATGAGATGAGCAAGCCCAGGATGAGAGAAAAAACAGAGGCAGGGTGTTTGCCATTTGACCCCCAAAATACACTTGAGATTGTCTTAATAAAGCTGGTTCTCATAATTTAGAACAGCCAGAGAGATGGGCTCCCTGGCAGAAGGATAGGCAAATAGTTTGCCCTCCTTCAGATAAGCAACACTAACTATATTCCACTGAAATGGTATCTAACATGGGGTTTTGTATATTTTGGCCCTCAGCATGGCACTACATCTCCTGCTCTCATCTCTGGAGAGCTCTTAATATCCAAGTGACGCATTTTGTGGAGATTTCGAGAAAAATGCAGGAGTCCTGAACAGCTCTCCTTTTTCAAGGCTACATGGAAGCTGCAACTCAATACATAATGGTTTGCCTTGCTTGTCAACAGAGTCACACTGGCCCAGGACAAAGCCCTGCTTGAGCCTTAAGAGTCCATTATGCTACTGTAACCAAGGCACACTAACCCCACAGCCAGCAGCCCACAGGACAGGGATGTTGTTATCACACCAGGCTGACTCCGGTTCCCCAGACTTGATGAACAAGCGACCCTTTCCAGTGGGATGTGCCTGCAGAGCCTTGGTACTCTGGCTCCAGAGCCAACTACTTCATCCTGTCCCTGTCATGTCCTTTCTCTTGCCTGATTCAGCCTTACTTAAAGTCCCTTAAAAAATTATTATTGGAGTATGAAAAGATATCCAAGGTCTATGCTTGATTCCTCACTTCTTTGCTGTGTCTGAGTATGTACTGCAAAACTGGAAGCAGCAGCTGCCTGCAGCTCATCTGTTGACGAGGCTGGAGCTGAAATCACATTCTCCAAGTGCCAGAAAGATAGACCTTCTGGAAGGAAGTATCGGGTGAAAGAGCAGGAAAGCAAGTTTGCTTCCAAACAATCAACATGCAGATCGGAAATAAATGAGGCACTAGAACAAGAAGGGAAAACAAAACAAACCGTAACAACAGATCCTTAGATGAACTAGTTTTCCCTAATAATAGGGAAGGAGGAGGAGGGGGAAGAGACAAAAAAACCAAACCGACTCAGCTTTAGGTACCTCAGAACTGACCAGAAAAAGATTTTTCACTTTGTGATAAATTCCAAGGAGTTGCTGACTCTTTATGTTCAGTGTCACGGTGACAAGCTGACATCCTGGTGGTTCTGGCAAAACAGATGAAGTCTTTCAGGACCTGTCTGCCTGCTGGCTGACCTGCCAATGAGCCAGGCAACGAGTTGCTCTGCCTGGTTTCCTTTAAAAACGCCAAAAAAATTGACCTGTTTCAACAAAGCATTCAGTTCTACCAACTCCCCATTTTTTCTCCATACTTCCCTCTGATAAGGAGATTTCCAGACTGCACCATGATGCCAGATAATTACAGCTATAAATATTTTTATTATGGGATACCACAATATCATTCTGTAGAAAGACATAAAGACAAGGAACAGAATAAAAGCCAGTGTCCCTTATTACTGGACAACACCTAAACTGTATGCAAATGGTACCTCCAGGCTTCTAAGCAGATGACTTGTGGGTCTCCTGGGGTGCAAGGAGAGAGGGACAAAGAATTTTGGAAAGATGAGGAGCGCACACACACATGAAAACTGAATCAGGGAAAATGGAGGGGTTTTTTTTGTGGCTTCATGGAATACTGTGTACAGATGTAAAGGTAAGTTTCACTGTTTTCTACAGCACAGGAAGGATTTCTAGAGCACTGAATTTAGCCACCCAGCCTAGCTGGTTAATTTACCTGGCTTGCCTTCTGAACTCCCTTAACATAGAAGCTCTCCCAGAGGCAATTCAGAACAGGAGCCTGTCACAGGCTTATTGAATTGCTCCTGGAAGCAAGTCTCTCTCTCCCTCTCTGTTTATCCATTGACTCCAGAGGGAACCTGGAGAGCCTAGCTGGCTAGTTTAACCAGCCAAGTTGGGTGGCTAAATTTGGGTGGTCTGAACACCTCCACTTTTGCATGAGGCCTGGATTAGGATTAGAGCTTTGTCTTTAACATCTGCATTTGCTAAAAAATACATTGTTGTTTTTCAACATTAACATTGCTATGCTTAAAATGAATTATATATTTATGTTTTCACTCGTACATGGGGTGTGAAAGTGAAAATCTAGCAGTGTGGTGTATTCAAGAATGGACCGACAAGGGGAAGTTGATAAATAACCTGGAAGCAAGCAGAAGTTCACATTCACTTTGGGACATTGCTTCTATCAAAGACAGAATATTCCTGCTTTCTGAGTCACAGGAGTGAATAATGAATATCAGTGAAAAACCTGCGTGGCTGTATGAGCATTGTGGTATTGTTCACTCCTTGTTAACCAGCTTTATAATGAACTCTCTCTGAGTGCATCTGCTCTCTGTCTGGTTTTCACAGCCTTCCAAATATGAACATGCCTCCCCAGCTTCTGCCTGCATTATTGCATTCCACCATACTCTCTTTGCGTGACATACCAGTTACCTTCGAACAAACTTTGGGCTAAGTTTGCAAAGACTAATTCAAAGGTTGCCATTTAAAGAAGCTAAATTCTCACCAAACATTTAGTCAGAGGTTTTCTTCAGGTCAGTGAAATAATATGCAGCCAAACACCTCCTGCATTTCCAAAACTGGCCTTCAACAGTGCTGGCTCAGACCAGATTAGGAAGCTGAATCATAAATTATTCCTTAAAAAAAAATAAGTCTGTGTTCCCAAGTGCCCAATCCTTACTGCAGCAGGATGAGCTGCCTGTCCTGTGACACAGTCAACAGTTTGAACGTGGTAGTATCTCCAAGCGCTTGGCAAACAGGAGGAAGAGCACTGGACAGACACACACAGTCTTGCCACTCCAAGCAGAAGCTTGGGAGAATAATGTGACCTTGCTCTGGAGTATTGTTCCTTCCCCAGGTGATACACAGTCATCAAAAGGGTTATGTTATGTAGTCCAGACCTCTAGTCACCTCCTAAACAGACGAATCTGCAAAAGAGAAATAGATATTTATTATCAGAGCAATCCAAGCATGAACCTAATACATCAGAGGGTAGATCAGGTTGACAAAGATGGAGCCAATTGTTACCAATACCTTTTTCAAAGCAGAACAACAAAGATTCTGCATCATACATCTAACTTTTCCATATCATGGGGAGGAGGGGTAGGTTGGTGGGAAGAGAGACAGAAATGTTTTCCAGTCTTGAAATTACTGATACTGCATATTGCTTCCTATAGTTCTGCCCAGCTGAAAAGACATAAAAGAATCCATATATGCTTGGATGCATGCAGAGAAGAAAACAAAAAACTTCCCATGCTCCTGCTGCCTGATTTTCACTATGCAGAACATAGACTTGCAATTGTGCTATTATATATTACTCAAATAGGGGTAGGTCTGAAAACGTCTGGCCTGATCACATCCCACTTGGCATGGATGAAAATTAATATATAAACTCTAATAACCAAGATCTACTGATAGGTAAAAAGTGCTGAGATTTTGTTGTGTATACTTTGGGAGAAATAATTACATTTAGTTATATAATCAGTTATACAACACAGATTCTCCTCGAAGTAAACAGTAGCTCCATCTGTGAAGACTTTTGATGTGTATTCCAAGAATTCATAATAAATCAAGGCATAAACAGGTTTTTTGATGGCACAGGTTGGAAATCTTAACAAGGAAACAAAGTTTCCTTGAAAAAAACACTGCCTTTAAACAAACACTTTGTTTTCATCAAATTTTTGCCAGGTCCAAGACTTTGGGTCACACATGGGTCCTTGGAGAGTTTGCTTGAGGCCAGTGGTCTTCAGACCCTGGAAGCCCTTGGCGTCATAGCAGCTCACACATCTGCAGCTCACACATCTCCAGCCCCAGAGCAGACAGGCTTGAGGGCTACAATCCTGCTGCCAGAGCTGCTAACACCTGAGTGCTCCTGGCTCCAAGGCTCATGCATTCAACAGCTCTGCCTTAGGAAAGGGTGTTCTGGAAGCTGCTTGCAACCACCCTGAGAGAGTAATGTTTTTGAACACCGTGAAGCGAGGAGAGCTTCCAGCTTGATTGCAGAAAATTAAATAAAAGTTGGATTCCCATAAGAATTCAAACAAGTTGAATTAAAACAAGAAATTATCCTGCAAGTCTCTACGTGGTGTGTGGCACTCTTAGTATTAAACATCTTGGTTTCCTCCAGAGCTGGAAACAGTTTTATTAGCACGCAGAGCAGCACTATCAGTTGGTGCTCATTCAAGTCAGAGGGGTCTGTACCTGATCAAATCAGTCAAGGATATAAGCCGAAAGCTCATTTTTTGGGCTAATTAATGTCAGGAAGAAGTAACTTCCGCCTATCATCACTGAGAATCTTTGACATATTTAATGTGATCAGTACTAGAAATCTCATGTTCCATTTTTCCATGCAAAAATGAGCAATGTGAGAAACAGATACCAAATCCTCATGTTTCAATCCAAAATCTTGTGTTGTTCTTCAAACAAAATTCAAAATAATGAACAAAAAAATTTACACTATTTAAAAGAGAGTGTGAAAAAGGAAAAGAATGGGGTGACCTTGTCTAAAATCTTGCACAAGTAGCTTGGCCCATCTTGTTGCTACATGTCGGCAGGAGTTAGCCAGCAATAGTCTTAATATTTGGTCCTGGAGGCCAACAGTCAGTCAATAGCCAGGGAGATTTAGGCCACCTGACATGACCTCTCAAATTCATGCACAAGATTTTAATTAATTTTATTGTGGTTATTCTGACATTCTGTTTTCTTCATTACTATGGCCTGAAGTCAGTAATACACTTGAAAGTACATGTATATCTTTAATATAACTTTGAACTTTTGAGAAGCCCCATTATCTTCAATGAACGTGTGCAAGTCCTTTCCTGGAGACTGGGCACACTTTTACTCACTGGCTTAACAGGGGTGGCCAAAAGAAGAGCCTCAATTTATTATTTTTTTTTTTTCAATTAAGTAGAGCATGACAATAAAGATTCTCTAAATGTCCCTAATTAACCAATAGAGGCATTCATTTTCATGCAGTCATTATTTCTACTTCATGGTTCCAAATTGAAACAATGTTGGTTTTGCAACAAAGGTTTGAAATCACTTTCAATGTTTTACATAGTTCCACATGGCGACCTAATGTATCTAAAGCTGTAATACAGAGAAGTGCTTAAGGTATTGCCTTGTTTTGGTTATTTAGATATATCATTGCACGAGTTCAGAAGGCCTTCTATCAGGAGATCTTCCTTTCCTGGCTATAGTCTGTGGCAGTCTGTCAGGACTCAGTAGGACTGAAAATTTTGATTGTAGCTATCATTAAAATTTCTCCCAGTGCCTTTAATGTTTCTCTCAGAGGCAATGTTTTATGGGTTATCTCCTGCAGTTTGACCATCTTCAAAGAAATACAGGAAAACCCTATGGACAGCTTCAAGTTTGGATCCTTATAAATTAATGCAGCAATCCCAGACAATGTAAAAATATCTAATTCAGTGGACACGTTTGTAAACAGGACATTCTTCTTTCCTACCAAAGTAATAACAAATGCATTTTCTTGCTGAATGACCTCCACAAAATGGGCTACATCTATTTATACAAAGTTAATTAGGTCGTAACATTTACTTTTTCTGTTCACACATTAAAAACTTCTCATAAATCAAAATTGAAGTTTGCCTCATTTTCAGTATGTGATTTTTAAAATATTTCTATTTTAAAGTGACTATCATAATTCTTTTTTTATTCTGAGATATTATTTTTATTACAACATTTACAATGGGAAATCTAATAAATTAAATAAGCTTGTGGGTTTTTAGGCATCACACTCTTCCACATGGCTGAAATATGATTTTGAATTCTTAGTGAGCCTGTGTTAGAGTTTTCTAAGGACTAAAGTATGTGTCACGTAGGTAGTATCATATTATTGTTTTTCATTTGAATATAAATATATTCAGTTATCCAATGGATCTTAAGTCTACAATAAAAAGACACTTCATGTATCAGAGGTGAACTCCCTATTACTGTAAAAATACTATAGTATAATCTTGTTTATAAAATTATCTGGCCCTGTTATTAACATGTTTGTTATAACTACTGGAAGCCTGTTCAAGAAAATGCCTTTGAATTTACAAGTTAAATGTATTCACAGATATGTACATATTTATATATATTTATATATATGCCCATGTATGTATGTATATGTATGTAGCACTGAATAAAATTTGAGAAAGTACCAATCTTTATGGGGCTGCTCTCAGTGCCAAGAAAATAATTAATGGACAGTTGCAATAATTTTGTAAATTATACTTACAGCAATAATATATGGGCTTGAAAAGGGGCCACAGCAGCATTTTTGACACAGGGTGAAGCTATTAATTTCCATTTATGTCTCTTGTAAAGTTATTAAACACATGCACGAATCCTCAATAACCTGAGTTGAACTTCAAAAGTATGTCTAAGGGCTTTGCATAATGGGCCTGGCATATGAGAGATCAGAAACGGCACACTTCTACTTCCCAGAAAATACTGATATTTTGACTTTTTTCCACTTTTCAGTACAGCAAAAGATGAAAACATTTTGCAAAATGAACACTTCATAATTAACTTTATAGCCAAAGCGATCAATTTCAAAGAGATTTGACAGATAAACCATTACAAAATAGTAATATGTAAATTAAAATATATTTCTGTGAGAACAATGGAAATGGAAAAACAGAAAAAATATATTGATGCCATCCAAGTAAATAAAAAAGAATTCTTCATCTAATTATTTTCTCTTCTTAACACTATAAAATCAAGATAATCCCCAGAAACACTTTCAGTTTCAAAAAAGTACACATTCCAATTAATTTTGTTCTTGAGCTGTTTTTAAACCAACCAACCAACCAGTATTATTTGTAGGTTTAAGCGTGCAAAACAAATCTTGATATCTATCTATCTATCCTGTTTTCAACACTCCTGCTTTCTTTCTTCATTGCTGCAGAAACTGATCTTTGTGTTTCTTTACACAGTAACTGAAGCCCGAGTTGCACGTTTCATAGTTCCAGGTTATGAATCAGTGGCTGGGCGTCTTCACGAAGGAATTCAAGTAAAACTATGCCTGGAAATAATGCACATAATTTTGGGAGTAAGGGAACATTGGAAATGTATCAACTCTTTGCAGAGAAAAGCAGTGAAAAGATGCACTGTTTGAGTTAAGGGATCAAATTATCCCAAACTATGTATTAAAAAAAAAATATGATTCACCTAACTCCTATAAAAGACCTAATTTAAAACAAACCAGGCTTGCTAACAGCAAGGTACTCCTGATATTATTCATGCTGCAGTAGTTCCTAGAAGCCCCAGGTTCTCATCATGTCACATACTGCACAAATACAGAGTGGACATACATTTATTTATTTACAGGTCATTAGATTTCCCTGCTCCTGAGTGAACAGGTAAAAGCAGTGATTACCAAGGAGAGCACATGCACCCAGGCAGTCAGCCACAGAAAGCAATTTTAGCCTCAGCCTTTGTTTTAAATAAACACCTGCATTTTCATATGGAGAAAAGAATTTGTTTCACAATGAGCTGTCACAGCATGTTTGCCTGCTAATGAACCAAAAGCTCTTTGAATTCTGTCTCCCATTCTTCCCACACTGCAATTTTGCCATCCCTGACTATCCCTTTTAGTGCTTTTTGTTTTTCTTTATAATTTTTCTTTTTTTTTCCTCTTGAACAAAACATTCTTGCTTAGGCCTGTAGTTACTTTGTAATTCCCATATCATTTACTACATTTACTACTTGTCTCCATCCACAGAAGAAAGAAGCAGATCATTGTCACTGCTATGTGCAGACAGGTAGTCCCTTTTTGATGGTATTTCTGTGGAAACGTATACTTGGTGGTCAGGACAGGGAGCTCAAGACAAGGCTTCTCATCACATCCAGGATCATGGCAGAGGATACCATGCTCCTGAGAGTCCACGTCCAACCCAACCTGGTCCCACAAGTGGCTGTACACTCCAGCCTATTAAATCCTCAAAGACTTCTATGTCTGAGGCCCTCCTCCAGTATAAGTGTGTCTGGCATGTGTGGCAGCGTTCCCTGCTCCCCATGCAAGCCAATCCTTTCTTTTAGCATTGTAAAACACGGAGTCAGCCTTTGCTTTTCTGTATCATCTTGAGGGATTTTACGCAAGAAAGTCTGTTTTCTTTGGGCTCCTGTATCAGTGCAAGTCCTTTGGCAATAATGGCACTTAACCTTTCTGTTCCCCCAGATGCTCACTGGGGAAAAGCACATATTGAAGAAGTGATGTTATGCAAGCACAAGGTTTTTTTTAACCTTGGAAATTTCACATGGGGTCCATTATATCATATGAGGAAGGACAATTGAGTAATTTGTAAGTATAGGAGTTAAAGCATAAAAATAGACAATAAATCCTTACCTTGAGCCCCAAACTCACCCCTTCTCCCTCCCTTTCTGCCTTTCCATCATGCATGGGCTTTCCCCCGCATTTTTCCTTGCCTCCATTATACTACTGTATGCATCCCACCTAAACCTTACTTCATGAAAACATGAAAGGGATTCCAATGGCTCTCCCTTCTTCCCCCAGGTTAACAGAGGAGACAGGTCTGCCTGGGCAGCCCACCAGAGTTCTAGAAGTGCGGGGATAAAGAGGGTCTCTTGCAGCCAGGGCTGGGGCACAGGAGTGAGTGAGCAGCCTGGGGTGGGGAGGTGCTGTGGAGGCTCTCTGCTGTCCAGCAGTGTGGTGACATGTGGGCACAGAGGTGTCAGTGTCACCATGGGGCAACTTCATGGGGTGCCTCCAGCCATTCTCAGCACTTCACAATAGAAAAGGTCTCTTTCAAGCTCCTATTTTCTTCCAAATCCTCCTTCCCTGACCATCAGACTCCACAAAACACATATTTTTTGTAGCTACACACACAAATAATGGAGAAAGAAAATGTTCAACAACTCTGTGGCATCTTTTCCAAGGCAAGTGGAAGAGAGAGTGGAAAAATGAAAGAGATGCGATGGCTCACCAGACTTCACCCTCTCCCTCCTTCCTGCTCTTGACAGGAGTCATCTGGGCTGTCCTTTGGGGGCTGGCATGCACATCCCAGGTACCTGAGTTTGTTGGCACCAGGAAAACTCCACTGGAGAGAGGACAGAGTCCCAGCTCTGCCCTACCTTGCAGGGCTAGACCAGGCAGGCAAAGGGCATACTGCCTGCTGCCCAAACCCTCATGCCAGCATGGTGGTGATTCCTGCAGCATTTCATCTTCCTCCAGTCTAGGGCCGCCAGCATCATCTCTGCAAGCAGCCCTCCATGGGCCACCTCACAGAATCAGATGTGTTTAAGCTGAGACTGTAGCAAGCACGGGACTTTTCTAGTAAAGGCTTCCTCTCAGCAAAGTTACCCTCTGTTTTCTCAGCTGCACCTTGAAATGACAAACACTTAATAAAAAAATAATATAGAAGAATATAGAAAGCAAAAAATACCTAAGTACTGCACATCACATTCCAAACTGCTGACTGAGGGATCAGAAAAAAACCTGTACTAATGTTTAAGAGATGGAGAGGGAGGTGCTTTTGGCTATGAGGCAGAGAACGCAGGGCTGTGACTCAGTCCTCCTGCTGCCGTACTGCCAGCCCAGCCAGTGAGTTACTTCTGCCCCGCTCTCCCTGGTGTTCCCTCTCTGCCTTCCCTTCCAAGTGCCTCAGGCAGACCTGACACACAGGGATGCCCAGTGTGACCAAGGCTTTGAAACTCCTCTTCTGTGTAGGTAAGAAAAAAAGGAGAATATTTCCTTTAATCCTTGCCATGAGCCAGATAGAATTACACCAGTTTACAACAGATGAGTTTTAACATGGAAGAAAGAAAATAAAGTAAAACAGAGAGATATCAGATAAAAGTTCTCAGCTGGAGGTCTTCTAGGCACTTAGTACCATTTTTACTCTACCACACACAGGTTTTACACTTCCAGGGATATCAAGCAGCTCATACTAATAGCAAATAGTGTACCATTCCCATAGTAGAGTTAAACCAAGAAATTAAATAAGAATCCGCCTTGCTTTGAATTCTGGCTGAATTTAACCATTGGATGTCAAAGTCAGATTAAATAAAAAGAAAAGAAAACAATCAAAAATTCTTTACGTGCAACTACATATACACTGAGGACAGGAGTGGTTTTCTTGCTACTTGATGAAAGGGAATCAGCAGGCCAAAAGATCATTTTTAAGCTGTCTTGAAAGACAAACTTAAAAGAAATACTCTATAACCGGAGGGGAAGGTGGTAGGGTGGGATAGGATTTTCTTCTCCTGTTTATTAAAAACACACCTTGGGCACGATTCTAATCTGATTTAAGCATCATGTGCGGTGTATTTATTACATGGGAAAATTGCCTCGGTGCATTCACTGACACAGTTTGGACCCAGCCTGTAGAAGCTAGTCTGCATGCAGAGAACTCTCCAGTATGCAGAGATGAAGGGCGGGGGAGGGAAGAGAAGCCAAGAAGAAAAAGATCTGGGGGAAAACCACCTAAAAAACAGCAGAAGGTGGCATGAGCACAGACATTCTGCTCCTGAAAGGTGCAGGGCAGTGGCAACCAAGAAGGGTGGGTCCACTGGCAAAGGGGAAGAGAGAGTATGAGGAGAAACTGGCGTCTGAAAGGTCTTGACCACACCATAAAACTGAGCAAATTATAGTCGGCAAAATAATGTGTGAAACAGCCAGCTGTTCTTGAATGTGCCGAATTGTGCTACTGCGAGGTTTCCAGGCTTATAGCTTGGAGGCACAGAAACCCCAGAACAAGGAACAGGCAGCAAGACTCTGGTCTTCCAGATGGATCAAGGATCATCTGTGGGTCCCTAGGACTATGGGACACCCACTTCACAACACAGGCAACTAGAAAACAACTCAAGGTGTAGGCAGTCAATAAGTTGCCTGGCAATGACAGCAATTGGGATCAGCTAGCTGAAGCACCTCACTGAGGGTGCAGTGGGTGGTGGAGAACAGCCTTCCACCACAGGGTTAATAGTCATTTGGTGAGGGCTCCATCCATGCAGCCGAATCCTGGCTACACCTCAGTGGAGCTATTGGACTTGACATCAACATGCCATGTGCACGGGATAAGGGAGGCAGTGCAAGAGATATGAGCCAGGGTCTCATATAATCATGAATCTCTGCTCCAAAAAGAGGACTTACTATTCAAAAATAGTCAGTTTTCTGGGCAACAGCCCAGGGCAGTACTTTGCCAGAGGTCTGTAGAAACCAAATACATCCTTTTCCCTTTGCTGCCAGCCAAAGGAATGGCAATCGGCTCCCCGTATCACAGTTACTCCTCTCTCCTAGTTACACAGTTGAAGAAATCATCACAAATTACTCCAGTGGCAAATCCCAAATGACTCCAGGGGTAAATCCCAAATGACTCCAGGGTTAAATCCCAAATTCTCAGAGTAGGTCAGTTGATTAACAGAAGACTTCAGCAGGTCCTGGATAGCACTGCAATGAGAGTAGTAAGCCTAGAATTACTGTCTTGGAACTGAAGTGTATTCCCGATTCTTACAAGCAGACACACTTCCTTCGGAAAACTCTCCCCACAAACCTCTGGCTGCACAGAAAAGCACATTTAGCCCAGTCTCATTCTTACTCGCAGCTGAAAGAAGTCTTCTGCAGTGTCATAGTCTCATTTTATAGACGCTGGAGGTCGAGAGGATGAGGTTATGCCTACAGTAGTGAACTAAGGAAGGGGATGGTGCGCCTGTGTGTGGGAAATATCATAAAAGTAGCATTAATTATTAATATTCACCAAAGTTCCTGAGGGTCCAGTGGGAGCTGGGCTCCCAGAGTGCTAAGCGCTGCATAAGGCTTTTTCCATGCCAGGGGTTGGGGCGCTACAGAGAAATCCATGAAGCAAGGGAAACCAAACATGCTCTCAAAGCAGTAGCGCCTTCTCAGTCAATCACTGACCAACTTGATTACCTTGGTCAAGGTACACTGTTATGTGACTCCTGACACACCAGCTGATGAAGCCCTTGCCAGGGATGCCCAGCCTGGAAAAAAACTGTCAGGAGAATTGTCTTAGAATGTAGCATTTGTATTTTTCTCCAGTTCCACATCCTCTGCCCAAGTCTGCAATCCCGTAGCACACCAGGTAGCACAGCTGGTGTTGAGGAATACATCCGATGCAGGTAGTTTGGTTTGCAAGCTGCAGTTTGAGATGCAGATTGAGCGCTGGATGGGAGCCCAGAGAGACAAAAGGCAGTGAACTGCCAATCCTTTGCACAGCAAAGAGCACAAAGATCGGTGGTGCCAGCAAGGGGGATGGACACTGAGACACAGCAGGAACGGAAGACTCAGGAGGAAGAGGGAGACTTGTGCTTGTGTAGACTGTGAGAGATAAAAGCCTAGAGGTTCCTTGGTTGGGGGTTCCTCCTCTGAGGCACCAGCTCGGGCTGTTTCTGTGTGGCTGCACTGTGAATAAACAGCTGAGACTCTGCTATGGGAAACCTGAGGTCCAACCAGTAAGGAAAACTAGTCTGACTGTGTGAGTGGGGTGTGCAGGAAGTCAAGCAGGGCACTGGAGCTGTCCATTGTGAAGGGACTTTGGTCCCAGCTGTGAAAGTCTCTGGCACCGGGAGTGTGACTGCCAGAGAGTCACGTGAATGGTCAGACTGGGAAGTTTCCTTAGTAGCTGGCAAAGGAGAACTTGCTGGGATAGTCTGAGCTAGAACAGCTCAGGTAAGGACACACTTTGCTCCCTGCTGTTCTACTGATAGTATGAAGGTCAGACTAGGTAGATGAGGTCCCTTTTGACATGACATCTACCAGAATTCATTCTGAAGTTGGCCAAGTCATCCTGGAACTTGGTTATAAACTGCAGACTATGTTGGACTTATTAGTAGTAGGCTTGCTACATCATTATTGTCCATTTTTCAGGATAAAACTACATAATGTATAATATGATACAAGAAATGCCTCATCCCAGGCCATGGAAAGCAATTTCAATCGGTGAGACTATAATGAAAGCAGCATTTTATGTCAGTTGCTGACATAAAAAAGCAAATCCTGTCTACTACCTCCTTAAAGAGATCCTCTGTTTTCCCTAAATTGGGTGTAAAATGTACAGTATATGCCACATTAGGATATGGGCTTCCTACTTCAGGGATAGAAATCCAGTCAAGTCTTCAGATGACCAAAGCGCCACCTAAACTTTGGCAAACATGCATACACAGAAGATACTGTATCTGTTGCCAAGTTCCAGTCCTCTACATACCTTTTAAAGGTGAATTCAGGGCAATTATTTATGCAAAAGCGTTGTTCTCACTTTAGAAGTCATAGAGACAGAGGAAATCATGGCAAAATTGGTTAGGAAGGGTACTCAAGAAGATTTCTGGTTTTCCCCCTGCACTGAAGGAAAAGTCATATGTATTTGATTAGTGTGGTCGTTGGCTCTGTGACTGAGACAAATATATATTAGTGTGAAAGAAACGATATATTGATTTTTTATGTTACCAGGTTACTTCTTACAAAGCTGCATGGTCCAGAAGGGTAGATTGCAGTTGTAGCAACTGTATTTGTTATTAATTAGATCTCTGGCTGCAGTTTAAAGTGTGCATTGTATCTCACAGGTCAGACTTTCCCGCTGCCAGTGCCACCAAAGAATATGTAATTGACTCCATAATTCACTTAAACTTTTCAGGCAAAATACTATATTCAGCACTACCCGACACTCCTTTCTACATAAGTTCCTTACAGTGCACATGATAATAATTACTTATTTAACCCTTGCATATATGCATTTTTTTCCCATGCAGAGAAAATCCATTGAAATCCAGATTTTTTTTTAATCCATAGAAAACAAGTATCTTATATTTCACATGGACTTCGTTGTGACTGTAAGGACATCCTGGAAGAAAACAGCAATGCAGAGAGACTTGTAACTCAATGTTCCTTCTCTCTTGCAATATAAAATTAATGATTTATTAAGAAATTGGTTCTGGTTCAGCTAATCTGACTAGTAATGGGAAAACAGTGCCTTCCAGTCTGCCCCATCCAATTCCTAATTAGGTACTCCACATAGCTGAATTACATGGGAAAAGACCTATGGTTCCTGCAGTTACTGTAGAAAACTCACTCATGAGCTGTCTGCTGCTCCACCAGGTAGTTTGGTGGTATACACTGTGGTACAAAATTCCATGAATTAATGTCTGAACATTTAATGGCAGAACTGCATGAAAAAGAGAAGTTAAGAAATGTAACAAATATAATTAAAGGTGAGGAATATTAATTAAAAGAAATCCATATATGGTAGTCCAAACACACATTACTGTTCTTTCCAATCAAAGCTAAATGAATTTTCTTCAGATTCTTCTTCTCAGACACAAATGAGTATTCTCCTTCAGATCAGGATCAAGTACACTTAACATGGTAGTTACTTTATTTCAAAAATCCACAAAGTTACACGACTATAGAAATAGAAATTACAGCTCCACTCTGGAAGTGCACATTCTCAAGGCTATTCATCTCTCCAAAATACTGCAGGAAAGGGGTCATGTAATGGAAAGCTAAAGTTGTAAATGCTATGTCGGGTGTGGCTCTGACAAAACATTAATTTTTCTTCAGCAGATTGGATTCACTGTCTAAGCTTCAGCTACTATATCAGATCCCAGAATGACAACATGGATCATGAAGAATTGTCAGTCACTTACAAGGAATATTTAAGAGAGAGCTATGAGTTCCTCCCACTTTCCATGGGATAAGTGTTTCATAAGATTGGTTTCCTGAGCCAGAGGGAAGAAGTCTGCTTTGAGATGACCCTGCTCCACAATATCTCTCTATATAATTTCTGTTTTATAAGGGAGAAATCAAAGCAAAGATGACTTGTCTGATGTTATGTGGTGCTAAAAATAAAATCTAGGCATCCCAAACCGTGGCACAACAGCAGCCTTTCCATAGCACCAACCCACTTCCTCTCCAGTTCAAGAATCCCAGGTGGAAGATAGCATCCTTGGGCTTTAGGAGATAGTGGCTTCTTATATTTACTTTAGATGAGAAAAAAATGTAATGGTCTAGCCCTGAAAAAATTCAACCTTTCCCACCACCTGCTACCCTCCTACAGACCTGCATTAACACAGAATACACCAGGTTAACAATTTTCTACTAAATGGATTTGCAGCCTCCTAACATTTTTTTAGCCTTATGACAAGTGAAATATCACTTTATTCACAGCAACTTGTTTTCTTAAATACCTCTCATTGCCTCAGAAGCATCTCATGGGCTGTGAGGGCTCTGAAACCACTTCTCTGGAGAACTGCTTGTCAAGTGATTTTATGCCCTGGTCTTTTACACTGCAATGTAAATCTTACAGTAAATCTAAAACAAACTTTGTATACAGGTGGACCTGCTTATTTCCAGAATTAATTACTTCCTACCTTGTCATGTGTTCACCACTTTGATTTACAAAACACTTATCATCCATAAGGGCTTCAGATGATTATTCCAAAATGCTTGCATTGCAGATGTGCTTGCTCTTCCAGGACAAAAACCAAAGCAACCTTCCCTCCTCAAACCCTACCACGCAGAATATTGCTCCCTACTAAGGTCACTGGTTAAAAGCTATACTTCAAAATGGCAAATATAATAGACAGATTATGTCTGTTAAAAGCTCATATGAACTACAAAGTAGCAACCGGTAAGCAAGATTTCTGTGCTGATACCTTAACAGTCTTAAACAAATGCTTTTCTCTGCCTAAAAAAGACTTCTGACTAAGGATGTCTCTGCAGGACTTTACTCAGAGAGGCAGCAAATCTCCTCTACTTTCACCCGCAGCTGAAACACAACAGACACGTTTGGGAAGAACTGAGCTCCTGGGAATGGTTTGCATGGCCATCAATCTCAGCCTGCACCAACTCCTTGAGCAACTCCAAGAAAAAAAGCATCAAACAAACCAACAAAAAAAATACCCTTCCTGTGCTCCTGTGCTATTGTATGTATTTCATCTGTAAAACGAAGAAAATAGTAACTTCTTATCAATGTAAAATGTCTGACAGTCTGTGAGAAGACCTGAACCACTACAGATGTTACTGCAGGCTGCTGAACATCCATCGCTGGCTGCCATCAATAAAGCAAAACTCCGCTGTGAGAAAAGCCAAAAATAATTGTAACAACTAAAATATATATACCAATATAATTATGCTATATATGCATGACTTTTTTTTACTTTTATTTAAACTAAAGCAAATTGTAGTTATTTGATGTTCGGATTTTGCTCAAGAAATGACAAAAACTTAAATTTTACTGTTCATTCCCTTCTAAAGACACGCTCATTTTGGAAAAAACAGATAAAACTGAGAATTTACTGAATAGTGAGCAAATCTCATCCCTTTGACATTTCAACTTCTTATATAGTGGGACTTCCTCTTGTGATAAAATATCATAGTCTCTCTTCTGCTTTGAGGTCCTATGCGTCAGGTCTGGTTGAGCAGTTGCCAGTCAACCAGACGCCCCCAGCATGTGGTGACCTCCAGCGAGGGTGTGGAACTGCCCATAATGGAGTAGCATGTGCCTCCGAGCAAGGCTCCTCATAGGAGGTACAAGTTCCTAATGGCAGCTCCAGCTGGTGGCTCTTCTACCACAGCAGGGTCCTGTGGGCTCCTCCCAGGGGCAGATAGAGAGAAATACCTTCCCTCCCTATTAGAAGTCACTTACAACTTATGGCATGGAAGAGGAAAAAAGGAAACAAGTCTTGAAAACATAAGTTTGAAATGCAATCTTTCTTGAGATAAATGCTTGGATTTCTATGTTTATTCAAACTACCCAGATCTCTTGGGTTTGTGGCAAATGAGCTGTGAAATTTCCAAGGCAATTGCCTGTTATGTGGTTATCACTATTACAGGGAGTGTAGGAAGCAACCCAGAGTTGTTTTTTTCTTGAATCTCTACATGGGTAGAAGTCCAGGAGACAGCTACTAGTTGGTGTAATGACTGCCATTAAAAAAAGAATAAAAAAAACCCGTCTGTGTCCCTTTTTTGCTCTGCTCCTTCCACTTTTTTTTCCCTCCCCCCTCAGTTTGGTGCCTTATGCTGACATTTGAACTCCTGTGCAGTGAGAGTAAACGTCCCTGCAATTTCGTAGTGCTGTACATCCACTTTGCACAAGCATAAATTATTTAAGAGTGTTTGAGACAGCAGCAATCAGGTCAACACCATCACCCTCTCACAAAGATGGTGCTTTTTGCTCGTCTTGTTCACTTAATCTGAAAGGTCACTGCAACTGGAAGCATATGTTTATTCTTTTATATGGAAAATATAATATTACTTGTTTCCTTCCTGAGAAGCCAGAAATGCTGGAACAACCATTTTCTTCACGGTATTACTGCACTTCTGCTTCTAGTCCTGTCTGGAATCTAGAATTTCAAAAGGACATAGAATAATGGAAAAGTTATGATGAACGTTTCTGGAAAGTAAAAAAGGGAAATATTGATTTGAGTTGTCTCTAAAAATAAAAACTATTATGTATTTAAAATCAGTTCATCCAGCTTGCCTGACTTTATGGTCCTTTAGGGGTCACCATTTAGAGCAATCGTTACGGCTTCCCAATCAGCTCTTTTGAAAAGATGTTTTTTTTTTTTTTGATCAGCTTTGACTTATCACTGCAAAATGACAAAGAATTAAATCTATATTAATGATATGTACCTATACAGTTAACCCATCTTTTACTTTTAATTTAAGCTTTCAGAGTTTTTTGACAGAGCTGTAAGCAGTTCTATAAATTCTGTGTTTCTTCAGTTCTTCCCTGTGTAACTCCTCAGTTCCTTTGCCAGAACCGAAACCAAGCTCAGCTGCTAAGACAGCAATTGTACAGGTCTATGGAACAAAATTTCCTGGTGTGTGTCAAGAAACCAGTTTGAGTCATTAACAAGGTAAAAAATCAGAAACCCCAGACTTTATACCAGAACTGCAGTTCTGCAAACTACAAACTGAGTATCTGAAATCTTTTCTGCATAGTTTGAGCTTTACTTATTCTAGCTCTGAGTGTCCCATGGGGCATTCCTGGTTATTTTGAGAATTTCTGATGGGCAACAGCCTTGGCATTGCCCTGATATCTACATTACTCAGTGATCAGGGGTCTCACTGTTTAAAAGCTCCTTGCTTCCATAAACATAGAAGTGATATTTGATGCATGTGATACCTGGAGACCAAGGGTGAAACTCTGAACTTGTGAGTCTTCATGGAGCTTTGCTCTCATGGTTATCCATGCGATCAACAACATTCCTACTCAGGAGTGATAGGTGAAAGGAATGAAGGGCACGAGGAAAAGGCTTTATAAAGAATTAAACAAACAGGTCAAGTTTTGCTCTTGCTCATGACTTCTAGCATGCCAGGAAAAAAAAAAGCAGCTTCTCCAGACCTACTCACTCTAGTGTAACGATGATAATGAAAATATGTTCTATTTAGGCTTTCATCTTTTTTTTTTTTTAAATTAAAAGCTTAAAAAGATAAGTTCTTTCAGACAAAGAAATAATTCCTCATTAAAGTGTAATAGATCTCTTGCAGTAGTACCCTAAGTATGCCTGCTGTATTCTTACAGAATAGATTCCTCTCTCTTTTTCCTGTTCAGCATTTTACTCCACAAGTTATGCTCTGAAAATGAGCATGAAATGAAGAGCTGGATGCTAGCTGGATGAATGGCAATAGCAGAACTAGAGCAAGAAGCTCAGGCACCTACAGTGCATTGTAAGCAGGTTTTCTTTAACCTCTGGCAAGAGCTTGCAGAGCAAGTACCCAAATTCAGTCTGAAGAGGAGAGGCAAAGTACTTAGCCACCAAATCAAAAAACACCAGATAGATCAGTACCTTGTAAAGATATTGTCAGTGGTGACCAAGACTTTCTTTTTCCGTATTTAATTTTTTTTAACCAATGGATGTTTGTATGGGATAAAAGTTTTTTCCCTCCATTGGAATTAAATAAAAAAATAAACCTGTCTTTATTCATTATTTTTACATTTCTCTTAATAAAGAGGTCATCCACAATTTCTTCTTTTATATTTTTCATCCAAAGAAAATCACTTATAAGCCACGGAAAAATGACCTTCGAGCTCCATAAATCAATATGACAGGTGATTCAATCAGCCACATGCCTTCTCTGATTTAAGCAGCTGCTGACTCTCATAGAGCATGCTGAGTGCAGGTCCCAGCGGCCCTGCGAGTGATGAAGAAAGCAGCAGGTTTGCACTTTTAAAACCACTGAAGCCTGGCTGAGGAAATCACTGACACAAGTGAAATAAAAGGGACTGAATATTTATTTTGCATGAGCTGCTGGCACTGCACACACCTCCACATTGCATTTTCTCACTCTGTATGCTCTGTCAGTATCTCTGGAGAAACTGTAACTTCAATGGGGATTTTGTTACTAGGAAATGATACTCCAAGTCCATGCCTGCAATTTTTGTGTACTTCCCAGGTATGCACTTCATGAACTTAAAGAGAGCAACAACAAAGGTAAGGGAAACACTGTTTAAACTCAAATGGGAGAAGCAGAACTGGACAGGCTGCTAAGTGCCAACAGGAGACCTTCATGTGGTGAGCCAAATTCTCCTTAAATTCAGAGTGGCTCATTATATCAGAATGACTAATTGTTAAATTTTTATGGCATTGCTTTGGATTCATTCAGATAGATATAATAAGATGGTTCAACAGAGTTCCTGGGGTCTAAGCCAGGATACAGTTTATGCCTGCAACCAAAAATATGTACTTTATCTCCTCTCGTAGTCCACATTTTTCTCCTTCCTTAAAATTTCTCACACTGCTAACTCCAAGTACCCTGTAAATTTGCACAGTTCAAAGTGCTTTACCAGGAGTAAAACCTGGCCTCTCAACAATGCTCCTTCAGGACACCAAAGGAAGCACCAAGAAAAA
Organism: Neopelma chrysocephalum; assembly: GCF_003984885.1. Taxonomy (NCBI): domain Eukaryota; kingdom Metazoa; phylum Chordata; class Aves; order Passeriformes; family Pipridae; genus Neopelma; species Neopelma chrysocephalum. The sequence continues at coordinate 19,795,319 of NW_020897695.1, read as the reverse complement.
CTCAAGGCTTTCCTATGAATGCTGAAAAGTCCTATCTTTGAAAGCAAGTTACCAGTATGCTTCTAACTTTGCAACATCTAATTTGAATGAATATTTAACGAGCCTTGGGAATGGGAAGGTTTCTTATATTTACTTAGAATCAAGTCTCTGAGCCTCAACACTTTTTTTTTTTTTAGTAAAGGACATTGTACAGATTTATTCACTGAAAGAAAATGAAAATGTGGAAGAAACACCAGAAAATTGTCAGCTTTAATTTTATAAAGCGTGTAAAATTTACCTCTTTCTTGGGGAAAAAGCAGTGGAAAAGTTCTGAAATGTATTCCTCCAGATCCTGGAACATAAGATCTGGCAGACTACCTCAGCTGAAAGATCCGTCTGGCCTAGTGTCTTATTTTAAAAATACAAATAGTGGAAACTCAAGGTAGAAGACCCATAAAATACAACAGTTGTTCATATAAACTATTTGTTACAAGGCAATTGTGATCACAATGACCTCCTAGCTACTGCCAAATTAGAGCTTCAGCGGGCATCTTCAGATTGCATCATGGTCCACAGTATTTGGGGATCATTAATAGGCCTACCCTTCATGTTAAATTGTATTTTAAAAATTGTTTACAGTTCTAGACTCTAATACGTCCTGCAGCAATGAGTTAATTGTGGCAACGCTGTCATAAGATTTGTGTAAGAAAAAACCCCAACATTTCATCTAAAGCTGCTGAATCATAATTTCATTACAAGCTTTTTAGTTTAATACAGAAATATTAAGCTATGTAAATGATTAAGGGATCCACCATTTGTTTTCTCTCCACCATACATGAATTCACAGACCTGCTTCCCCACATCATCTGTTTTATGAAACCTTGAAAGTCCTAGTCTATTTACTTCTCCTTGTACTGAAGACACCTCATACTTGGAAAAACCCCTGTTGCATTTGTCCACAATTATGCCAGTTCTGCTGCCTGTTTTGGTTGCGTTGGTCCAGAATCACACACAACTACCAAGATCTAAGCACAGCATGGTTTTATCTATACAATGATTTAATTTTGTATCTTCTTTTTGTTAATAGAAAGTTAACAGACCTACACACACACACAGAAGAAGGAATAACCCTGCCTCAGGTGGCTGCAACCCAGCCAACCATCCCTTGCCTTACCACCTCCTGTCTCACTGCCTCAGCACTTGGTCACCACCCTGACCAAATGGCAGCTGCCTTGCCAGGGTTCCAAATCGCACCAAATGCAAGCATTAGGACATGCCACACGTACATCTCACCTAGAAAGAACAGCTGATTTTTCATGGCATAGCTCCTTTTTGTACTCTCCTTGGCACATGGTTTTGATCAAGGCTTAATTTGAGAATGTTTTGTGGTTAATGCTACAAAGAAAATCAGATTTATTTACTGCAATGGTCCTTTTTGGCCTTGAAATGGAAAAAAACTGTGGTGCACAGAAATTTTGAAGGACATGCTTCCCCGGCCTTGAGAGAGAAAATGAGAGAGGAAAGGAAAGGTCTCTAATCCCTTTCTCTTACGAATTACTTTCCTTCTACTCACCATATTTTCCATCATCATTATTCTTTCATGGATCTGCTTTCTCCAATACTTTAGTGTCATCTTTCATCCCTCAAATAAGCCCATTAGGCATGTTCAACTTCAAAAGCTAATAGGCAGAGGCGCAAAAAACCACTGACACAGACATGATCATTAATAATAAGCAATGGTGAGCACGATCTTATGCCTTTCCTCTTTAATTGCAGTTCATCAGCTGTATTAATGTATGTTGCTTAAACTCTATCCCACAAAATAATCCAGACTTAGGCAAACAGAAGCCCAGTCCTGGTTGATTTAGACAGGCTTCTAGTCACCTTCAAAGTCATAGTTTTCTACCAGATCCTCAGCCAGCAGTGGGGAACATGCAGTTACGAAGAGCAAAATATTGAAATGAAGATCAGCTCTTCATTTGGCATAAAAGGCTCTCAACTAAAGTACATAGTTTGTGCAAGAAATCCCCGAAATTAATCTATCCTCAGACAGGTTGCATGACTACACTGTTTCATGCTATTTTTTCGGACAAGATCACTATAAAGCATAAACCAAATGACACAGAAAATATTTAGGAAGAGAATACAGACCATGCCTCAGCTAGAAAGTTAACTTCTGTGGGGATGGAAAAGCTTGGAATAATAAAGACTGCTGGTTGTATTTAAAAGAAAAAAAAAAAGAGAAAAGGTTTATGGTACATTCATGTTTAAGTCCCTCTGAAACTTAGGCAATAAATAATTCTTGATTATTAAATGTAGAAATCAAGGAATGTATTAAAGGCTACATTCTTAGTTGGAGCAAATTAGTTTAGTTTTATGAATGTGAATTGATGTTTGCATAAGGCAAGGGCCAGAGTTTTATATTTTGTAGGTGTGTAATAGATTTGCCTATTTTCATTTTAAGGCTAACAATGGAATAATTTGAGGGAGAATCATGAACGGATCAAAGCAAAAACATAACATGGGATCTTGTACCAATGCTCTAGTTGCTCTGAAGTGTCAAGTTCTGAAAGTTCTCTTGGAAGATACAGTGAAACATTTCTGTCTATCACTTCATCTGTTTCAAGGATTTCCAAAAAATGTACCCCTGCATTCCAAAAACTCAGTTTTTTGTCCTGTATTGCTTAATTTCTTGGAATATTTTTGGTAAGTCTCTCATATAGTAAGACTGAGGAAATGAGCAGATAAAAAACAAAATCTATTTCTAAGGGGCTTAAACACCAAATTATTCTTAGGACCATGGAGGTGACAAAAACCAGTTTTTTTGATAGAATCTGTACAATTAGTTTCAAAACAATTCTAGTAATTTTATTGGCATAATAAACGGTCCAGGTATGGTATTTTCTCTCTCTCTTTATTTTTGGTTTTGTTTTGTTTTTAACTACCAAGATCCCCTATAAGGCAGTAGATACACATACAAGGAGATAAACTTGTCTGTCTAAGACCCTTGCCAGGCATTGTATTCAGATGCCTCTTCCCTCTACAATAATGAGGTGTTTCCTAATTTTTCACAGATTTGCAATTCATTTAAGATAGAAATTCCTGTTGAAAATGGGAAGCTGAGACACATACAGGTAAAGCCTGTAAAAGGTATTTAGAAGCTTAAATCCCCTTGAAATGAGTTATTTCACTGTGTAATCTTTCCGTTGATCTCTGATTGGCAGAAACAGAAGATGAATTCAAATGTTAGGATTTATTAATAACTATTGGCTCCAGCATCTTCCCATAAACTTGAGAAAAATCTTACTCGCAGCTGAAGGATGTTAAGCTCTGGGGTATTGTCATGTCACATCGTGGGACCCCAGCCCACCCTACATAGCTGCTCCTCCTCTACTGACCCTTCTAGCCAATTCCCCACTCTTCTGCTCTTCCTGCTCTTCAGGAGATGTAGAGCAAAGACTAAGAACAGCCATATCAAAGGGTAACACTTTTCAAATACTTTGTCATTTCAAAGTGGTAACAGTTTACAAATACTTTCCTTTCTTTTACACTCTGATTTTTGCACTCAAAAGTTGCAAACTATTGCCCCAAATTAAGACGACTCCAGCACCACTTAGAAGTAGTTACTTGACTAATTTTTATACTTCATAAAACTGCCCTACTTTAGGATATGCTTATATTTATTACAGAAATGCTTCAAATACAATAACACAAACAAACATAAATCAGACATGTAAGGCCTATCTATTATTGTTATTCATGCTCACTCCTCTTGACAAGACATCGCTGGACTCTTTCCCCACTCCAGGCATTGGAAGACCAAACACTGCATTAGGTTTTTCATCTGAAACATGCCTCTCATGAAAGTAAAGGCAGCAGGCAGGAGAGCAAAATGTGAGCAACATATACCCCTGCAAGTGTAGAAATCTTGTTCTGCTGACTGGTAAGTGAGGTAGATTTTATTTTTCTGCTAAGTAAAAAATTAATTAACTCTTCCATTATGTGAAAGAAATATATCTTTATGTCATTGTCAAAGTCAATTACTTGTAAACACTTGATCATGAATCCTATAGCAGGGTTTGTAAGGAAAAGAAGAATTTTTACTATCTAAAATTTCTAAGGCACCTTAAGAACTATGTTTTCCATTCTTGGTCTTTGGTCATAAATGCAAGCACAGCTTTATCACAAACAATGTAATAGGGATGAAAAAGAAACAATAGTCTTGCAAATTAATCCAACGATATATTGTTAAGAAGAAACAACGGAGGCTTTAACTTGACTTGGATTTAATCCTCACTAGTATCTTATTTGGTTTGGATGCAGTAAGAAGCAGGAGCAAGGGAACAAGGAGAGTGTTGGCAGGATTCTTATCATTATTCTCATTACAGATGGAAAAGTTCTGTTTTGAAGGTGGATATTCTGAGCATCAGTAGACAGCATATAACAAAGCCTGCTTTTCAGAGTCAGATCAAAGATGTTAACAGTAATTCCACTTTTTTCCATGGTATGCAAAAATCTTTGTATTTCTCTGAAATTTCAAATACATTACGCTAATCCATTTTAGGGAGGCTTATATTTCTCTGCTTAAAAGCTAATACAGGATAATTTTTCTACTTTTCTTTCATTATATTAACAATTTTAGAAACAAGGGGAAAATAATGGCAGTAAATACCATCCATGAAAGCTCAAATGACCAGGAAAAGTAGGGGTTTTTCCAATCATGTTCAGGCTTGTGGAAGTGAGTGTAAATCTATTTATTTCTATATAATCACTGTCAAACATGCCACACTTATAAAACTCAGAGCCTTATTTGAGACTCCTTAGGCCCAAGTAATTTTTAACAGCCTAGTATCAGTTTGAGAAACCTTGGCCTGAAGCAGTATGAGCTATTTAATCCTACAAACATCTCTGAGAGATGAATGGTCATGTGCAAGGTCTTCTGGCTTTAAGGAGGGGGAAAGTAGAGACAGAATATAAAACAACATGCTCATGGGCAGGTGGCAATTTAGAGCAGCAGACCACAATCCTTGTCCTGTGGATTTGAGCTAAGGGAGTTGACTTTGAGCTGTGGATTTGACTCCCAGCTAAGGGAGTTCCTTGGTCTTGCTTCATCATGTCACTTGTAAACTCAAGCAGTATGGGTTGGGAACAGGAACCACATCAATTAACCATACTGCAAAAGAATTAGAGGAGCTTATTTTAGCCCCTCTCTGAGTTGCAACTGGTTTACAACCGAGAAAACAAATGTGTGCATGTGAGGGCAAGAAGGACAATGTGGGAAGAAGGAGCTGGGATCAGAGGTGACAGAAGGGAACAGTTCAGATCGACATAACTTCCAAACTAAAGGTCTGAGCTGGCAGAGCCTGGAAGAGAGCATATAACTTCCTAACTTTTATTCCCAGAGGCTTGGGTGATACAGGTAATTTCTTATTTCTTCCAGTTTACTACCTGAGTTTCCTACTCAGTTCTTAAGATCACCCTCAAACATTAAAATTTCTCTTCTAGCTTTTCTGTACAAAATTTTTCTCATTTTCGCCAATAACATCCAAAGGAAGTCCAAAAAAGGTGACACAGAGCTCAAGAAAGAACAGCTATATAGAGAGAACAGAAAAACTGCCCTTTCATGTGACAATTTACATGTAGAAAATAGTACAGTGTTCATCACCTACAATTTGAACCAGGTCTCCAGAGTTTTTGAACTAACCAAGTAAACAGGGATCTTGACCAAATCTGGGCTGAATTTCAGGTGATCTCACTGCCTTGTCATGGGCTTCACACAAAGTTTACACATTTCAGTGTGGTCTGGATAGATACTATGAAGTTAGAAGTAAGTATGAACAGATGGATTTTATTTTGTTTGTAAGTTACAAAATATCTTAATGCATTAAAGTTATGAATTGTCCAAAGTGCATGCCATCTCACGAGCCTCAAACTCAGGTTTTTACGAAAGAAATGGTGCAACACTAATTACTATGATATTTGGATGGCCAGTTTTCTCATGATACAAAACACAAAAGTACCATCCAAAATTATCAAGTAAGTATGTGGCATTGCTTAGGATAGTCTTCCATATTTATACAGTGATAATAACAAAAAGGCCTCTGTTTACTAATAGTTATAAGGGTTACCATGAGTCTTTTGTAACCGAATAAATGTGAGATGATGACACATGAGATGCACACACCTAGTAAGTGCCATACATAGACTGAACAGACCAGCACTGCCTGGGCAAGAATCTGGCTAGGTGATACAAGCAAGCAGAGAGGTATAATAATGTTTTCATTTTTCTAATAGTTTCAAATGCAGACAACAAAATAATCCATCAAATGCCTACCAAGGGGGGACATAGCATAACTATCTTCAGATGGGACACGTCTGTTATAACCACAACTTAACACAGCCTAGATAATTAACACACGGTATGATCCTAGGACAGGGACGACACTTGTTCAACTGCTGAACTTCATTCATTGTCTTAATTAATCCCACGACTGAACAGGAAGAGAATGGTGTGTACTTTCATGTTGTTTTGAATCCATCTGTTTTCACCCTTTTGGTTAAAAAGCTCCCAAACCCTAATACAATGTTAGACAGTCATCTGAATTTGGATGTCTAACACATTAGAAGTTCTACTGCAGAGCAACATCTCTGCACTCTTCTTTCTGTTTTTCTCAATTTCATTTAGTTCAACCTTCTTGGAGAGATATAAGCAATTGTAGGATCTGAGAGAAATGACGTGAGGATGCAATAGTGAGTGTAATGCCATGCCTGGGATTGCTCAGACAGCTATTTGCAGCACACTGCAGACATGGAGCCACTGATATGAGCAAGACAAGCTGCAAGTCCTACCAAGGCAAAAAAAGATTCATGGAATTCTCTTGATTCTCCAGATAAACAAATTACTCTGCTTACGTGGACTGCCATGCCACGCTTTGCTGTTTCTGCAAGGGCAGCCATGGTTTTGGGGACTCCCTCTGACCCTATGTACTTAGGCAAATCCCTTAGTTTTCTTGGAGGACTTTATGGGCTCAACAAGGGAGGCAGAGAAGGTACTCCAAACCTCAAAATGGCCTTCAAGTAGCAGCTGGGAAATTGGAGCAGCAACCCAAATCAACCACATTGAGAGATTTGGGAAAAAGAGCTACTCCTTCAACAACTGACAAAGAAAAAGCAGATGAGACCACAGCAGTGAGAGCAAGGTGACCTGCAAATTTCTCATTCAAAAAATCCTCCAGAATGCACTTAAGTCTTTTGAACTACACTCCTTTGATGGTCATAAAGACGCTGCTGCATCTCAGTTTTCCATCACATTCCACAAGGTTTAAAAAATTATTACTATAGAAAGCTATTTATTTAATCCTTCTAACCTCTTCAAGTATATTTTCTGTGTTTGTTATTCAGTTCTGATCTTTAGATCTTTGGGATTAAATTCGTATTGTAGAAGAGCCTGGAGTGTTGCCTTTCAGTTGTATTTTATTGAAGGGGGAAAAAACCCCCAAGTTTAAATTACTGAAATAAATGTCAAATGACCCAAGCAGCAGTTCATCAAATTCACACCACAACAAGTCAGAGCAAGCTATGGATTTAGAAAGCATGAACCATGAGAACAATTACAACACAGATCCAGTGAAAACTCCAGAGTCCCTAAAGAATTGCACAGCTGTTTTAGGCGGTCTACATCTATCTTCCCTGGGTGCATGCTTTGATCATTTTCCCACAATGACATTTATTTCAGATTTTGTGAACCTCCTCCCTAATTCTTTGTTGCCTCGCTCCACGAAAGCCTGGTTTCTCCTTGTGCTCTATGCAAAGTGAGTCTGGGGTGGTTATAAAAAGTCACTGAATTGAAACAAGTTTACTGCCCATGGGACATTCACTTTGTATAAGAGTATGCAACTCTCTCTGTAGTTCTCGGAGGCAAAAAAATAGTGGGTCTTGCTGGGTGGTTTTCTGCTCTACCCCTCCCCTGCTTTTTTTTTTAAATCAATTTATAATACGGTTCATGGCCCAGCCTCACAAATAGCTTTACTGCTGCAACTCAGGGAGCAGCATGGAAAAGCTGTGGCCTTGGTGGTTAAAGTACAGAGCAGAGGAAACTGGGATCTGTCGAGTTACACGAAATTCCTTTTTAAACTATAAGGAATAAAAATATAACTATCTTGACTTTAGCATGAGCATATTCTGTAGGTTCAGATTCAGACTGTATATATTATATTGGCAAGAACTAAAAAAAATACCCAGTTCAAAAAAGCAATTCCTTGTTATGGCAGAAGAACAATTTCTCTGTACAAAAGGTCAATTTTTATAAGGCTACATGCACATAAGACTTATTTCAGTATCTGTTTGTGTGAAAGTTCAGGATAATCCATTGACAGTGTGAGGGGAAAGATGCTTGGTGAAGTTTATTCTCAGCTGTTCTGTGTTGGCAGTGGGCAAGTCCCCCTTGGCAAACCAATGACATCCAAGGCCATGCATTTTACCCCATATTTTGCAGGTAATCAATTACCAGCCCAGCTGACACAAGGTAACTCATTTAACTATGAAATACACCTTAGCTGACTCACTCCACTGTCTGATGTCACCAACCAACTAACACCTAAGCATAGCTACAGGGGAAAGAGGACATGGTGGTACTGGTGGTGATGTTCCCAGTCTCTTTTAAAGCAATAATTCAACAATCTGTAAATTTGTTTTTCACGTGAAAGAACCAGGTTCAAATCCTTCTCCATCAGAAGAGTTGGGAGACTGCACCTTCCCTGACACAGGGAAGTGTTTTAACCCAGACCAGAAAGTTTGGGGGGCACGTCCCTCACTCCTCTCTGCTCGAGAGGGTTAGATATGAATCAGATAGATGAAGTAATTATTGCAATTATTAATAAAAATGATCAAATACTTCTAAACCCAAAATTACTGCAGTTCTAGAAACAAACACACAACTCTTGGCCTGACAATGAAATTATACAACTTAAGTTTACCTGCTGTAACTGAAACAGTGGGCTCCAAGGCATGCACTTGTTCAGCAATCGCTTCTTTTTTTGCTGGAAGGGCTTAGATATTTGCTTTGAAGCTCAGCATGGAGCTAAGGGGAGCAGTTATCACTAACCACTGCATGGTCATGTACTCTTTTCTCATTTTCTCTAAATCCCCCTTACAAAATATTCCATTCACTTGTAAGCTGCAGCAAGATTTTGTGTGAATGCATGCTGCACTTTGAATACAGAGTAAGCAGTTAGGTTACTGTGTCAGTGTTTGCTTCTCATGAGACAGCTCTTACTGTGTTTTCAGAGTTTACTTCATCTATTTTCAAAAGCTTAATAACTATGGTAACAAGTTTTGTTTGTTTTGTTTTTACATAAAAAAAGATGCCAACAGTAAGCAACAAAGCAGTACGTAGCGTCCTAAATAGGAACCTCTGAACTATACAAAGTTTAGCTATTCAGTTTAGCTTGCTCTCCATCATAGGCTCTGTGAGGGGCACTATTCATCAGCAATGTTTTCATTTAGGACTCTGAATGTGTGTTAAAATTATCCCTGGCAGCTTGACTGGAAGAAGAGGCCTTTTAAAAACTGCACTAACAGATCAGATACTCAGTAAATGCGTGTGTGTTTTGACAATTGTAAAGCTGCTTGATTTAACTTCAAAACTAGCAGTCCTTCAAGAACTTGAAGGAGTCCTCTTTTTTTTTTCCCCCTCAAAAGTACAAGGATCTTGGGCGGCAATTATTAAAATCACAGAGCCTCGAGACACAGTAAAACAGCCCTGTTCTTCTTAAAATCCAGTCATTCTAGACAGCATAGAACAAAACCCATCCTCATCAACAGTAAGGATAAGGTAAGGAACAGTTCAGAAGCAGGAGAGAGCAGGAACACCTTTCAGCTGGACTTAAATCTCACATTCAGTCTGAAAGCTCCACCAGTACTAGTAGCCCCTCTGAGAACAAAGTAAGGCAGGCAGAGGACACCTTGAAAATGTCCAAAATGAGCAGCTCCACTGCAGTGCAGGCTGAATATGGACAGTCTCTCAGATGCATCCCAGCTCACAGACAGCCTGAAAGTCCAGAAACAATGCCTGCAGAGATGGGCGGTGTGAGAAAGACAAAAATATTTGCCTCCATGAAAAATACAGTGTTTCCTAGCCCACCTGCCACTTAGAAAGGGATGCAGGGAGCTGCTACTGCTGTCTTGGTTGCCCAGGAGGAAAAGAGAGAAATAACAGGACATGGAGATTGAGAACCATCCTGGAAAATCATAAAGATCATATTTTATGGTCATACAAGAGTATGAAATCATTGTGTGCAGAACCATAAGTTAATTTGGGTGACAACCCATCTGCTGCACTCCCCCCCTTCCTCCTGAAACACCTCTCAGCCTCAAAATGCCATACCTTTCAAAAAGGGATCTACATTGTCTTCTGGCTCCTGTGTTCTTGACAGCCCTATTTTCTCAGCTAGTGACAAGTGCACCTGGGCACATGCAGGGCCACGCCAGCAGGAAGCTTCTCTGGTACCTTCTCTTAGAGCTGCACAAGTCCCTGAGGAACAGTGAAGGTAGATTCATATTGACAGCAGTTCAAAAGAAGTTGGGAAGGGGATGGGGAACTAAGGCCTCCAACAATGCCACTGCAAGCACGAGAGGCCATCATAGAATCAGCCTTTTTATGAAATGCACACAGTTCCTTAAGGAGAACAAGCTGAGACTTCTTGATGCATTCATCACAACAATTTCCTAAACAGACTTATGTGGATTCACATGCAGGGAAGGAATGGTGGAAGAGATGCAAAACTCACAAACCTGGAAGCATATGGAAGTGGTGCAAGCGGAGGGAGAAACATGGATGTGTGGAGGGTGTTGTCTGATCCTCAAACACCACTGACTTGCTATTTATCCTCCAGTGCTATTTATCCAGTGAAGCTCTCTCTGGCAACCAGTAATGCTATGGCAAAATGAGATGCAGTAGAACATGATATCTTTTAGAGAATTTTTTTAAAAAGGGATTGAGAAAGCAATTGTAGTTCACAGACAAATTGTTCAGTCTTTTTTTTTTTTTTGTGAGACTGGGACATGGAGTGGTTTAGCTGAATTAGGGCTGTGTGATTTGCCCTTCAATGTTCCCCTGAAAAATTCTTATCGAGAACTGAACCTTACCATTTCTACTGGCCCAGCTCCTTCTGCTTTTCAGAAAGCAGTAATTGCACACAGCTTGTTTTACTTAGCTTCAGCTCTCCCCCTGGGAACCAATACTTCTCGTTTCAGTGAACAGAGCTGAAGCTGAGAAAATGAAGCCTATTGTTACTTGAGCTCAAGAGACAAAAGATGTTTGGAAGTTTTATAAATTTGGCTTAGAAGACAAGAATCTTTCCTATACTCACCATCCACTGGGACCAGCTGAGCTACAGGCTTATGCTTTGATAATATGGAAAAATATTCTTTTACGACTGCAAGGGCACCACCCTTCTCCAAACACCTCTGTCCATTGAGCAGAGCTCTTTGGCAGCTCCCTCGGTGCAATTACAGCCCATCTCAGGCACTGAATATACCATGAGTCCTGGATTTCCCCTAGATGTTCAGTTCAGACTGAGCATAAATGAGCCACAACTACATCTCATATGGGAAATAAGGCTTCTAACGAGCAGAGCAGAGAGGATCTGAAACAGTCATGCCACTGGGAGGACAGAATGCAAAAGGTTTAATTATTTTTAAGGCAGAGCTTGATTTAGCATTCCCTAGCATTAGAGGTAATAGCTGCCCACACAACCATGAGGTTACTGTTCATGGCATCACTTTTAGTCCCACAGTATAGTAAAGAATTTGCACAAAGCTAGTAACCCACTAGGCTAATGCACTGTACATTAAACTAACTAGCGCAGCTGTATCTCCATTTCTTAACCAGCTTTGCACATACTAGAGATTTGGAATACATAAATCTTCTTTATCCAGTGGAAAGATACCTGCATCTCACAGATTGCAAGATTCCTCAAGACATGCTAACAAGTTTGTCTTCCTTTTCCCAGAGAGGCATCATATATCTTTTGCTGCGAACATTTTTCTTTGTATAAGTTAAGCTACCACGAAGCTGCAGGACACCTTCTTCTTCCCTTCCACTTAAAAAGGCATCAGCTGAGCCTTCTCTCTTTGTAGTTCCTGCTCCCCTCATTTCTCATTTGTATACAGCTGATTATGATCCCGTGAGACTTACGGCTGGTGAAGGGCAGTATGGGTTAACCATCTTCAGAGACCAGGTCTTGCTATACTTCATCTAAGTGCAGGTTTGGGGTGGCCTGAATCCTGCTAAGTGTCCAGTTCCTCTTTTCCACAACCCTTTCCTGCTTGGGAAACTGCCATAAGGAGTTTCCCAAGAAAATGCCCAATCAGACCAAAGGTATTTTTCATTACTGACCTAGATCTTGTGCAAGAAATTCTCTAATCAGAAGCTGATTTAAAATACGGGATTGGGTTTAAAGTATTCTTGGTGCCTAATACTTATCTTTCTGGCTTGGTGTGAACCTACCACACAAATAAATGGTATTAGCAAAACCTAAAGGTGTCTTGAGTGCATTTGGACATAAAGTGTTAAAGGCTTAACTGTTTCTCACATTACTGTAAGTCATTCACCACTCACATTAGCCTCCTACAGAGAATACCAAACACTTGTGATCCACCTCTCTAGAGATGGATCTAACGTGGCCTTCTACCAAAGGTTTCAGATGCTGTATTCTACCTCATAAATACTCAATAAGTTTGATACACAATAATGTTTAGGAAGTTCATGTATCATAGCTAAATTGAAAGAATACACACCTTTATTAGCTCTAAAAATGGCACAGAAATAATGATCACACCAACACAAGCAAAATGTTGAAAATAGGTCCTAATATGACACTTCTACTGCAGGAAGGCATAGTTTAGAAAGCTTTTTACAATTGTAAGGGATTAAATTTTTCAAAACGCTGCTCAGAAAATACATACTGCCAAGAAATTCCTAACTCACAGATTTTAAAAACATTCATCTGCACATGGTAAAGTCTGGATTTCTGACAGCTCATATATCAGGTGATTCAAAGCTTTAGAGGTCTGCTTTGTAAGAATTGTTTTTGTTCCCTTTTTTGGCTTTATTATTTGGCTTCTTATTTGAGATCTGTGATTTTAAACAAGGCTTTCTTTCAAAACAAGACATATTTTCTGCTGGAATTCAAACAACGGTCCTACAGCGCTTCATGAATTATCGCCCTAGACAAATGTCAAAATTTATAGCAACTCAAAAGAAAATAGTGTCACTGTCTTCAGTTCAGGCTTACAAGCAATAAACTCCAAGACACTTATGTTAAAGAACCTGATCGTGTATTTTATATGGGATAGCAGAAATATTTATGAACCAGAACTCTAGAATACAGCATAAAAGTGTACTTCTGTTGTTTTTTATAGAGATGAGGAAAATGGGCAAGTGTGGATGAGAGCATTAAATTTATTTGCTATGAAGAATTCAGCAAAACTGAAATAGTTATGTTTTAGAGATTTTAAATTAAATGTCTTTAAAACACATATATGGGGTTTTTTGTAAAAAAAGTAAAATATTTAGGTTTTTGAAAGGAAAGTCCTTCCCAAGGAACCAAGACATAAATCTTTAGCAAAACAATTACTCACTAAAATTTTGGTTTCATCTTTTTTTTTTCTCTTCACTTATTTTGGGAGAATAACGCCCATGAGAAAAGTCAAACTGTAGTATTTGGTGGCTTTCATTATTATTCCATGTGTCCTTTAGCTTCAAGAGAGTATAAGCTATAGGATTAAAGTTATGTCACTGGACAAGCACATTTCCCCTGAAACCATTGAGATTTGTGTTGAAATTCAATAAAATGTTTTCCAGTATATGAATCAGAGCAGTGTACATGAGGAAATAAAAGCACTAACCTCACCCACTGACTTAAGTGAATTGCTTAGCATTTTTTAAAGTCTGGCTTCTGTTTTGTGGCCCAGAATTTTGACACCTAGTTTTAACATCCAGGCTTTAATTTCCATGGCTATATATTTGTACATTAGATTTTTGTTGTGAAGGTTTTGTATAGCTTTATACAGAAAATGATATCTTCAGTGTGACCACAAAATATTGTAGAAACTGAAGTTATATTTACCATTTTCAGACAGTGTAACCTCTGAGCATCACCACTGAAGATAAAGCTCTTCACAGTGAATTTCAGTGTAGCTACAAGCACAGCTTGGTCCACTCTCTCTTCAGGGGGCTGCAAAATGGCCCTGTGCGACATCTTCCCTGCAACACACTTGTAATTACTTTTTGGCCCTGATTTGGTCCTTTGAAACTAAGCAGATGGTCCTGCCACCCCACTGTCCCCTTCTTCATGAAAGACTGGTGTTGGCAAGTCAATCCTTTGTAGATGGAGCCTAAGAGAGGCACTCATAGCGACAGCTGTGGGACCAGCTAACCCTTGACTAATGGGGTATTTGTGATGGCTGTGGTTTCTAAAGACACTGACAGTCTTGGAACCACACTGACAGCCCTGGAGGGAGGTCTGGCATTTCACACACACTGTCCAGTACATAATTTTTGCATTTGGGGGTTATGCATGAAAGTACATGAGCTGGGCTCTCCCCTGCCATATTTTGAGCCTTCGTAGTGCCTGGCAGTGCAGGTGCATTCTCTCTCTATGCCTTAAAAAGAAACAAAACCAGAACACCAGGCTTGAAAGGCCAAAAGCAACAAAGCCACAGAGTTGAAAAGTGACTGTTAAATTAATGTTCTGGGATACTGTAATTTTGGGACAACAAAGTTTGTGAGCAGTATTCTTTCTTCTTGCTGCCAGGTCTCTGAACTGCCGACCAAGAGCCAAGTCCTTCTGTCTGGCCACCTGTCACGAGGTGCTGCAGGCTGAGTGATGGCCTCAGAAGAACTTGTTCACCATCACTGGTTTTGCAGATTTACCACATGGAGCTGGTTAGAGTTTGGTAGTCAGTGGCTTGCAAAAGAGCTGTTGACTGTTAGTAGCAGGAAAATGCATTTCTCATTATCAGACTCAGCAGGTAGGACAGAAAGCAGCTCTATCAAATTAGAAAATATTACTTTAACATAGGCAATATCTCAGAGAAGGACCTGTTCTTTAGGCTTTGTGTAAGGGCATTTTGATATGTGATGGAAACACAACCTGGAGGTCTCTCATCTATAAGCAACCTGTTGCCAAGCCTCATTTTCTGATCTCAGGGACCTAACATTTGACATCTACTAGATCATTTGTTTTTAGCATTGTACTGAGATAATGGCCTTGTTCTAATGGGGAACCTGACCTCTGAAACCCTGCCCGTCTATAGACACTCATCTTGACCTACTTTGTACAGTCAACACAGCATGGCTGTGCAGAGTCGGCAAATAAAACTTCATACATTCCAAATACTATTTATACGGAGACTAAATCAGGCCTGTCTCATCTCTCACCTGACAGCCACTTGGCTCAGGATGCTAGTCAAGTGAGTTCTCCTAATCTGTCAGACACCGAATCACCAAAATAATCTCTTTCTTAACAGAACTAAGCTTAAACTAAACATAGTTTGTAAGTTATTCTTCAATATCTGTTATTTAGCAAATGCTTTTCTATTGGTTTACTTTTTCTTCATGGCTTTCTGCTGCCCACTCACAACTCTTGGCACTTCTAAAATTAGCACCCTCTGTGCTTCTCTAGAATAATGAGTAAGTTTTCAGAACAAGTGTTCAGTTAATCATCTTTCCAGTGTTATTCTTTCTGTTTCTATCCTTCCACACAGATCAGTATGCAGCCTACACAACTACTATGTAACTTTCAGGGGAGCAGGAGTAGGGAACTGAAGCGTTTTACTAAGATTTACTGGAAAATAAGAGACAATTTTTTTGCTTATGAGATGCAATTTTCTTGCAATTAGAATAAAGCCCTAGTTTTGTGATATTCAGGGGTCCTTCTCTAAAAGCTCTGAAAACTACAGTTATCCAGACTGTCCTGAAATTCTTATTATCTTCTAGGGTGATAGGGATGAGAGGTGTATGCTGAGTGATTTGCTTTTGTGGTCTTTGAGCCACATACACATATAGCTTCCCTCTACCCAGAGAAGAGCTTTTGTAAGGTTTTTAGGTTTGAACAGACCTTTCTGAAATCAGACTTCAGCTCTGAACTTGTTCAGACAGTCCTATTGGCTTGACACCTCTTCCCAGGCTTGTTACATCCTCTCTTTCTCGTGAAGGAAAATTGATATGAGTAATTAAGTGTTTAAAACAAAGAATCCAGAACATATCTCCCTAAACAGGCACCTGCTCATCACTCACGAGAGGGACGGATTACCTGACACATACAAAGACTGCTCTGCTAACCTTTATCCTTACAGTTTTGCATGTGAGCTGGTACCTCAAGGGGGCATGCAAAACCTCTTGAATCTGACCTACATCCAACCTGTGTCACTCCAGATTTCACTCTTGGCGGGAAGTGAAACAAACAAACAAATGAAAAAAGCACAGTGCTGCCATCTGCTTCATTTTATGAAATGAAAAATATGAATTAAGGTTGCCGAAAAGCCAAAAAGTTGCTCAACCCATTGTTAAAAAAAAATAAAGTAGATACGTGGATGTTTGCTGGAAGGGACAGGAGATCAATGTACATGGGAGCCAGGAAAGGATTTGGAAGAGCAGATGAGAGAAGAAAAGTACCCCATGGCTGACATGATCAAGTCAGCAGTACAAATTATGAGAGCTAAGGTATTTCCTGAATATTTACATCCTGTGTAACAAGGCCGCTGATGTTCCTGGATGGACAAGGGCCATGGCTCAGTAGGTTGGAGCACAGCAGGTCCCAGATGCCTGGGCCAGGAAACTGCTCATTTTGGTCTACCCAAAAAGAAGATGTGCCATCACTTGCATTTGCAGTAGCAGACACTAAGACATCAATAGTATTTCACTTGGGAATATCTTAGATGAAAGGGCTGGGTCAAGGGGATGGGAAGTGGAAATGGTGGCTGACGGAGAAGGAGAGAGATACACCTCTCACTTGTTTCTGTAACTCTGGAATAAAACAGCTAAGACTTTGAGATACAGCCCAGGATTGTGATTCCTCTTGGTAAGTTACAAGTGGCACACACTGAGTGCTTTAAAAGACAGCTACAATCTCCATTTAATGTCAAAGGGTAAGGGATAGAGAGGAAGAAGCAGATAAAACAGTGCAATTTCTAACTGTAGTAGGGACCCCTGGTGGCCTAGTGGTTAGGATGCAGCACTCTCACCACTGCGACCCAGGTTTGATTCCAGGTCCCCTGGGCAGATGGAGCTCGTTAGCCCTGTGAGGCCATCCATCTATGAGAAGGTCACTCTAAACAAACCTACGTCCTGAGGACCTCACTGCCATTGTCCAAGCTTGCTTGGCCCCGGCAGATGAACCTTAGGATTAAAGGGTGGGCTCAGTTCAGCGCAAGCTGTGTCTCACCTAAAAAATCCATTGCGCAGGCTTGAAAGGTAAAAGACCTTTCCCAAAATCTTCGTTCGCGAAGGCTGGCCGTTATTATAGTGTCTTAGCCACATAAACTTATTTTCAAATATTCAATTTGACCATTCCCCCATGGCCAGAAGTTTGCTTAGAGCTATCGCTGCCGCCACCTTTGTTCCATAGCACAGCAAGGAGGTATACTGGGGCTCCTTCACAGGCACCCAGGGCTGTTTGTTCATATGTGGCCAGGTGAGACAGCAGGGCTCTCCCATCTGGCACAGAAACATGGCCCAGCCACACCTTATCTTATCTAAACTGTACTTCCTTATAAGTACAGCTGTCTTCTGACTAATATGATGGGTACAAGCCAGCCACTCAATGCAGCCAGAAAGTTATCACTGGCTACTGCTGGCTGCAGGGAAAGGGCAGCAGTAGGCTTCAATATACTAGATGAGTGCTACAATTTTGTTATGTCTGGGTTTTTGGAGAATTCTTACTGAAAGACGTAACTCTTCCACTACTCCAGAGGTGAGAGGTTTGCTGAACAGTCTGTTTCAGAAGGCAAACACTGTGGGATAACTTCATTTCACTGTTAATAAAGTTTACTCTTAAGGAGCAAAGCTCTGAGGTGGCAAGCCCAAGCTGCAATGGCAGCTGTACTCCTCGAGCCCCCAGGAGAGATTGTCTCTGCCAGCTCTTCCTTGGCTTCAGAGGCCTCACTTTACTAGCAGAAAATCACACCTACTTTGCCAGTTTCCAGAGTCGGTTATTTTTCTCTACTGCACCAGTTGTATCCTCCGTGACACAAAAACACAGGTGAAAGTTAGCTTCTATTTTCCATGTTCTTTATTGATTGCGTATACATGTGATGGAAAAATAAGCACTGCCCATGGGAGCACTGACTGAATCCCACAACAGAGTCTTGCCGGCATACATATGTGAACTGCAGGTTGGCTCACACTGAAGGCTGCTTTCAGCAATTCCTTCCGTCATATTGTTTACAGGTCTGTTTGTGCATTTTGTGTAACAGGCTGTGTTAGCAACTACTGCTTAGGATTCTCAACATATGTCTGATTTAAGGAGACAGAAACCAACGCAAAAGAAGCCAGAATTGGCAGCAAAAACTATTGATACTACTTGCACTTACTGACAGTGAGACCCACTGTTGCTTCTTCTGCTGCACAGAAGAAAATTCACACAGGTAAATCCAAGAACAATCAAAGAACAAGGAGAAACTGAATTTTCTTCTGGACTGATCAGGAACTATTGTCCAAAACTAAAACGTTTCACTTCCTATATCCCCCTCACCCCAGCTATAATAAATGTTTTATGAGAATGCTTAGAACTCGGCCAGATTCAAGTGCTACATGAAGTCTTAGACCAGTTTATAATTTTCCCATATAGTTCTTTATTAGGGGTCTTGAACTGAAATGCTTGTGCTCCCTGGCTTTTCATTTATACCTCACTTCAAAACTTCTTAATTACAAAATTATTAAAATCTGAAGATTTGAATTTTGCTGCATTTGAAAATAATGAAAAAATAATTATGTATCAAGTAATGAAAGATTGGTCCTTAGACTCTTGGCCACTGAAGAAGTACATGGTGTTCATTCTGGCATTGAGTCTTAAGTATTTTACATTGTTCTGAGTTTGGTGTAAGCAGCTCTCTCAGAAAACCTAGTGGGAAGAAATAACGGAGGCAGTCAGCATAAGATGCTGTTGATGAAACCAGCGTTAACAGTGGAGTTTGTGAAGCTGAAGAGCAAAACTCTGCACTGCTATCTTGGTCCAACTGACCCCAAACCCACTGGAGATAAAAATGTCTGCAGAAGGGGACTTCTCTATAGCTTGAACCTCTGATCTGTTCCTGCTAAGGGTACCCTTCAGAGCCATTTTCACCAGACATGGCTCCCATACACTGTCACTGCAAAGAAAGATACATCTCCCACGTGGATAACATGAAGATGGGGATTACAATTTCTTTCCTATACATCCACCCAATTCTGATGACAAAGGCAACCATGATCAGAAGAGGCAGGCTATCATTAAAACTTAGTATGAAAACAGATAGAACTAATGGTTCCTATTTTGGCTGATGCTTTAGAAAAATTAGATCCACTAAAGAATTTCTTCTTCCAGAGTGGAAAGCTGAGAAGTCTCTTGGGTGACCTTTTTTTGCCCCCTAGCCTCAAACAAAAGTCAGAATTTAAAACCCGAAGCCATGATTTGCTTACATTTAATGTAAAGACCTTTCTGAGATTTTCAGAGAACTCTGTCTTACAGTTCTCTGCTTTACAGTGAGAAATTTAACAATTCCCAGGATTATGAAAATAGAAGGAATTTGCCGAGTTGCGTCATATCCAAATGATAATGGAATCATTTCAGTTCAAGGGAGTAAATTTTTCCATTTTAGTGTCTTCTTTAGGACACCCCACCCTTTTCTACAGACTTGCCAAAATCTCATTCCTTCCATCTGAGCTGCTCTAAGAAAAAATTGGAAGTAACTATTTTCCTCTGTAAAAGCTGACTCGGGAGAAAACATTATCCTTTTGAACACAGTATACAGCATGCTATCTTATCAGCTGGACAAAAATGTCTTGGAGGCACTTTCTTTGTTCAGTACAGTTACAGCGATCTTGAAGACTGCTCAATCACTGGCAGGCTGTTTCTTTTCAGAAGGATTTCACTATCTGCCTTCTGTTTGATCCCACACTACTTTATATGTGGACATTTCTGCATGTCCAGCCAACACACCTAGACACAGAAGGCTCTATCTCTAGGAACTGTCATGGTGATGAGATGAAAAAAGACTAATAGTGAATTTTATTCCACTGTTGCAACAACACAATACAGAAAGCAGGGCCCATTCTGAAAGTACTCTTAAAACTGCCATTCACTCTGGCTTCTTCTTTAGAAACATATCTGGCTACTAAGCCCCAGATCTCTTCCTTTCAGGGAAGCTGAAGTCACCACTACAAGATTTAATACACACACTTGGAAGAAGTAATTGCCTTGTCAATCCGTATAACCAGATCTTTGGAAACAGATTTTAGTTGTGGTGCCTTTTCCTTCCCTTTTCTCTTCTGCAAGCCCTGTAGAAGCAACATGTGCAGTGCCTGACTATGAACACTTGGGCAGCCTAAGTCACAGCGTCTCCATTCCCACCTTCTTCTCCAGAAAAGGTTTCAAGATGTGCAGCCTGACTCTGTGCAGAATTATTTTTCCACATACTGCCATAAGAGCCTTTACTGCCTTTCCAAGGACAAAGCTGATGGTGGCCATCTAAAACATGTTAAACAAATTAGCTCATCTGATATCTGTCACTGGAGAAAGTGGTGCCTGAAAAAATAACCTGCTTCTCAGATGTACAAAGCAGTGCACACCTGCTTTCAGCATCAGCTGGAGCCTTGGGGCACAGGGGCCTCAGAAAATTAGGGCATTTATGGGGACTCAGAGGGCAGCAAAAAATATTTGCAAAGAGCAGCCAAGATTCCAACACTTAGTATGGGCAATGTTGAGGCTTGTTCAGCTTCCTATAAACATTACAAGTGCTACAAAATGTCTGGAAGGGCTTTTTGCTTGGTTTATTTTCAGAAAGAGGGAGAAAGAAAGAAAGAAGGAGGAGTAGTGAAGAGCATGGATATTTGTTGGCACTTGTTTTCAGCTATTAACTGAACCAATTTCAGTAAAATTCCCTGTTATCTCACAACAAGTGAGACTAGAGATATTGGCCACTCACACAATTTGTCAGGACCCAACTTAAAAATGGCAAGTGTTTGACTAAGCCTCGTATTAAAGCTGCTTTAAACGTATATTCTGCTGTTTGTAAATGCTTAGTAACCTAAAAAAATATGTACCATTCTGAAATCGACACTTACTTATGCAAATTCCTTGATAGGCAAAGAGAGATTAATATTTCTATGCAAGGGATTTGTACCCAGATATGGAAGTGTGTCTGCTTTGGATTGCCACCCTGTCCCCCACTGTGGTGTGCAGTCACTGCATGACATGTTTCTTGAGCCCTCACCCACATAAACACACAAGCATTTTATAATGCTACAACCAAGCAACAACCTATGTAAGAAGAATAGGAACATGGGTTAGTTGCAATATTGGCATGTTTGCTCTTGAATCTCCATTTCCATGAATGCCTGTAAAACAGACTAATAAGACCTTAAATTTGCCAGGCTGTCTCTATGATTCAGATAGATCATAGCTCCCACCTGCACCCCCCCTCCTCTGCTGCAGTTTGGCTGCCATCTCTGTCCCCGGGAAAAAACTGGTCACACAGATTCCTGTTGGGAATGATGGTCATCTGTTCCTCTCCTCCCAGCTACTGAAATCTCCTCCTAGTTCCAAAGCCATGTCAAATTCAGGCTACCCTTCATGATCTGTGATTTTGTGATTTACATATCATGTAGGTGCTCTTCACACACGAATGACTTTCCTTTTACATTCAGCAAAATTCATAGGCTAAAACCTTGCCCTTTTCCTCCACAAAGGGGCAAAGCAGATCTGAGTACTCAGCGACTGGGGCAAGTGGAAGAAGGGGCTGAGGGAGAGCGAAAGAGGAAACGCTTTACCATTCTTCTCTCATGTTGAGGTATCTGCCTGATGTAGGGAAATATCCAGCCACAGGAAAAATTAGGAGAGACTGTTAATGGATTTTTTTCTGTTGTTGCAAATTTTGTGTGCAATTTAACTAATGCATAAAGCAAGACCACTCTTAAAACTGCCATTAGGCCTAGCACCTTCACAAGAAACGTGTCTGGCTACTAAGACTCAGGCCTCTTCCCTTCAGGGAATAATGCACATTTTTGAAAGAAGGTATTTTCTTGTGCACAGTCTCATGTCTGTGGTTATCTGGTCTTGTTAGTTCACTGAGAATCAAGTGTGTTCAGAATGGACATTAAATTTTTTGTTTTCCTTTTCTAATATAATAGGTGACTATCTTATTAGCACAGCCTAAAGGCAGAACAGGATGTTTAACAGCCTGGTACCTTCCCTCAGGATTTGCCTAGCTGATGATGTGCCCACTTTGACAAGCCCTGCTCTGCCAGCTCACCCCTACCATCTCCAACTATCCTGCTCACAGGCCTTTCCAAGCCTGAAGTGCCAATATAAACACCGGGGTGTGTACTTGGTTTACTTCTCCTGGTGTTTGGAAGAGGAAAAAACATCACGCTGTGGACTAGACACAAACCAAAATTCATTGTTTTTTCAGCTCTTTGTTTGTTTTTAATCAAAAACGGGTTTTCATTTCAGGAAAGCATCTGGAAATATTGTTTCCAAAGAAATTGCTTTTAGACTAAACTTTGAATGACAAGCTTCTGAATGAAGTGAGCTTTTCTAGCAATTTATAAGCGAACTGCCAGCAGATAGTAAAATATATTGCTCCGCTATAATTAGAACAACACAGAATTACACAATAAAGTTAGAGGTCTTAGGGCTATACCTTACTTTAGTTTGGAAGGATCTTCCATCAGAAGAAAACTGTTTGAGTGCGAAGCTGACTGAGGGAGTACTGATAAACCCATGCTACATTCAGAGTCTAACAGTGTCTACACAGCCTTGCCAAACAGAAAATTCAACACAAAATGGAAAGGAGTTTATAGTCTCTAAGGCCTGTGTCAGTACTAGTGAGGTTAAACCAGACAGACAGCTGCTACAGATATGAGCAGCAGTACCCAAAACCCCAAGGTTCAGTTGGACAATAACCACAAGTCAATCTGACCTGCCTAGCTATTCCTAAAATGCCATCAACTCAGTATGGGGATACCAATGTCATCATGATGTTACAGGGCAATCGATTCAGCCTTTGGTAATCAACAGAGAGTGCCATTATACAAAATTCATAGACCAAAGCAAAATC
Organism: Neopelma chrysocephalum; assembly: GCF_003984885.1. Classification (NCBI taxonomy): domain Eukaryota; kingdom Metazoa; phylum Chordata; class Aves; order Passeriformes; family Pipridae; genus Neopelma; species Neopelma chrysocephalum. Next base: position 19,772,021 of record NW_020897695.1, on the reverse strand, counting down.
CATAATGTATAACAGGAACATAGTTACTGACGTCACCATGCAGGTTAATCTAAGTCTTGTGTGTGGTAAGGCTCTGCATCTTTCCAATCAAGACATTACTCATGACTGTTTTCTTTCCAAGTAGTTCATCTGTATGAACCACCTCTGACAAGTGTTTTTGCTTGCTCATTCTTTTTCTCCCACAAAAGGCTTTTGCCAACTGATTTTAAAAGAAAATGCCTTTCAGGGATCTGCAGCGCAGCATTTTGGGTCTGCTTGAGCCTAGTGGCTCAGTTCCCCCTTGGCATTTGCTTGGCTGGAGGCAGATGGCAGCGGGGCTCTCGGGCAGCCGGCAAGCAGATGACAGGCTCAGGGTGCGCTGTCTGCTCCAGCACGCTGCGCAGCAGCCAGGCTGAGCTCCTCAGAGTCAAGCCTCCTGTGGCATTTTGAGGTTTGCTCTAAATCTGGGAAGAAAGTAATCAGACTGTAGCTGGCTGTGGTGTGTCTTCAACCTTAGAAATTATTAATTCAGGAATAAGACCTTAATGCAGTCACTCCCAGCAACCTATCCAGTATCCAGTTCTTTTTTAAATGCTCCAACATCAGATATCAACAGAATCCAATCTTGCATTAAAAAATATATACTTTTAATATTCAGAGAAGCTAAGAAACTCAAAGCTACCATCTGCAAATCAAGTTGTAAAAGGTACCAAGCCACTAATTGTATTTTGTGCTGGTTTATATCCCAAACTGTGTCAAATCACAAGACCTTTAGATATGCAAGAGCAGGGATGACCCCACTCCGGAGTGGCATGGGAGTTGGTTGCAACAGAGGGATTTTAAATTTAAGTTTCCCAGAAGTTTGGGGATTGTGAAGATTACATGTTGCTTTGGAATCATCTTTCCCTTGTCTGAGGCGTTCAGACCGGTGCCCCAACCAGACACCACATGCTGCTTGTTCCCTGTGGTAGACCTTTCACACTAGGCAGTTTGCAGAAAAACAGAATGTATTTGCTGGACCTTTACACATACATTAATTCTTGGCCAAACTTAAAGGAAAATCAAAACAGTCCTTTCAGGGATAAAATCTTAAACCATTGAAAAAGGGGAATTCTAATAAAATAGATGATTTAATAAATATCAGCAAATTGCCCATAGCTAGGCCATAAAACTGTCATGGCAAAAAGTCCAGTGTGAAGATCTTAGTCTCTGAGTCAAAAGCATTGGTGTTTCACATCAGCCTCAGAAACACAATGCATAGCTCAGTCTGTGGCGATAGAAGGATCAGTCACTTCCAGGTGAGGATATAAAGCATCCTCAGCCTGTCCTCCACAGGGGAGAGGGAGACAGAGCCCACTCAGAAACAACGGCAAGGGAGGAATGCAGTAAAAGATACCCTGCTGTGAAAGTGGTTTGTTTGCTCAATAGTCTTGTGAAAGATGGCATACTATATAGCTGTTGGGATGTCATACTTGGTCTTCTACAGCCAGTGGGGATTTAACCTTTAGATCTTCAGCTGCTCCCTGGTACAGCAGTCTTTGTCCTCAGTAACCTCACCAGCCATGACACTCCTCATCCAACAAACATTTGGAAATTCCAGGCTGATTTCTCAAGACCTCCTAAAAAGTCACTGAAGCAATATCCCCGAGTCAGAGATAATCACAAATGCCTTCCTGCCTGCAGAAAGGAGTTTTTTAACTCAGTCACAACATAGTTCATGTAACTTGGCTACTGGTGGGAGCAACAGGAAGGGATAGTCAACCTATGTAGTGGTTTATTGTGGAAAGGAGAAGAAACTGTTGTAATCTATCCTAGAAAATTTACACTGCTCAAGAGGAGTCCTATGCATGAACAAAATCCTATCGGTAAGCTCTGGCATGTCACGCACTTTCACCTTTGTCAGACAGGAGAAAAGTGCAAGACTGGATCTTTCTGTCTGATAGGTGAGATGCTACAACGTGCTAGCTAAGGAATATGCTCAACTTGACTCCCCTGGATTCATTGAGCAGAGATGAATCCACACTGTAAATCTGACTCCATCCCAGCCAGGATGATTTAATTCCTTTAGAGCTTGCTGATATTTCTGCTTTTTGTCTCTTGGAGAGTGTCACACTTTCAAGTTCCAGGCAGAAGCTTCTCCGAATCTTATCAATATTTCCACCTTTTTGCTGGTAAATTTAAACAACAATATCTTCCCACGTGTCTTGGTGCAAGGAAAACTGAGTATTTGGTTGCTCGTCCTTCCAGCTCTGCTCTTACACAGCTGAACATGTGCAGTCATTGCAGATCCAAACACCATTTCAACACATACATGCTTCCCAGGTTCCAAAGCAATTCATAGTGGGGCTCAGGACAGGCCTGTGAAAGCTTGCCAATGCTCAGGTAGAAGTTAAATACATTGAATAATGTTCCTTTAGGGTGCTTTGAATGGTTTTGATTAGAACTGCCTAAGCTAAAAGGATCTTTCCTTTAACTTTTGTACACTGCTACTTCCTCAGTAGAGATTCAGAACAGATTTTCCACATATAGATGCCTATGTTTGTATTGGAAAGTATCTTCTACATGGCTAAGAGGCGCAGATGTAGCTGGCATTGTTTTCATTTCCAAGCTGTTAAATACATCAGGCTCTAGACAAAAAAAAGATTGGTGCTTTGCAACCTGGGTGTAAAAATAATCAAATGTCATATTCATAAGAAAGTCGAAGTAACATCCAAGTCTGAACTCATGCTGCAAATTATACTTGAGACTTCATGGTGTTGGGATCCCTATGATGAGTTCCTTACTGGTAGGCCAAGGGCTGACTGTAAAGTTCGTTTGTGCCAGGATTTATCAGCTCCCAAATAGCCTTGCTGGCCATCATGGAGAAACTAAATTGCACCGGGGGAAAGTTGAGGAGATGAGGAAGGATGGCTGGTGTGGCAGAGCAGCTAAGCAAGAAATCTCAAAACTATCAAATCCAGACAGCCAAAGTGGCAGAATCTGTGCAAAATGGCATTGATTCAGAAAGGGAGATAAAGTACAATAATACTTTGTTCTAGGTAACATACATGTAAGGCCCACTAACTGTCCATCTGTCCATCCAGTCTAGAATTCAGCCTTCATTTTGGATGTAAAAAGAGATGTTTTCTACCATCCAAAAATATTTTGCCCAGTCCAGAATTCAGGAAATCCTGTCATATAACACTTAGGAGATGGATGTCAGCCTGACCTTTAGGAAGCCAAATTAACACAAGTCATATCACTCAGAGGTTTTTTAAAGCAAAATTAGCAACACGGAATCCTGTGGAGTGACCTGCCAGAGCAGCACGTGTTTGTTTTACAGCCTGACCTTCTGGCAAGAGAACTGTAAACAAATTCAGACAATTTCACTGGCATTAGCACTCAGCTTCTCTTATCCTGTGTCACTTCTCACAAGCTGAGTAAAATAATTTCATACACAATGGAAAACTGAAATTTTTCTTCCCTGTGACTTTTCCCCATAATATAAATCTACTATGTGCCTAAAAATCAATAGGGAGCAAAAGTTATTTGAAGTCAGATTCAATTTTTTTTCTATTCAGGGCAAATTATTTATCAATCAGGAAAAAAAAAATAAAGGCCTATTAAGTGGGTTTCTCCTGAACTCATTTTTACTATAATCACACATGGCATGCTAGAGAATTGCCAAAACTAGACAGGTAAACAAATGCACAGAGCTTTCAGAAGACAGTGCAAAGCTGAGGCATAAAGAACAGAGAAGTCAGGGATACAATACCAACTCTCCCAGAAGAGCCTTAGTAATGAAGGTGATAGGATTAAAGAGAAGAGGACGAAGCATCTTAAGGCTTGGTTTTTACCCTCCCTCTCCCCCAGACTTTCCCAGGGGAAGGCTTTTGAAAGTTTGAACATGCTCAGACCTTAGGGGACAGAATTAGGAATCTAATCTGGCATCCTGTTTCAGGGACTATCTATGATCTATTGAGCTGACATGAATGGCCTCACACATTATATCTTACAGTAATATTATTGCAGCTGTGAAGAATCCCAGTGTCTGTATTTCTGGCTGATTACAGATGGACATCATGCCCTGGATATAACCTTCTGGTATGGCATGTAGTAAACTACAAATCTACCATGACACTCAGGAACAGACTTTCAAATCAAGTGTTGGTTTTAATTGCTCAACACCCAATGATACTGATAGGAATATGGCAGTTAAAGGAGAATATAAAGCTCTGAAAACATGCCAGTCCTCAAGTACTTGCTATGTCAAAATCATCCCATTATACTGAATCCAGAATTGGCATGTATGACCAAAGCTAGTTAGGCCCATACACTTTACTGCAATTTAATCCAAGTGATGACTGCAGTCTAGCCCATAGGTTTTCCATATAAAACATATTCAAAAGATAGCTCTTATCTCTTCCTCTGACATGTCTAACAGCAAAGCTAGACATGACAGATAAAAAATATGCATTTGTCTCACTAAAATATACCCAGATACAATTATAACCTAGTTTCCTATACTATGCAATTAGCTGGAAGAAAATGGTCTTTATTTTTACTATTATCTTAGGACCTACTCTGGGCACCACATTTATCACAAGCACTATTTTAAATGATGCAGAGACATAATGTTAGCATAATTTTGGTGAATACTTAACAACAATACCAAGAACTAGCAGTTACATGCTTTTTTTTCCCCACGCTGTTAGCTCACAGATTGATTTTCTTCTCCTGCTTTGACTTCTTTCCATTAATAAATATTAACAATTTTGAGCCACTGGGAAAGTTGATTGAAAAAAAAAATCAGTATCCCTTAATGACTGCTTTGTTAGAATTGATAACCTCTCAGAGTGCAATTAAGCAAGCTTCAGACATGTAATGAATAACCAAGGAAGCTGAGAAGACCCAGAGTGTTCAAACACAGAGAGTAGAAAGCTCATTGTTTGTCTCTGTTGCCTTTCTCATCAACGTAATTAAATGTTTCCCTCATTTGTCCCCGAGAAAGATTACTTTCTCAGAGAAAAACAGGGAAGAAGAAAAGCATGTCTGTACTCTTATATCTTTCATATGCCTGTCACGTGAGCAGCTTAAAAAGCACTACCTAGAAACGTTTTGGGTTTTTTTCACTGTACTTCTGACATCATCATTCTGGTGCCGAAACAGAAAGACACTGTGCTTGCACACTTCATGTGCCTGAAATGAAGGGGTCCACTGGGCAACCAGGGTGAAGGACAGGCATCACATCTATCCCACACTCTTCCTTTTCTCCCAGGAGAGGACAAATGACACAACTGAGTTTTTAGATTTGGAGATCTAATTTCATCACTCAGTATTAACTATGCAGAGCTGCTCCCTATTGTGTAATTCATCAATTACAATAATAGTTCACTGAATTACAATAATAGTTCTTGATCCTACTCTCCACCCCCCCTTTTTTTTCAAAGCTAGAGAGTTTACCTATCAGCAATTTCAGGGGTTCATTATTATTCAAAGTGAAGTTTGGCACCTAAGATAGAAGGCTATTTTTCTTTTGGAATTAAATCTGGCTGACATTTACTTAGCTGTTTCTCAGATCTACAAATAAAACAAAAGAAGTAGCTTTGTTATTTCAGTCTGGTTGTATAATTTTCTCTAGGCCAGCTTGAATTAAAAAAACAAGCAGGAAGCCCATGTGCCGGGCTTTGCAAATGAAAAGCCCTTTGAACGGCTAAAATGGTAGGCCAAATTCAGGGGTTATATGTCAAGTGGTTCAAGGTTTTCATCAGAGTTAGATGTGAGAGTCTGAGGCTAAAATCCCAGCTTTGCTTAAATCAAAACCAAAGATTCCCCATCATTTCAGCCCAAGATCATTTGAACCAGTCAGCAGGAGGGAGGAGCTCATTTGAAAGTTAAGTTGGAAGGAGTCTAAATTAAACATCCTCCACTGTGAAAGCTGGCCCCAGAAGGTGACAAACAACCCCAAATGAAGCTAGGGCTTTAGTGAGATCAAAGGTCTATGGAATTTGATAGATAATACTTCTATAAAATCCTAAAGCCATTTCTAGAGCACAATGACAATTGCACTTTGTTACAATAATCTACAGATGGATTTCAAATTAATGGAATTAATTCAAGAGTTTTCTGTTACATGCTGCAGTTCTTCCACAGCACTGTTGCTGTTACCTAAATCTTCAGATTAGGCTGGATGACTCACAGATACTGGAAGTGACTCATGCGTTCCAATGAGATCACCATTAGGACAGGTAAGCCCTGAAGAAAGGTGCTTCTGGAGGTATGAAAAGACAGTGATTCACACATGAGGCCAGGAGACAGATGTTTTCCCAGATGAATGCTCCTGGTCATTTTGGCCACACCAAAACAAGGCAATTGCAGTGATCTCATTGCGGAGACCAGCCAGGCAAGGCTCAAATCTGTTTGAGGAGAGCGGAGTTTTTGCTGTTGTACAGTAGCATACAACATAATTTTGCTATTTTGATATCTTCACAGAAACAATGGCCACTAGTGATCTTGCTGTAGGTATTAAAATTTTTACTGGAGAAAAACGGTTTGCATTACCTCCTGAGGACATAGTAGTCACAACAGGGAAAGGAGACTATCTACTGCTCACCTAGGTATCATCCTGGAAACTCATTGAGCCTAGCACACAGTGAGAAAGGCTTTCCCCTTCTCTCAGTAATTAATGCAGAAGGAAAATCAGAACATGGATCATGAGGAGTCCCAATGAGTTAAAACAGGGATTCTATGGAAAGTGATATAGTGTAGATGATCTATAACTTGAGATGCCTTTTGTCCTGACCAGAAAAAAACTGCCATCTATGCTAGATGGCAAAGAAAAAAAAGTGTAAAACTATACGAGTTGCTGGAACATGTATTAGACATTAGGTACTTTTCTGTGGTATAAATGGGCACTTCCAGCATCTATCTTGGATTCCCAAATGGTAGTAGCTTGAATGAGTTGCACCAGTGCTGCATCACATACAGATTTTGCAGTATAGTTTTCTTGTTCTACCTCTGCATCTTGGGCAGTAAAATACAGGCAATATATGTCAAAAACACAGTGAAAATATGCTCACATAGCAACTGAGAAAGGGATTCAGGGGAGAAAAAACAAGGCACATGGAAAACATATTTTCTGCATGAAGTAACTGTTCATTCTGCTTAAAAAAATCTTTGGGGTTCAATGAGGAATTTCAATAGGAATCCCAAATGTTTGATTTCCCTTGAGCAAGGGAAATCATTAAGCACGTACAGGCAGATTTTCAAAAATATTCATTTCTCAACAGCTCCTATTAAGAATAATGAGACTGGCTGTATGCTAAATAAATTAAAGATCTGGGAAGAACTGGATAAGGAAGCAAAACCTTCACAAACATAGCAGTGCCAGGGATTTGCCAGTGAGCTCAGCACTGCCACTTCTCTGCTGGTTCTCTTATGTTTGTGCTACTGGAAACACTAGTTAGATGAGGCAGACATTGTGAGCTGATTTCTGTTGCAGTCATAGAGCACCTAATTCCGAGAAACTACAGAAAACTGTGTCATTATTTGGCTTTATCATATTTACATCGATCTGACATGTACACAGAGGAATGGGAAGCTGGCCCTGAAGCTCCACATGGCATGTGGAAGGAAAGTCACTCGTTCAGCACCAACAGCATGTTCAACAAGTGCCAAGAATAACAACATATTAATAATATTTTCTTTGTGGTGGTAAGAAGCTTGGAATTAGATCCAAAAGAGCAAAGAAGTGGCTTGGAAAAAATGTCTTGCACTTTCACTGCCGTCATATGTCACCCTGCCAGCATGACTGATCCTACAGAAGATGAGCCAAAATAAAGAGTGGGTGATTTCCTTTGCCATGAGGACAATAAAATATGTTTGCTATTACAAACAAGCAATAAAGATGAAAAGAAATGTGAAATAAAAAAAGAAGAATATGGAGTATTTGTATTTCTTGCAAATACTTGAAAATATAATGAAATAATTAATCTGTGATTATCTCAATAAGTGGTAGGTAAGCTAATTTGCTGACAGCAACTGTTTTTCCAAACTGACAGAGCTAAATCAATAGGTACCTCACTTAAGCAAGACAATGCCCACCAAAAGTCTTGCATTATGTTAATTGAGCCTGCTATAAGAAGTGAAGGGAAGAGCAGAAAAAAAAGAAGAAAGATAATCACAGTTTAATTAAATTGACACAATTATGATCTTAGAACCCACCGCCCCCCCCCGGATTTAACAATCATGTCTCTTCTACCTGAGTTTAGATGAATATCTTCATTTATGCCACCCAGTACACAGGCACAGGTGCTGCTGAAGCCCTTTAATAGGCAATATCTCTCTTAGAGTGTTACTCAGTGCATGCTCCAAAGAGCCAAGTTTAACCAGGGTAATGAACCCTGGAGATGGAAAAAGAAGGAAGAGAGTAAACAATACTTTAAATGATTAAAGAGAATAACCAAAAATATTTCACATCAAATAAATAACAGAGGAGCCAACAGTGACAAAAAATGGCAGCAATAAGATCTTCTCTGTGATCCTAATGTGTGTCTTTTGGGAGATGGGAATATAAATATCTCGTCACATCACAAGTTGAAGAATATTGCAATCTGCAAGGCAGTCAGGTACAAGGATGATGGACGCCATATTAACTTACAAAGGTCAAAGTGTAGTAATCCCAAACAATAAAGGACAACAGATCTATGGTTGCAGCTGGTATGGGCCCTCCTCTGTAGCTGTAACCTCCCTACAAATAATGATTCTGATACTGCTAATAGCTAATGTTGGTATGTCGGTATATCTTTTACATTATGGATACAGAGGTCAGTATATCTTTTACATTATGGATACAGATGATTATGGGAGAGCAAGTTGCAGCAGCATTACCAGTTACCATCCTCTCTTAGCTAGGCTCTACACCTAACAATAAAGTGTGTTAGTGTAGAGCTGCTCCAACAGACCGTGAAACGTGCAGTAGAAATCCTTTTACCTCTGGTATTACAGGTACTGATACCTATCTGATGGTTTAAGCTCCAGGATTCCGCCCTGCAGTGCTAAACCAGAACCAATTTAATAAAAGCATTGAATCATTGACTGAGCTATTGAGCGGGCAGTTTAGTTCTGTAACTATGTATATACTGATGCACAAACTTTCTCTAATGTTTCTCTGGAGTCCTGTGGGCTTATAAGGACTGGTATGTACGTCATATATATGTAAATATGTATAAATATATAGGAGAATCCAATTATAGGATTTGAATTTAACCTGCAGATCCAATCAACTGGGAGAGGTTTTTTGATTTTGGCATTTTCATTCTTTTATTGCTTGTTTGTGAGGGACATTCTAGGGTTATACACTAGTTTCACCCTTCCTTTATTGATTCATACTTTTTATCTTAGTTCCTCCTCCCTGGTGCATGTTAAATGAAGGACAAACATGTTAATAACATCAAGAGATACTGAAAGGATATTTAAGATGATTAACAGGCATGTGCACCTGGCCCTTCACATTAACCTATATCTGCATGTTCCATGAGGTTCCATTATACAACCTGCCATAAAATAAGGTTACCAGGCCAGAAACAAAATTACTAAGTGTTTAGATCTGATACCCAGCTTTAACTCATACTAAGTCAAAATTCATTGCAGTAAGATGAAGCAGAGGAAAGGAAAGACAAACAATTCAGAAGAGACACTAGTTACCTTTTGCAGTTCAAGCAGAGAAGATGCATAAGCAGGGAATTATCTCAGGTTACATTCAGGGAGAGTTTGGAATACAACTTTTTAATAAAAGGCCATAAGTTACTATGTAAAAAAATCAAGTAAAGAAAAGCTCCCTAATGAAGCCGCAGTGTTATTCTGCTTTGACTTGGGTGTGAGATGGGGGAGAAATGGCTCATGGGAAGTTTTGGCATCTGTCACAAAAATGTATTTAAAACCAAGATGAATTTCAGCTGCAAAGCATGAACCTGGATTTCCCCAAAGCTCACAGATGTTTGACTCCAAGGTTTCGTTTAAGCTCATCTATATGTAAGGCATTGAATTAACCCATTTAGATTCACTCTATGTTATTTTAAACCTATTTCAAGAAGCAAAATTAAAAAAGGAATTTGAGCACCTACAGTTTGAGACAAATGGTTCCTCTCTAAATTCAACTAAGATGCATCCAGTCAGCTCTGAACAGTCACAAAAAATGCCACCCCTAACTCCCAAAAGTCACTTTTAGTCAAATCACTTGGTATGGAATCACCGATTATTTTAATTTGCATATTAAACTTTCCACAGTTGCTTTGCAGAGTGACAGTTCCCGGGACATTTGATTTGCCTTCCACACTATTCTCCTCTTTCTTTTGTTCCTTGTATCCAGTCTTTGGAGTGTATTCAGCCCCCTATCTGATTCTTTTAATGCAAAACAGGAACAAAAAGCAAACTACCACAAACATCTTTGATGTTCTGAGGAACAGGAAGTTGAACCTAGAACTAGCTGGGGAGGAATGAGGGGAAGATGCAGCAGGGAATAACCAGAACAGTGTTTCTTTTCAACCAAGGCATTGTCAGAGGGACTCAAAAGCCCAGTAGATTGCAGCAGCTGATGATGGCCAAAGCCAATGACACCCTACTGCTACAGAGGTGAGTGGTATTGCTTGCTGCTGCCCTCAGCAAAAACAGTGTACTCTGTGTTCAGAGATAAAAAATCCAGACTATCAATCTGAAATATTTTGAATAAAGCAGTTGCTGCTTGCTCAGCACTGTGGAATTAAAATCTCTCTTCAAGGAACCATATAAACATCTTATGGTTTTTCCTTCAGGTAATGGAGCACAGGTCCATTTATACTCTGAGCTGTTTTGAGTCACAGAGGCCTAGAGCTAAGGATTTCTCTTCCATTAGCCTTATTATAGATGCAGGTCAAATCCCAGTTCGAAACATGAGGCACTCACATGAGTCAAGACATGCCTTCCACATCCTCCCATGGAATAAGTAGAAGCCTTTTATTGGCTGGCATCAGTCAATAACCAGATGCAGTTTGCCATTTCTTTCTCATCTTATTATTTTTTCTCTCATTTTGACCCAGTTCTGACTTTAGATATCTACAAGGCCCTCATATGTAGCGAAGTGTGTGGCCTAATCCTCCTTCTGTTACTTACATGGTGTGAAAGCCCCATGATGGCATTTCACTTCTGTACCTGGTGCCACATGTTCCTATGAATATCAGATCACCCCAACGAACACCTGTGGTCCATCTGCTGGTGGCCATCTATTCTGCAGATTTCTAAACCCAGAAAATGTCACATAAACATCTTGCTACTTGAGAGTTTTTAAGAAAAACAGCATGACCTTTGTGCCTACAACTGCTCTTGGTCAAGAGAGATCATAGGATCATTGGATGAATGAAGTTAAGAGTGTGGCAGCCTATCACTCAGTTTTCAGTGAATCAATCCCACCTCAGCATCAGAATACTCAACATCTATTACTGGGAACTGGCAAAAAGTATTCAGGTAGCAGACCAGAGCACATATACCCACTCCAGCAAATACAATTTTTCTCTCACAGCCGGGCTCTGGTAAGCCCCTTGCATATTATCCCTTCTCCTGTGTGACAATAGGGATAGGTCTCAATCCCAGGACTGTGAGCCACCAGGCCTAGGAAACCCTGGACACTGATACAGCCCTGCTTGCAGGCTGAAAGCCATACCATCACTCACCTCATCACCAAAGAGGATGGCACTGAAGCTGTCAGATCAGACTTATTTGACACCACCAGTCTCAGGGTAGTAGCCTTGACTTGTCACAAGCAAATAAGCCTCGAAGATCTACGGGATGGTCATATGTGAGGCTTCTGTTCCTACTTGTTCGAGGCCCTAATTGGCTAATAATCTCACAAAGATGTGCATGACAGCTTTTTCTGCACAGCACTGCTCTGCTTCAGGACTATTTGCTGTTTTCCTATCCCAATCCTCATGGTCTGCATAAGTCACTTCCACTAGCAAGGGACACTATCTTTCTTTGACACCTGATGATTTTAGACTGTCAGAGGTGTTCAGTAGAACTGCATCAAGCTCATTTTTTTCATGACGGTCTTTAAAACTCATCTCTTGTTAATACTGAGTGTGGTGTACTGCCTGAAGTACTCTGAAGAATGCACAGATAAGCGGATCATATCCCAGAGAAAGAAAAGATAGCTAGTTACTTGTAACTTGAATTCTTTGAGGTATGATACCTATATGTTTGTTCACTTTCTGCCTCTCTCACCTTTTTCTTGACTGTTTCTGCTTGGATCACACCTTCAGAAGAGCTGAAGGAACGGACATTCTCTCCTAGCACAAATGTGTACACACAAGGGGGGGGCAGACACTCAGTCCACTATTGCTAAGCAAAAAGAACAACTTAAATGCTATGTCCTGCTGACGCACAATCACACATTCACACAAAACAGACGCAGACCCACATCTTAAGCATCTCTGACTGCAGGAGAGTGGCAGTGAGAACATTCAGTGGAATTTTTGTGATTTACTACACACAGGGTTGCTTAGATATTCTCAAGTTTAATTAAATATTTTGATTCCTATCCTACAAGAAAGAGAAACTATGTAAAGTTGCCTTAATATCACAATCTTTCTAACTTTGTCAAGTGTTGCTGTAAATGTCACAGATGCTGCATATCTGGTAAGATAGCTAAGCTCCACCAGATATTCCTGGCTTATAGATCTATGAAAGCACAGATTTTGAAGAAAGTATATTACATCTGGAGTCACTTCAAGTCTTTTTTTGTAATGGACTGGTTGTTTCTGGGAGAAGGAACTAAAGCAGAAAATTGAGCGCAAAACTGGCGGCATTTCTGACCTCTGATAGGTATGCTTATGATTCTTACATCTTTACCTTTCAGATATTTTTAGGTGCTCCTGTCGAAACCCTGTGTCTTGGAAACATCAGCAAATCCTTACATTTTGAGTGAAAACAGAATCCCACTTTGATAACTGAATAAGTAATGGAATTACAGGAAAACAATCCTCCATGTCTCCTTTAGCTTAATAGAGCACTGGTCTGCCATTTGCCAGACTTTTGACTTTCAGCTTACACTTACACTCCGGGAAGTATAGTTAGGAATCATCTTGAGGTAAAGCAGCCTACTTAAAAGTACCTCAAGTTTCTATAGAAATCAGAACAAAAATGGCATTTTTGAACAAGAACAACATGGTGAGACAGGCCCCTGTGGTTACCTTTTCCTAGGTATTATCTAGCCATGCTTTACCCTTTCCAACTGCTCTTGGCAAGAAAACATAATTAACCCAGGCCTACAGCAAATCTTGAGAGGCTCAAACATTTTCCCAGAGGAACAACACTGAAATCTGTCTGAGGTACATGAAAGTTTGGGTACTTCTAGGGTCTCTGCATTCCAAGATAAATAAAGCAGCAAACTCTTACATACACCTGTTGCACTCAAGTGTTGGCAAATTATCAAGCCTCTGTTCCTGCAGAGAGACTTGGATAAACAGTGGTCTTCCTTGGACTCTAGTTCTTCTGCAGGGAAAGGTAAAAGACCTCTTCAATCACCCTACCCAGTTGCCAACCTGGATGCTGTGACCTCCAGCTCCATCCTGGAAACCTGCATAGAAGATTTTGCTGCCTGCCTACAGGTTTAGTCAGTATCTTATTTATACTGTTATAAGTAAATGGATTTTGGTTTTATCAGAGCTATCTCCCTTGCCAGGAGCAGTAACAATACACATCTATTGGAAAATAAGGGCATACATTTCCATGGAAGGGAAAAAAAATAGCTTGCTGTTGACACCTCCTTATAATGCTAGTTACTTCATTGTAAATATCACACCCAATAATATGTGCAACAGATTTTGCCAGTTGCTGATCTTCATGTTCTTGCAGGATATACTCTCCACTCAGAAGGTAACCCCAACTAAAGCAATGCAGATAAATGGAATCTTTATTTCAATGCCTACTCTCAGTGCCTTGCCCCTTGATAAAAAAAAAGAAAATAAATTCCTTCATTAGGAGGTGAATAAGGAGGAAACATTTTGTTTCTTTTCTGTGTAACTTTTAAAAATCCTGAAACTGACAATTTTGAAACAAATGGTTTAACATTTTAATTTTTTAAGAAGTGAAAACACATTTTGACATTTGAGATTTTAATCTTTTTTTTTTGGTAACAAGTCCTGTTTAATGAATAGTGAGAATCCTCTTTGAAACAGTACATTTGTTTCAAAATACAATTTATTGGAGATCAGTTGCCTATGTGTAGAATTGCTCAGTGCAGACTTTTGTGCAAAAGCAGCCTCCCAGTGGACTATACTGAGTGATTCTCCCCAGTTCATATAGTTACCACAGCAGAAGCTCACCACTGACTCAGGAGCTTTTTAATCTCTTTGTTCTGGAAGATTGTTTCATTTCTTTGGTGATCATATGGTTAGTTTAGATGCATTCAGCAGTGTGCTAGCATTTTCTTCCTCTCAATTTTCTAGACCAGACATAACCAAATAAATCATTGCTAAATAGTACGTGATATTCTCTGTAACATTGAAAAAAGTCTCCTTGCTAGAGAAGTTAAATTCTGTGTTCTCCCCTGCCAATAAGTATATCCACCTCTTGTAAACTACAGCTTTTATTTCTTTTCAACCTCATGAGCTTGTACACAAAGTCAAAAAGGGTCATACACTTCGGAGTATCCAACCAAGAGGGGCCAACCTTCTGATCTGAAGTTAACTCATTCTGCTAAAATCAAACACACACAATGAAGTGCGCGTTGATCAGCCCTGAAAGGTAATTACATCAAAACCCATCAATTCCTGTAAAGGACAAGAACTGTTGTCACCTAGATAGTGTAAACACGTTACCAAATGTCTTTCTTATGAAAGAATAGATATATCACAAAATCTTCTGTATACTTTGCTCACAACCTCCCCGGCAGAATAGGTATCAAACATGAGTTATGAGATTAAATAGAGACTGGCACCATCATATGCTTTCCTTTACTGCACAGCCAAATTAAATTTTGTGCTGTTGACCCTTGCAGCTGAAATAAATGTACAGCTAGGATGAAGCTGGCTGATGACTCCCATTGGCTTAACTTTGCCAGGGTTAAGGATGCTTGGAATATTGCAGAGGCATTGCCTTCAAGTCTCCAGGGCAAATGCCTTTTGCAGAGGCATACTTGAGTGACAAAGTACCATCAAAGTAAACAATATGAAATAACTACAAAAGAGACGTGGAAAATAGGGAACAGATCTGGACTCGAGAAGAGACTCCCTTTTCTCCTGTACCCTTCTAGTATCTGTGGTGTTCTCTCACTCCAGTGACACCAAGCTGGGTGTAGTAAAGTTGAAACTATAGATAATACAATGTTTGTTAATGTTCTAGATTAACTTTTTGTTTTCCCTGCAGACCACCTTTTGCATTTTACTTGAGAGAACCTCATGCTCACCTATAGTCCAAAGTTACAATAGGACTTACATCCCCACAGCTCTGAGTCTTCTTGGGAATATATGCCCTGCCTTGGTCTATACAGCTTTCATGAGTCATATTGCACCACTTCCATGTGCCTCTTCTCTGAAGGCAGATGGGCGTGAGCCCCAAACCAAACTCAGTTTTCAAGCAAGCTATGTAAATTCACAAGAAGCAGCTTGCTTAGTTGTTCTGCCTCATGCATATTCCAACCAATTCTGGAGAGCATCAGAAAGCTGGAGCCACCTGTGGTTTAGGTAGCCAAATCATAAAGACTCTCTAGTACTTTTTAGCATTGAAGAGAGTGCCAAAAAGAGAATCAGACAAAGACCAAACAGATCTCATGACACTGTGTCTCTCTGTGGTCTAGTTTAATTCCTGACTTCCACTCTAGCCCACTAGCTAACCTATTCACTTAGGTTATAACTCTCTGACAGTCTGACACTGCAATCACAGATACAGCGTGTTTCTCCTCACCTGGTAATTTTACAATAGCAATTCCCCTTGAGCTGTGAGTATGCTGAAGTATATGAAGAGTACTTGACACTACAGGTTCTCCAGAGTGGGTGATTAGAAACAGAAGTGATGCTATGGGGATACCCTGAGATTTGCTGCCTCAGCTTCTTTGAGAAGGCAGCACTTTCTTTAGGTTGCAATTACAAGGTAGTCAAAACAGATAATGGGCAACAGCCCTGCACACAGCTGTAACATATTCAGAGAGCACTCTTCCTTTCCCTGGAGCTAAGGCTGTGGAGAAGCTGTTCCATCCTTCTTTTGGATTGGTTTATTGTAATGCCCTTTTCTATTTTGATCAAGTTTATTGCCACAGAGGTAAATTATTGTCTGAGTTATTTCACATGCCTAGTTTATAAAGCACATGTTGAACCATGTTTTTGTTAGTGCTCCAGCATGCAGAAGCTTAGCTACAGCCCCAAGTGTTGCATTAGTTGTCACAATGAATTCTTTTGATCAAAAAGAGCTCACATCTTGCCTTAGGCAAGTACGCTTATCTCAAACAGCAATGTCATTGCAAATAGATAAATAAGAGTATTGTATGTTGCCCTTCCTCCCTCTTTGCTCTGCTTAGTGCTTTATTTTGAAGGGGTACAGTTACTCCTTTATTTGGTGCTGAGTAGAGACTGAAATGTGTCACCATTCCACCTGTTCCTCCTGATGACAGAAATCAAACTCCCTAAACCAAACAAGCCTAGCAGAGAAGCAGAGCTCTCAGATATCTGTTTTTGTTAGAAAGCATGGGATACGGTGGAGCAGATTTGGCTTTGAACAGATCAGTAACATTAAAATCAGGTCTAGTGGCTGTCTCCTTTTCCTCTTCCTATGATGCCTACACTATCCACGGCATCTAGCTATCTGCCCTGCTCTGAGAGTGAGCTTGGGAGGGCTTGGATGCTGCTCCCTGAGCACCATTACACTTGGCCTCACTACCATCAGTGACAAGAGCATGGGCAAATTTTCCCCTAGTTCTGAACTTTAGAAGTGAGCATCCAACACAGGAGCCAAAGGATGTTTAGCCCTGTAAAAGAAGCAGCATAACAAACATCTTCATAAGGTCTATATACTGTCAATGAATAGACACAGCAGGCTGAAGCTGGTTATAGACTGAAGCCAGTGATCACATATGCAGGAACAAGAGCTCCTGAAGTCCTTGCAGTGAAGTACATGCATTTCCCTTTTGCAGCCAGCAAAACTCCCCTGAATAATTGTATTCACATTATTGCTGTAGCTATTACTGGCTTATTAGAGCCACTAAGTTAATAGTCATCTGCAAAGAATGACAAGCTGTTAAGGCAAGGAGCTCACCTTACAGCAATCCTTTGAAGGTTGTCATTGGAAAAGGCAGAGCCTGGCTAAAGGTCCCACTGAACTGGTTTCAAGGAGCAGGGCAAAAATCCAAGAAAGCACAAAAACAAAGGCCTCTATTGCTTCAGTGAGGACATCAGGCTCTTGGCCAAGCTCAGGGACCGCGTTGATGTTTTGTATTATGCTAACATAGACACAAGTTCTTGCCCCAGTTTCTCTTGACCATAAATGCTGCAGCAAGAACAAGGTCTGACA
Source organism: Neopelma chrysocephalum (assembly GCF_003984885.1). NCBI lineage: Eukaryota > Metazoa > Chordata > Aves > Passeriformes > Pipridae > Neopelma > Neopelma chrysocephalum. The sequence continues at coordinate 19,754,531 of NW_020897695.1, read as the reverse complement.
GATGAAAGGGAAAGGAATGCCCCAACATAAAACACAAGAGAAGATGACGGAGAGCAAGTTTGATAGAGAGGATTATTCAGCAGCATAGGATTCCGGCTTAGAGGACCAGCACTCAATTTGTTGGTCCTCTCTTCAGTCCCCGTGTGATCTTGGACTAGTCAGACATTGTGCCTCCCCTTTGGAAAAAGTGTTAAGCAGCACTTTCCTGCCTCACTGCCTGTTTGTGAGGATGTGCTCAGGCACAATGCTACAGACAGTCTGTGGGTAAGAGACAACTGTAAAACAATGGACCTGAATGTTCCACAGCACCACCAAGCTGCAATTCCAACGCTCCCTTCCCATCCTCCACTCTTCAAGGCACTTATTAGACTGGAGGTTCAAAACCCCCTCATTTTAGATCAGGATTTTTCAAAGGATTCAGCCAGCATGTCTTTACAACTAGAACATAAAACTCTGTCATCTGTTGCTCACTAAAAATGAATAAATGAAATATTAACTCATTTATTTAGTTACCTAGAAAAGCCAAGCAATTTACTGGCAATCACAATATAGCTTATGGTAATGTATTTTAACAACCAATGGCTCTGTATGTTTTCCCACTGGAACTTAGTATATTAATGAGACAAAAAATTCTGGCAATAGGTACAAAAGGCCACTGTGACATATGAGATCTAAGTGAGTATCAGTACCTCATTCCTAGATTGCATGTGTGCTTTCTGAGTTCAGCAGTAAAAGTGTCACCAAGTGTCACAGCCGGACTGAATTCCCATGGGGGTCTACAACTATTTGCTGCTCAGTTTTAAGCCAGTAGTACCCTGATGGCCACAGTTACAGAAAATCCAGCTTTCTCTGTAATCCTTGCTCTTCAGCCCGAAATGGCACAGCAGGAGTAGTAAAACAACACAGAGTTTTATTGTGCTGCCAGAGATCACTGGTGGAGACCAAGAGGACTGCACTCATCAAGCAACAAAAGCAACTTGCCAGAGTAGAATCAATGGAGTATGTTTGTCTAAACAACATTTTTCATGCAAATTAAAATAGATACAAGTCACTCAGATCTGAAATTAAAAAGCAACACAGAAATCCAGTCTATCATGATATTGGTTTGTTTCTTCTGAGAATGTATTTCCATTCATAAAAAAGTCTTTGGCATGCACAGATATAAAGTAACACTCTCAAGAGGAAGATCCTGTCTGTTCAGAAACTGGTTGAAGTACTTAAGGATGCAAAAAAGGAATAACTTCACAAAAAAACACATTTCTGCAACTGTGTATGCACAAGCCTGCAGTAAAGAAGCACGTATTGGATATTTGGAGTAATTCATTCCGGTGAGACAAAAAGAATTAACTTATGCTGAGCGTGTGGTCTCATGTTAGTCACATTCAGAAGTACTTGACGGTTCAACCCCTCAGCAAGGTTTATATACAGTGAGGAGGACATCAGGCGTGCAAATGTTAGGTATATAGATCAAACAGTATGGCTGTCATAGTAACTAAGAAAGTCTTGAAAACAAGCCTGTGCTCAGATATAATTTTTTCCCCGCTCAATATTTTGGTTCAACCATTGCTGGTCACTAGCTGGCCCACTTTGCCTGCATGTTATCTGGGATCTCAGATTAAATGATGTGGTTCTTGGCCATACAACTGGGTGGAAAATTAATTCACTAAAGCGATGAATCTCATCTTAAGTGTCTTAGAAACAGCCAAATTTCAGTCTTGGAGATGTTAGGGCTGCAGAACATGGGCACAGACAGAATGCTATCAAGTATCTTAGCTGATCAGCCATGGCCAGCTCTCAGAATGGAAACAGCAAGGCCATTTGCAGTGGAGGGGCTGATTCATTGAGAGTACAAAAAGCTGTATGCCCTCTGTTTCCAAGCACGGCTCTTCTCTTTCCTTCTGCTTCAGGTTCTGCTTGCACACACCTGCACCTTGTACATCTCAGCCATGCAGCGGGGCTCCAGTGGGCAGGGAGCTGGCTCTCCCCTGATCTCCTCTTGTGCCTTCAGCCCAGAGATGACAGTACTGAATTTCATAAATGGCTCAGGCTGCTCACAGACCTTAAACACTGTTTTTATATACAAAGCTGTGTGTTGGGAACTGGTTAGCCAGCTTTAACTATGAATCAGTTTTGTGCTGCAGTGTTTCCTTCAGAGCATTCACCTTTGGGGCAAGAATGCCATATGGGTGTTTCAGCTTTCAATCCACATGTTTGATAAGAGATGGCATATGGAAGCAGGCTTCCCTTGTGATAATACCACCTTTTTACCCCTTCCCCAGGGCAGCTAAGCTCACTAAGAGCTAATGCTCATCCTGCATGTTACAATGAAAGAGAAAATATGAATTTAATTTTGTCATGTTTTCTCATTTAGTCTTCTCATTCCTGGACTGCAAATGCCAAAGGAAGACAAGAATAATTTTCTCCCAGCCAACACTACACAGGATTTGTTATCTCCTGTCAAATATGAAGGACCAAGCAATTCAACCACAGCTAATTTCCAGAGCTGCAGCACTAGCCAGTCAGTACAACTAAAACATGGCTGTAGAAGACTATAAAATATATACATTTAATGTCATTAAGCTCTTCCAAATAGCCATCTGTTGTTAAGTAACTTCTGTCTAAGCCCTTGGGTGTTATCTCCCATAAGCCCTTCATTAAAGAAGAAAAAAATCTTTTTCTCTAAATGGCCTTGGTTTTTTTCCCCAGTGTTTCAGTTCATTGTGTTTGACCTTCTCTACCTACTCCACAAATCCTTGTATTTTAACTTTCATAGTCTGACCTTTCTTATTGTCAGTTGCTTTCTTGTTAACATGAACTACACCACCTAAATGCCTCTCAGGAAAAATAAATATCAAATTAAATGTTGATGGACTTACAGAGAAGAGATGCTTTGGCTTGCATTGCACGAATCTCTGTTATACTCTCAAAGGATGCACTGTATTAGTTCCCTCACCTTTCCTTGATTTTTCTGCACCAAAATCCACAGGTAGAAACCATTTACCACTGACTATATCTGTCATATTGTTTCTCATGTCAAAGCAGGTTTTGTATGAAATAAACTTGACATGTCCTATCATTAAATACTCTGATATTTATCCCATGCAAGAGAGAAGGAAAAATTGGAAAGGCTGTTATTGATTGTTGGGCTTCATGGCTGTGATCCTGGGCCAGAACACTCAGTGTTTGTTTATTTCTTTATCTATCTATCTATCTATCTATCTATCTATCTATCCATTTATTTACTGATATGGAATGCATTTCTATTATCCTATCTAATCTATGACTTCAAAGAAGTCTTACATTGATATCATAACACAAAACGAGCAAAGTATTTGAAGAGCAAAAATTGCATGTGAATGGATGCAAGAAGACACAAATCAAGGGATATCGCTTAGATCCTTCTTAACAGTTCTAAGCAAAGTTATTTTCACACCTCTTTGATGTTCAAGTGCTATCTGTAATATATACTATGCAACTCTATGGCCTGGAGGGTAATTTGGATTTATGCAGTCTGCTGAAATCTTGCAGTGGGTGTCACCCCTAAATTTAAGCTACATAAACACTCAAATGTTGTTACCTTTTAAGTAAGGGCTGAATCTGCTGTGTTTGTTCACTTGATGCCTGTCTCCTGCCTGTAGCAAGAAACATATCGTTGATGCCTCTAGTGTAGATACAGAGGGCTTGCTTTGGGTTTTGACAGCAATAGTTGGGAATAGACTGTATCTGTTACCAAAGCAAATACAGCTATTTCAATATAATACATACAGAATATATACTGTCATTTACAATACTATGGGGACTTTAGAATTCACAATGTGAAAAAAGAAAGAGGGCGCTTGCTCCTTAGGAGTAGTATTTGCACCATATGAATTTCTGACACCTTTGTAGGTACAACTGAATTTTTTAGTGTAACTAACTACATGCAAGACTATAGAAGTTAACAATGGTAGACTTTCTTCCTGAATTATTGTATTAGCCCACTGAAAGTTGTTTGAGAGCAAAGAGACAGGGAAGAAATAATTTTCCAGCATATTAGAGTGTAAGTAATATGAAATATTGATCTGAAATCATAAGCCCATGAGAATCCTATTTAGAAAAGCTTCCTGAACTAGACAGCACATCCTTCCACATAAAGCAGTACAATTTTCTCTATGATACCTGGTCTCATCAGCACCAGTCTGGTTTATTATTAATTACTTCTTAGAGATGAAGCAGTAGCTGGGAAAGCTAAATGGGGTGGTATATCTGGTAGCGATTTTTCCTTCATATTAATCCCTTTTATGTCTGAATTAAAGCCAGAGGCTATGGAAGTTAATTCTATGCTGGCCATGCTAGAACTATAATAACCTGTGAAAACTGCAACCTTGACAAAGAGAATTAATCACTGCTTGCATGTATGGGCTTGTGAAACTGAGCAAAGGTTTACATCAGTAGGAAATGCATTTTTCTTATGCTGATTAAAGGATGTGAATCTACGTGCTCACTCAGCATCTTGGCACCACAGAACAGGGATTAAAAAAATAAACCTTTTTACCACTTTTACAGAAGAAATTTGATTTGCCAAGACATTTAAAAATACAAAGTTGAAAGATTTATTTGTGTAGGACTAAATGAAGGAAGCTGAGAAAGTGAAGGCTGGCAGCAAGTTTGGCATTGTAGTTACCCCCAACATGCAGCTATGTTCCTGCCCCAATCAGTGCCATTAAATTTAACATGGAGACAGTACAGAGCCAGAGAAGATCGTTGGTGGTCCAGGAAGCTCAAAGTATGTTCTGGGAGCTGGTTACTAAAGACCTCTGAAGCTAGGTCAGGATTGCAATCTCTCTGGCATGCAAGATCCTCCATACAATGTCTAATCCAGAGCACCGAAGCCTGACTTGGAAAGTATCCATCTGAGCAACAAAACAGTCACCCAATATTACTTGTAAGATCCTAATGCCTAGGGCACCTAAGAGGCGATTTAGATTCTTCTGCTACAGATTCAAAATATTCTCCCAGTTCCTAGGCATATGCATTCATCCATCTACCCATTGAACCACCCCTGTTTAGGTTATGGGAAGAAATCAGGCTGTTGTGTAGCTGGCAGGAGCCATGGGGCAACAGAGGTAGAGCAAAAAAGGAGACTGATGATTGCCTGGCAGTGGCTGCACTTAAAGTCCTAAGGAGTTTATTCTGAGTTGTCATTCCTCATACGGGTATATGTGCCTAATTTGTTTAATCCTAGACAGTAAACCATTGAAGGAGCACAGTTCTGGGAGCACAGTTCCAGGCAGCAACCACCACACTGCTTTGCACCTAGGGTCTTTGCTTATTTCCCTCTTGTTCCAGCCCACTGTTTACATCCCTTGCTGTATATTGACCATAAGCAACCTGTAGGTTAGGTCCCTCTTTCAGGGTGCGTGGGATGTAAGGGTAAATCACTTTGTCCTGAAATAGGAGATGATGCAGATAGCTCCATTCTTAGGTAAATGCTCAAACTATTAGACAATTATACAAATCTAAGGAAACAGAGCTCCCACCTTGCTTTTTAGGCAAGGAGCAGATTGCTGGGCTTTGTTCTCAATTGTTTTCTGCCTGCAAAGACATTAAGCGTATTCAGAGATTTCAGCAATATTACTCCAGATTTATACACTCTCTATCCCATTTCTGAACTGCCATAGTGCCTACATAAGGTGCTACGCAAGCAGACCCTTAAGGTCTTTGGAGAGAGTCTTGCCTGTTGCTCTGTATTTGGGCTGCATCCACATAGAGACAATTAAATCCTCTCGAGGATCTGATAAATCTAAGTGCCTGTTCAATATCACAGAAGAATTCTCCAGTGAAGGAAAGAACCAAGCAGGGGAATTTCTAGTCTTTAATCAATTATTCATCTGTAAGAACATCTACTGCTAAGAGTACCAGTCTCATACTATGCCCAGGTTCATATATTCAATAATTTATTTTGGACTAAAGAACCCTAAATTATTAAGATGAGACCCACTTTTAATTCTCTGTGTATCTATTGAGGGTTGCTTATTTTCACTACGCCTATTAATTATTTTCACTTGTTTTCCTTTAGTAATGCAATAAGTTAAACAGTTTATATAACCTTGATCTTTACCCCTACATTTCCATTCAAATTCTGCCAAACATTAGCCCATACTCAAAAAGCAAGAAAGTACATGCACTTTCTTTTTTTCCAATAAGGAAAACAAGAAGATACAGTCTTGACAAGAAATTATGTTTCTACAACAGCACTTTCTAGTTGCTACCGACAGTGTAAAAAGTGTGTTTCTTATCCCTGTAGCCAGAGAGCATTTGCAGAAGTTTAGAAGAACAGACATAGAAAACATGATAGCTCAAATTTTCAGTGACAGGTCAGAAAACTGTGACAATGTATGTCATGATCCATGAGTTGGGACCCTACTTATTTCAAAGAAAAATGCCTTGCCTGAGCAACTCTGAAGTGATAAAACTCCTGAGAACACTTTCTGGAAATATCTCTTGTGGCTGTTCTGCTGCCTCTGGAGTTTACTGACAGCAGTCTTTCCCTCCTCTGTCACGGTGCACTGGACTGCACAGGAATTTGCCCACAAGTCACGAGAGCATGCCGTTCTGAAACACGACAATCATTACAGTCAGGTCTCAGTGCCATTGGCAGCACACAAAGGAGGACTACGATTCCTCTCAGGTTAAGCTAACAAATCTCTGTCTGGGAGCTCAGACTCAAGGCAAGTAAAACAGTGCAGACCTCAGCAGCTTTGTCTCACAGGCACATTCATGAGCTGCTTTTCTGTATGCCCCGTGGCTTCCCTAAAGCCAGTCCTGAAGTACACATGACACCAGGCACAAGGGAGAAGGTTCAGTGGAGGGGGTTTACTCATCCTCCCAGTGCTGTTTGCCCTTTCCACAGTGCCCAGGACAGCTTCATTTCTGGCCAAGTGACTGAGGTGTGAGTCGCAGGTGAAGCACTGCCAGTGTTCAGGATGAGTAACGGTATGGAAAATGAGATCAAAAAAAAGACAGAGAGGGACTGAAGTTAAGAGATCTGCCTCCCAGACTGAACAGAGTGAACAACTATATGAGGCAAAAAAAAATCCCAAGATCTTTGCCTAATTTTTCAATAAATTAGCATGTAACTTCCTTTGTGACTCAGACTTTAGTAATAGAAATCACAGGAAAACTGCAAAGCCGGAGAGGGTCTTCCTTCTAATGTAGTGCCCTGGCAAAAAGTGGCCAGTGCTACTTGTAAGAAGAACACAACAAAATCTCTTTTTGTATTCTTATGAGAACATCCATATTTTTTTTTTTTAAAACCACCAAAACCAGTTCCTTTTTAATCTCCAAATGCTGGCAGCTACCTCATGCCATGAGAATGAGACCTTATGCCCTTTCTATAAATAAGAAAAAAATTATAGCTTCTGTCATTATCCATACAAGCACCAAATCCTCTTCTGATTCCCACTAAAGTCTTTGCTTTGCTTCAGGCTCAGGGCTTCCATGGTTTAGACGAGCTCCATGTCGCACTTCACCTGTAACACTCTCATGCCCTACCAGGGAGATTTTATATGGGGCGGACAGGCTGTGCCCATGTTGAGGCAACACCAAGCCTTTGTGTATGCTAAATACCTGCATTCAGGTGCAGCATCAGGTGTCACACTGCCAAAATGCAGAGATGATGCTGTATGACCCCTTCTCTTCTGTGTTGAAAAGCTTCATTACATTCTCCAGAATCCATTTACAGTGGTATCTGTAACTTAAGAAGAACCAGACCCAAAACACGCATCATAAAAGCAAGACCATTGATGTGACATGTCAATCAAAGAACACAAGTTACCTGAGGGATTACTAAGAGGGGCTCTTAAGGATCACAAGGCACTTCTCAAAAGCTCAGCATTTATTTGGAGAGGGTGACTTTCTGGAACTACATTTTCTTACCTTTCTCACAATGGAGCTCCTGCTTTTCTAATTTAATAATTTATACATTTGGAAGTCTTTCCTAATACTTACTCTTTGTATGCTGATCTAGCCAGAGAAGATTATTCAGTGGTTAGGATTCTGCTTGAAACTGAAGACTCACAGAGTGCCCACCCTGTGGTGAATTCACTCTGGGTTTTAAGCAAATTACTGAATCTATTTGCCTTCAGTTCATCATGATGATAAGGTGTCTAGTAGACAGGGCTGTTACAAAGACATATTTTGATATCAGTGTGGCAGCTGTAATAAGGTTGTAAAATGAAGGAAGAGAAACAATAAGAAGCTGTAATCATACTGTAGAAAAACCCTTCCTTTTTTCACATGTTGACAAGGTGCACTGACTACTAGGTATTCAGAAAAACAGTCCAAAACAGATTTTGAAATCTTGTCCTGGGGACAAGAATGTCAATTGGCAGGTGCACGATAAATCTGTCCAGCCCTGAAAGATCTTACACCGTGAGGTAACATCATAAAACATATTTCCCTTTCCACTCCAGCGCATGGAATTATACAAGAACCCTCCCCCCACTGCCAAGGCATTGCACAGCTTTGTTATTACCTGAGATCATCCTTCTGTTACGTGTCCAGGCTTTTCCTTTCTGATGTGGACTGTTTTGATTCCCACAAATGAGCCTGCAAGCAAATAATTACACTCTTTGCATTTTGTGCAGAGGTATGAAAACCAGCCTGTTCCATACAAAATACTGGATGCTGCCTGGGGAGTGTGTGGGAACAGGGAGAAGGGGACTTTTCTCGTCCATTACAAAAGTTTGGAGCTTATGGTATTAAGCTTGAAGAAAACATGCCAGTAAAAACCACACAGACCTGAGATTGATTAGAGTCTGTTTTTGTAGCATCTCAATCGCTGTTTTGTCCAAAGATAATGGATTCATTTACTTTTTTATTTATTTTAAATAAACAAAGCTTTATGGCACTTGGGGGAAATCTAGAGTTTGAGTAATGACCACAGAGAATAAACTTCCAAAAAAGTCAGAGCACAGTGAGGAAGTGTACACTAGGACATATCTCTGACCAAGTCTGCTGGTTAACTGAGATTTTATTTAGGGAGTAAGGAGTCCAGCTTTCTCAGATTTCTGATTCTTTTAAGCATTTATGTATACTTGGATCATCTTTATCCTTGCATTACTTAGTTATATGCACTCTTCCTGTCCTAAATACCCCACCTGCATAGCCTCATGATAACCTCTCAGATACTTCATAGCCCCAAGGCCTTCCTTAGTTAAGTGAAATATATCACCATTGAAATGAGGAGCTGAGTAATGCTTTGCTAGATGTAGCAGCACTAACTGGTTAGTGCTAATTCCTTCCCCAGACTGTGTTATTAAAACATAGAATGAAAAGTATGAAGCGAGTGGAGTAATTTCCTTCCTACAGAAAGGTCAAAGCTGAGAAAGCGCTCAACTACAGTGATGTGCAAAGGTTATTGTCACAAATACAGTTTGCTTATTAAAGATGTGAGGCTTCTCATGATATCTACTTGAACAATTGCACTGATGCTGGGAGGAGTCTGGTTCATAAGACAATCTCTCTATTAATGGGCAAGCAGTCCGAGAAAGAATAAACAGTAAGGGAAGTCTTGTTGTACAGAAGATTAAAGTAGCATGGAAAGCATGTATGTCTCCAGCACTGAAAGTAGAAATAGGACACCTCTACCTTACTCCAAGGCAGGACTTATGTCAGTGCCACAAGGAATTCAGCCTTTTACAAATGAGAATATTGTAATTTTTTTTGTAGTTTTTTTTTTTTCAAGGAGAGTCTGGACTTACAATGTGTTTCCTGAAACCCCAGCTCCAGGAAGCAAGTGAATATGTGAGAAATTCAGCCTTAAGTGGAAACGATAACAGTTTCTAGTCTATAGCTATACAGAGAAAAAAAGAAACACCCCCTCCCCCCCCAAAAAAAAACCAAACAAAAAACAGGAGGGGGAAAAAGGATCCCTAAGGTTCAAAATCAGTAGGACAAAAGGTCCATTCCCAAAAATAAGCCTGACTCTTCAGTTTTTTACACCTGGGAGTGATAAACACTGATGACATAAAATTACATTAATGCCAGCTACAATCAAGAACTGTACAATAGTTTTGTCAAGACAAAGGTCTTAACGCAGCTGCCTTGGCACATTTTCCACCTTTTGTCCTCCCAGTCCTCAGCATTTAAATACTTTCCATTAGAAACAGTCTTTGTCTTCCTTCTGCCAACAGAGACTGGAAGCTGACTTGGCAGAGCACAGTGCCCACCGTGCTCTCTCCTTTTTGGCTATAGGTGAAGAGACCTCTTTACATGCAGAGCCAACTCCTCCATTCACTTGATTCTCCACTGGTTCAAGTTACCCTGCATTCTCTCTGGTGAAAGAGCAGATACTGGCACGGACTTTGAAATACTTTGCAACTCCTCAACATAAAGGATACTGTTAAAGGAAAGGTGTAATTATTAACCTGTGAGCTAGAGAAGACTCCCTGAGAATTTGGAAGCAAATCTAAAACTTGTAAGCAAGATCAAACTAGTCACCTGAGGGAGGGTGGAGTGGGACAATAAAATTTATTTCACAGGTCAAAAAGACAACAGCAGTCTTGTTAGTGCATGCTAGTAAGTGTACCCATTTCTCTCATTTTCCATCTGAAAATTAAGGTTATTATATGGCACATATTTCCTTTGTCATACTTCATGAATACATCTGGAGCCAGACTCTACTAAATGATACTCAGCACCTCACAGCTTGTGCCTCTAGGTATCCCGTTAAAATTGGTCCCACGTTTGTTGGTTTATGCTCCCTGCGGTGTGAATGGCAGGTGTGAATGGCATGTTCGGGCATATCTGACTAACAACTGATAAACAATGTGCACAGAATGAGCCTTTGTGCATGAAGACAATTTGTTATTTATCAGGTACATTTATCTCCTGTGTTTGCTAGAGCTCAGTCGTTCTCCCCCAGGGCTCAGAAACACCAATTGGATGCCTCAGGGCTGGACTGGTCCTTCTCTGAAGCCTCTGTCTTGCACACGAGATTTCTTCTTTAAGTGTTCCAGCAACACCTCAAAGTCCCAAACAGGATCAGCATCATCTTACATAAGTTAAAAGGTATTCCCTGCCTTGAATAACCAAGAAACACGTGAACACCCTCCTCTTCCTCCACTATCATTTACCTGCCTTCCAGCTCTCTGCCCGGCCTCCAGCTCCAGAGAGCAGAGTGATGGGCTTTCCCATGCCTACCCATCCTGACTGCATTCCTATGCCTCCTCTCCCCCATGTTCCTACTCCTCTGCTGCACATACCCCTGCTGCTTCTCTGTCAAGGAAAAACTGCAACACAAGCTCTACATGACTGAAAACCAGCCTCCTTGCCATGACCCACAGGGCAGAAGGCACATTTCCAGCAGGGCTGTGCAGGACAATGAAAGAGGGATTGTAAACAGCCTTTCTTTTATTTTTTTTTTAACTTAATCTCTAGCATATCCAGAATATTTCATTTCCCATCAGAACAATGCTTACCTGTGCCTGCCATGGTGCCCTGCAGGACCTGCAGCAGGAACACCGCAACATTTAATGCAACAATAATCAGCATCTGGACCACAGCTGGCTATGGCCATCTGGGTAGATGCATACTAAATTTGAGTAAAAATGTTTCAAATACCAAATGAAAGAAGTGTATACTTTGATATAGAATATAAAGAAATGTAACAGGAGAATTTCCTGTTATTTAACCTGTCACAGTAATGTGGCAGCTTGGCTACACCTTCTGAAGTAGCCACATGGATGAGTAAGAACAAAAAAAAAGGAAAAAAAGATAAAGTAAACCACAAATCACATGGTTCAAATTTTACCTCAAGCAAAACTTTATGGGAATCTGGCCTGTTTCATCCCCTGTTTTTTATCCCGTTCTTCCTAAGAAATGGGAACCAAATCCAATTGTTTTGCAACCAGGCTCTGATCTAGAATGAATTATACTTTTAGGTCTGTCACCAGCCTCATCTACTATACTGAGTGGCAAATTATTCAGCCATACTGTGCTTCAATTCCATGGTCTGTCCAACAATGATAGTTTTCCCAACCTCCTTTGAACAAGCTTCCCACAATATCTTTACGAGAATGCTCATTTCAAGATGAAGCAGAGCCTTCTCCTGCAGTTGCAATTGGCATGCTGAGGGTTACACATGCCAGTTTGGTGGCATCATTACAAAAGGGCACTGCAGAGTGCTGAGAGTAACCTATTTTAGACCTGCCATTATAGGGAGAATGGGCAGTTGAGTATTGTACAACAAGTGTGTCTGAAATGATAAAGAGTTCACCCTTTGCAGCAGCAGAGATGTGCCTTTTCTTCTGCACTTGGGAGCAGGAATGTCTCCTATGATTGACACAGATCAAACTAAATAGTAGCCCTCACTGTTCCCCATAATTAATATTCTTTCCTCACACAGCCTCTGCCTCCTTTGATGACTTAAACACCATCTGTAATGAGCCATCCTCTATGCTTAAGTTTCTTTCTTAGTCATAGCTTAAAAAAACCCAAAACATTTAGTTTGTTCCATGACTTTCAACCATATTCTACCCCTTCCACAAAGCACAAATGGATCAGTCAGCAACCATGTCCTGCTCCCTTTTGGACAGAAATCCTGTGTCTTGAGACAGTTACAACAGGCTTGAATGGCTCTTTTTACTCACTCCTTGGATTCAAATAACATTTAAACGTGGCACATCGGGGAGCAGATCACCAGAGGTGATGTTTTAGCAGTGTTTTTTGTTACCATCCACCACAATGAGAGTCAACAAGTACTGACAAGAGGGAGGGAAGACATTAATCTTTTATCTCTACCAGAAATGCTTCCTTCAGCAGAAGGTTTGGAATGAAGCCACTGTTATGCCCCTATCCCCAATGCAATATTATTTAAAAATAAAATAAAAATCCTGCCCACTGGATGAATTCCCTTAACAGGAACCTCTATCCATCTGGATGGAGCTGCCTCCCATCACAAGCAGCTTTTGTTTCATGGAGGCTGCCCGATATTGTTAAGCTGAAATTTCTGTTTGGACTTATTTGGAGCATGAGTCCCAGGACAGCAGAGCAAAGAAAAAGAAGTAGCAAAAATAAATGGTCCAAGGGGGGAGTATCAGCTTCCTCATCATTATAGCATAAAACATGCACTAACTTTATTACTGTCTATTAATAAACAAATAATAATAAATACTCTTTTGTTTTTCTTCTGAGAAAATAAAAACCTATTCTATTGCTGAAGCCAAGATACTCTGATTCTGAGTCTTTTTCTATTGTAAGATACTGTTAGCTGTCCATGTCCTTTATTTTTCTTACATCTTTTGAAAGTTGTATCATGAATACTGATTGAAAAACTTTATAACAACTATAATAGCTTAAGAGGAAAGCAAGCAGGAAATACATAAATAGAGGAGTGTTTTGATAAGCAATGGTGATTTGCTGAAGAGTAAATAAGGGTGGGTAACAGCAACGTGTTACTCTGATGCTCAGGCAAAAAGGGTGTCAATATTTTGGCACAGGAAAAGGTTCACTTCCTAGGAGATGTACAGGAAAAGGGAAAAGCATAAAAAGAAATTCCAGGCCAAAAATAAATTAATCTCCCTTTCTACTTCCTTGCCTTTCTACCTCACTTGAAGTCTTCCCCCCATTTTATAACCCTGTTTTCACTACTTTTATCTGCCTTCTTACTGTCTGACACCTATATTGTGTGTCACACTTTCATGCCTGATGAGTCTCTCTGTAACTCTGGATTAACTGGTCAAAAGGAATGGGAGATTCAGGACAGGACATTTTTCTCTGCTATGAAAAATAATTACTTTTTTTTTAATTAATTCTTCTAGAACATAATTTTTTTATTAAGTAAACAAGGGGTATGTCCCTGTCAGGTGTTTCACCTATTTCCAAGTGTCACAGAAACAAGAAAAACACTACCAACCACTGTGTCATGGTTTTAGAGCCCAAAATCCAATTCCTGATTCTTAGCCCCACTCCCACATCTCAACCCAGTGTGAGATGGGTTTTCCAGACAAAAACACAAGACTCAATATGGGGGGAAGGGAATTATATTACAGTGACTGTACACATAAATAAATAGTATAATACATTACATACAGTCTTAACTCTATCTCTACCATGACATTTGGCCATTTACAATGGGCCAAATCTCTTCTCCCTTCCAAATAAAAGTCCAGGAGGGAAGAAGAAGAAAAGACCCCTTCCAGTCTCTGAGCAGCAGTTCACTAGGGGCAGTAAGCTCTCTGTGTCTTTCATGAAGCAGCAGTTGTTGGATCTTTGCCAACACACACGAGGGGGGCCTCCAAGCCTCTCTCGGCCCCCCGACGCAAACAAAGGGTTTTTCCGTGGGCTGCGTTACCCCAGACAAAGGTTGCTCCACCACGGTCATGTCGACGAAGTGCAGAAGCCTTCGTGACGGTCTGGTATCTTCAGGGGAATCAAGCCCCTTTGCAGAGCTCCCGTGCTCTGACTCAAGACTGCCAGCTTGGCAGTACTGGGGGGGGGGGGCCAAGGTCACCGCACACACACATTCCTTTGGCCGTCCTGGCTCAGCTCTCAGGACAGTCTGAGCTTCTTAGCTCCTCTCTGCAGTTCATACTGCATTTTAGGACTCCTCTCAGGTGGGAGCCCACCACCCCCTCCTCTCTCTCGGAGGGGTCTCTAGGGAATTTGGGGAGTTTTGGTTGTTCAGTTCTTACCCCCAAAACTCTCTCTCTGCAGTGGCTTGGTTCTCTTTCTGCTGCTGCTTTCCTTTTCTTCAGACAACTCTGTGTCTGCCTCGGCTGCATGCCGGCTTCTGCTACTTCTTCTTATCTCTTGGGTCTGTGCCACCGTTTCTCCATCCACTGCTGCTCTGCCGCCGCTCTTAGTGTCTCCTACTGCTGCTTACCGGGGAGAAACTCCCCCAGCTCTTAAGTATAGGCACTCAGCCCAGTTTAACACTGTTCCGAGTCCCCGTAACCCCCCCCAACCGGGGGCTGGGGGGGGGCAGAGCCCCCAAGGGGCCCTGAGCCCCTTCCTCGTGGCTTTCACAACATGGCCAACTCTTCTCCAACAACCCGTACAACTACCTTTTCTTTTCCGGTCTAGAGATATGTTTATATTTTGCAGGAGCGCTGATTGGGTCAAACCCCAAGGGTCACCACCCCCTGGGGGTTACCACTTTCTTAGCTTCAGGGGGAAAACCTGGTTCAAACCACTACACACTGCTACACCCAGACATGAAGAAGGATATGCTGGCACACTCTGCAGGTTCACAGTGAGGGAGAAAGCTGTTCTGTTTACATGGACACCTCATCTGGTTTTCCGAGGCAAAGAAATGTCTGACTCATGAATGCCTAAAATATTTCTCTCCCTTTTTGTACAAGCCAGGATAGATCAAATATACACAGCTGTCATGAATAGATGGGTTTCCTCCTACCTTTCTTAAAACTAAACAAAGAGACATATTAAGGTATATTCCATCCAATAATACCTAATTTAGTAGTGGTACCTCTTTTCTTTGAATTACTGGTATAAGGTGCATCTGCATGTTTTAAAAAACATTTTAAGGAGGTTGAGTGTGCTTTACATTAACAAACTCATAGAAAAAATTTGTAATTGAACTTTTTTCCTTAAAATGTGCAACTCTGTGTGCTACTCAAATCTGATGGCTTAATGGCATACCTTGTCATATATCATTTAGCAACTACAGGTACTCATACATGTCCAAACATTGTGACAGACACTGTCTGTACTTTTACTACATAGATCATCACATCCTGATGAAGCTGCTTTTAATGTTCCAGATTTGTCAAGACTGTCATTAAAAATTAAGAAAGCCCTCAACAACATTTAGGAGAAACAAGCAGATCAGCTAGAGTGTTATGTAACATTTTTCAGAGCTTGAATTTCTTCTCCCTATATTACGTACTCCCCCAATACACAATGCTGAAAAGCTGGTAACAACATATGAGGAGAAGGTTGAGCTACTCAACAATTTTTTTGCCTCAGTCTTCAATGGCAATTTCTCTTCCCACACCTCTCAAGTGGACGAACGGCAGGATGGGGACTTGAGGAGCGAAGTCCTTCCCACCATAAGTAAAGATCATGTTCATGACCAACTGAGGAACCTGAATGTACATAAGTCTATGTGACCCAATGAGATGCATCCCAGTGTCCTGAGGGAATTGGCTGACGTAGTTGCCAAGCCACTCTTCATGATATTTGAAGAGTCATGGTAGCCAGGTGAGGTCCCAGGAGATTGGAAAAAGAGAAACATTGAACCCAGCTTTAAAAAGTGTAGAAAGGAAGACTCTGGGAACTACCAACCTGTCAGCCTTACTTCTGTGCCTGGGAAGATCATGGCACAGATCCTCCTAGAAGCCACACTAAGGCACATGGAGGACAGGGAGGTGATTTGAGACAGCCAGTATGGCTTCACCAAGGGCAAGTCCTGTTTGACAAACCCAGTGGCCTTCTATGGTGGGGTGATTATATCAGTAGACAAGGGAAGGGTTACAGTTGTCATTTATCTGGATTTCTGTAAAGCCTTTGACATGGTTGCCCTCAGCATCCTTCTCTTGAAACTGGAGTGAGATGGATTTGATGAGTGGACTGTTACACGGATAAGAAAGGAGTTGGACAGTCACATCCAGAGGGAGCTGTCAACAGCTTAGAGTTGAGCAACTGGTCTAGTGAAAGGTGTCCCTGCCCATGGCAAGGGTAGCAAGATGATCTTTCCCTTTCAACCCAGGGCATTCTATGATGCTATGCTTGCACACCAAGAAAAGGTTTATCTCAGATCAGTACAGAGGTATATCACTCAGGGTCTTCCAACCCTCAGAGCTATTTGTGCAACTCAAGGAGTGAGATGGTTTTTAAATTCCTATGAATTTGAAAGGCTGTTCCCATATAGCATTTTAGAATATCTTTCCAGTGGTAGTGTTTTAACAAAAGATGTACTTCACAAATTAGAATAACTCTCTGGAAGAGTTTAGTGGAGACGAACCACAGTCCATTTCTACCTCAGCAATGGTAGACACCTGGAACTGTACATCTTCAGCAAGAGAGTTCTCCAGTTGCAGTACAGTAAAAATGTGCTTGGATTTATCTCTACTGAGACTGTCTATCAAGGTAGTCATCTTCAGCTTGTTATTCTGGTATCAAAGTGATCTTGTAGCACATACATGGCTGAGAAAGCACCTCAGAGTCTGTCAACATGGTACTTCTCACAAGAATCTCAGTCTCATGAGATAACAAAAATAAATTTTGAGTTGTGCCTGTATCCTTCACTTTGATGTTAAATAGAAAATGATGGGCAGCCAACAATAAAAGTGCTGCCCTGACAGAGAAACTCACACACAGCAGTGAGCTGGACTTGAGGAAAGTCTATGCTTCTAGATGGACACAAAACTGCAGGAGCAATGGAGAAATCTGGGACGGGTGTTACCCAGAAATTTAATGCCATTAGAAGGATGGGATGTAATATATGCCAATTACCCTGGTAGAATTGGGCCAGCTGATACTAAAATCACTGAGATTTAAGTACATAAGAAAAGACCTGTTCCTGGGATTGTTAAGACCTTCAAATATGCCTTGCTGATGATTTTTTCTTCCTTCAGATTTCAGGTAATAGTCTCATCCTAGCAGTTCTCTACAGTTTAACAAGTCTAAATTAATTTTTATTTGTTTGGTAAATGATCCTTAATAAAAGGGCTATAAACAAGATGAATGAATACGGCTGAGGAAACTGCAAATCACATACAATGCGCTGTCAAACAAACGCACCGTAAAAGACTTCTCAAAGCAGCGCGAACTTCGAGCAGTCAGTACACTTTGAGCAGGACGCTTAGCATGGGGTGTCTGGTACTAAAGGAAGATGCTAAAGCATCCTTATTTGTAAACTGCTCACTTGCCCAACTGTGAGCACAGTAAAAAGTCACTGTTATCAAGAGAGGGCAGAGACACACGGGTTGGTTTTTATTAGCATTTCAAAAGGAAAGAAAATCTGCACTTTGGACCCTTAAAGTCCTGCAGGCTGACATAGGATCTGTAGTCACAAAAATTACTACAGGACTTGCCTCCCATCATCTCCAGAGACAGATCCCCTGTCAACCATACCCTTACCATGAATCGTGCTCAAATAAATCCTTTTCATCTCATGAGGTCATTAGCAGAGGTAAGAGACTCAATTGGGGCACAACTTGTAGTAGAAGAGTTAGAAAACCTTTCCAGCCTCTGGGCAGAGTAAGGATCTGTTTTCCCAACACCATCCACAGGCAGGTAATGTAAAGCTGAGTTGTGTTAGCTATGGCTGGGTTTGGCTCTGCTCACACACTCTCATTTGAGCTGGTGTTTTGAATACTACTTCCACTTCACCCCTCTGCCCACTTTTAGGATATACTTATTGCAATGGGAGGTGTTTTTCTGCTGGTCTAATTACAGGAGCTGGGAGGAGGGCAGCAATCCTCTCAAGAGGTAAACGGGTGAGCACTTAAGACTGCTGGAAGATCATTGCTTCAGGGTATAAACATAGAGTGACTGCTGAATTGGTTCAAATGATATTGCCCTGCAGATGGAGGTGACTGTGTCAACCTTTTCCTTGGCACCTGTGACCCAACACACAAGAGAAGCAGCAGCGAGGTCTGTTCCAGTGGCAAGGAAAGCGGGGATATGGTGTGTCAACAGGACAAATCTCAAAACCTGATGCAGAAATCCACGTTATGTTTTATGTTATTTGCCAAGGCAGATGAAAAGGTATCTGTTGCATTACTCAGGAATTTCTGGATCATTTTTTCACTTTGTCAGTAAAAATCAATTGAGCTTCTTTATTAGACCGCAGTCTCTTGATTTTTTTATATTGAGAATTAGTATCTCACTCTCTTGCTACAGGGATGAAAACACAAACCTAATTTGACTGAAGACTTGATCTTTAGAAGTTTTATGTCTGTATTCAGCAGCATGAGTCAGCTTTGTTCAATCATGCTCTGAAGTGAAGAAAGAAAAAAACACTCCAAACCTCACATGAACATCTCCCCATCTTCCCACCCTCTAGCCCCCAGCACATTAACCCTTGAAACTTAGCCTGGACATTGAAACAGCTCTCAGTTGCGGAAGCAGTTAGCACGCTATGCTATATATAAAAAACACACCATATATAAATACTAATATAGTAATAATGCAACAAAACCAGTAATATAATCAATATACTGATATATTAAATGATATATGAAAATTAAATATATAGATATGACATTAGCACTGCAGTAGCTTAGGCTATGTGCCATATATATATATATATACACACACACACACACACACACACACACATACACACAATAAAAATCACGATTACAGGCATACATACATAAAAATGTATACAACTTTGCTTGGGGAATTTCTTTATCTGTAGGTCTCACCATGGACTGAGCTCTTCTGAATGCCTGGGGCTATGCAGGGAGCATGCAATCATGTGTACAGCCCGGGGATCCACCCCAGTAACTCCCAAAGGCAAATGCCCATGTCACTGGGAACCAACAGACAGAGCTAGTTCCTGCTTTGCCTAAAAGTGTGTGAGTGAATGCTGGAAAAGAGACATTTAGAAAAGTCTTCTATGACTGTGTTCTATTATTATGGCCAGAAAAAAAAGAATTTTTATTCAAAACTATGGGAAAGCAAACAACCCATATTTTCCAACTTTGAACACAGAGATAATAGTAGCACTTGTGGTGAACTCAGGGTCCATTTCCCATTTCAGCTTGCATTTTGCTTTAGTTTGTTTCCAGAAAGTTAGGGGCCTTCTTACTGATTGTTGACAAGTGCTGATAGCAAACTGCAGTACCAGTGTGGGAGAAAAAAAAACCTTAAAAAATTGGGGAAGCCTTCCTGGGTTTATTCAAAAAAATTTCAGAAGGCACAACAGATGCTTTGAGAATGAAAAGAAATATTAAAATAAAATTTCAAACTCTGGTAAGTGCTTAAACAAAAATGAAACTTCCTGAATATTAGTTATTCTTTTCTTTATATATGAGTTACCATTTGCATGTTTTATTTTCATAATCTTCATGGAGTCAGTGAAAGGAGAAAGAGTTACGTAAAACCCTCAACACTTCTGTTGTCATACTGGGGGTATGACATTTTTATCTTTAAGCATCTGGAGGAAAGGATTCTGTCCTCATGCTAAAGAAGCTAATGAGGCCCATGGGAACATAGCTCTGCTGACTCTCAGTGCTATTTACATTGGAGTCACTCTTAATTTCCTGATCTTAGCAAGGTTTGAAAAGAAAACATTGCTGATCAACAGAATTTTATCTGCACTCAGAGATAATATACACATCAATACATATTATAATTTGACGTAGGACAGAGTAAAACCACGCACATTCACATACATATAAAGATACAGCATCTGAAAAACAACTTTTTGTTGCAGAGAATGCCAAAGAGCTAAGTGATACACAGGCTTTTGATATATCTCCATAAATATCTTTAGGTATTTTGTAGTTAACACTGGTTACATAAAACTGACATTAATGAAAGTAGTTTGCTGAGGGTTTAACTTTTCCTTTTTAGAAAGCGACTGAACAAGATTTCTGTTTTTGAAATACTAGCAGTAGGGTAGGTATAGATAAACTTTCCACTGAGACAAAAGGAGCCTGAAGTCCATTTTCCAGAGGGGAGTGAAAGCAACCAATAAAAAGGATGAAACTCAGTAAACTATGACTGATCAGAACAACCCTGTTCCGGCAGAAGAAGCAGGGGGAAGGGTATGTGTGTGGTGGAATTTAGTCCTGAAAAGTGACAAAATGTGAGCTATAATACGTTTGAGGAGAACTCCTGACTGCACAGACAAGAATGGACACCACATCAGGGACTGCTGGTTTTAAAACTTTTTATAAAGAGCGCTTCATCTAGGAGAGTACAATACAACACTAAAACACCTGCTGTAGCCAAGGACAATCTTGCATTATACATGCACCTCACAGCACACACACACGGTCTCTGAACCTGCTCTACCTGATCTTTGCAACTCTAAGCAGCTGCCTGTGTTATCATAGCTTTTACTCTGCCAGACACGTCTCTTCATTCGACCTTTTTTGGGAATTTCATGCTAAGGCTAGGTACTGCAAAAGTAGGATTGCATGATTGGGTGTGAAGATCTCCTTGTTTTGTCTTGTCACCTGAAGGAAGTCATGGAGCAGGCAGGTGTGGAACAACAGCAGCCTGACCACAAAGGCTGAATTGAATGGCTTTGGTTTTAGGTGGGATATGGGACCAAAAATAAAGCCAACACACACATCCTAAAAGCATGAGTGGGCATATTCTGGGCTTAAAACCCAAAGGCAGATCTGCATATCTGAATCTAGGTACACATCAAGCTTGCAGAGGTTTAGAATAGCATAGGACATTGCTGAAATACTTCAAAGAGCTCTGCAGTGCTTCAGCAGAATAGCAATGGTATGGCATAGCTGTGACCACAGGGGCTTTTCCAGATGCTAATGAGACTTGCTCTTTAAAAAAACATAAACCAGAAAGCAGACGACATTTGGCAGGGATTCATATGCTCTCAGGATAAGAAATATTTATCATTTGTTTCCAGACTTTAGAGGGAAGTAAAAATTAAACAGAAGTATTTAGCAATGTTTGTCATTTCCAAAATGGTCTATTTAAATATTAGCATGAAAATACTATCATTGCACCACTGTGAGTCTAGAGTTTGGACTTTGATATAATTTAATATCACATTGTGCTTTACAGTAGGAGACAAACAGTCAAAGAAATGGTTAAGCAAAACAGATCAATGCCTTTTATGAAGCCTGGGAATTTAATAAGCTACAGAATAAATATTGACAAGCTGCAGACAGGTGGAACAGGTTTGTAAAGACATAAAATGACTGTTCTAAGGTTCAAGAAACCTGAAAGCTTACTAACGGGTTGTATAGGATAAATTCTTGGCATGTTCTCCTCCTGCTAAGTAAGGTCAATCAGGCTCAATCCATGCAGAACTGGGACGAGTTTTAATGTTCTCCTGAAGTAACACTGCCATCTAGATGTAACCTCCTCACCGATGCCCGCTACTTCTAATTTAGGAGGTGCTGCCAATCTGATTAGAGCATAACAAAAGCAAAACATGCATGTGTGTAAAATATATCTGCAGCTGGAGGTCTGTGTCCAGTCTCAGGCATGCATCAGTTCAGAAAGAAACCAGATTGACTTAAATTTTTCAGTCTGATGGCAGGGCAGGGTAAGGACAGGGTACCACACTGCAGTGGATGTCAGAGGGAAACTTCAAGACGCAGCAGTGGGCTGTATCCCATTTCATACTAACTATATGTGAGGCTTTCCTTACACTTCTACTGTTAGACACTACTGTGCAGCTACCATTAGTGGTTGTAGACCCTCACTTTGGCATATATGTATAGAGACTGTGAGGTGCTTAGAGTATCAGTATCAGCAACCTCTCTTTTGAGCAAGTACTTCTGCCACTGTGGTCCAGCAGGGGAACTGAGGGCAAGGCAGTCTATGGGTCACCTTGTGAAAAAAAATATTCAGACAAAAATACCTCCTATACAACTACATGAGAATTAGACACCAACACAGTTCTAAAGATTCGAGTCCTGTTTGAATCACGAGGTCTGTACAGGAGTAGAGATTATACATATCCACTTGTGAGCCGAAACACCTGCCAGTGGGACATTTGTGTATTTACATAAGCTGCAGCACTTCACTGTCAAGCTGAGAGTTTCATGGATCCTGAGGAACTGCAGATTCGATTCAAGCCTGAGTTTAAGATTTCTTAGAGCCTCTCTAGCACCACAGTTTTCACATGCTCTTCCAGAAGTAAACTGTTATCATTCCAGGCACATGCACACTCCCTAAATAGGCACAGATCTAGATCTAGATGGCAGAAGGAAAAGGTTATGTTGATTTTTAGTCCTTATCCTTTATCTAAAGGACATGTAATGTATGACAAAGAAAACACCAAGAACTTCTATTATGAAGTCCTGACACTGAATCTCTTAATGCATGTTTGCATTTTCTCACTTGTAATATGGAAATAGCATTTAATCTTTTAATGCCTCCAGAAGCAGCTGTGATTTGCATTGCCTAGCAGAGGGAACAGGGCGCTGGCCCATCCACTGAGTCTCACACTGCTTGCATGCAGAAGATGTATTGGAAATGTGGCACCCTTCTCACAGAATGCTTCTGATCCATGTACACAAAGAAGCAACATAACTGGCTATTATATTGTGTTTATTTTTTTGTGGATCATAAAAGCAGGGCTGAATCAATACAACTATGAAAAAGTCTTCCAGACTTTTGAAAATTAGCTGATCAAGTTCCAAACATATGACTTGCACTGGCCTAAGGCAGAAACAAAGTGTATTGATTGTAAAATCCTGGGATTAGGTAAAGTGGGTAACAGTTAGGAAAACCACCCTGCTGCAGGTTTGCTGCAGAAATTAATTCAAAAGCATAACTGGATAGGCAGGGTCTCCACAGAAAGGAAGTCATTCTTAAAGTCTATTTAAAGGCATAGCCCTTTGAATGCACAGCAGAATTCAAAGCTAGAAAAAAGGTAGGAAACACAAAAGCAGAGTTTCAAAGTTGAGTAGGAAAAAACACAAAAAAAAGGGGATTATGGTCTTTTACAGAGCCTGTGTCTTCAGTACCTCACAGCACTGTTGCAAAGATGAGTGTAGAGATATTACAGACATCATAAGTGAATTATTCAGGATTCATAGCATCCTATGGAACCTGCAAATAACATTGAAGCTGCTAGATGAGGCAGGATAAACACACATCACACCAGGAAATCAAAGTTGTTGATCTATTTCTTAGTGGCTGCAGCACTGTGTAGTTCTGCAAATAACAAAAAAAAAATCCCCTGCTCCCAAAAAGAAGGCCAGTCAGAGCTGCTACCACTATCTTTGGTATTTATTAGAAAGAGCCCACAAAAGGGCACAATCCCTTTAGGGCCAACGTGTGATGTTTGCCCCCTCTGCTGTGAACAGGACTTTGCCTCCCTCTTCCTTCAGGCACTGGATTTATTTCTCAGCCACGGCTGGAGTGGTCTCACAGGCAGATTCCCCGCCAGCGTGGTCACACTCAATGTGGGAACACTGAATGCAGACAATGAGTGTTTAATAAAGGCTTACAAGGGTTAGGTTTGCTGGTTTGGGTTTTTTTGTTTGGTTGGTTGGGTTTTGTTGTTGTTGTTTTTTGTTTGTTTTTGTTTTGTTTTGTTTTAACTTGGGCTTGTTTCATTGCTAATGCAATAATGCAGTTCAAGTCAAGCGTGGTCAAAATTCAAATAAACCTATAAAAGCCCTTTCTGGGAAGTTACAAGGCATCAGAACAACCGAAAAATTTAAAGAATAATCCCCCATGTTTCTCAAGACAAACAACTGGCTAGTCCAAGGGTTGCTTAAGAATTCAGGGCAAGGCAGAGCAGAGCAGAAGCAGCTCAAAACTGTGTTGAAACAGACAGTGGTTGTCTACTCCTGAGCAATACTCTGCCCCCAGTCAGCTCACTGCTGTTATCTCCCGCCTGCTATGACTACCTCCCAGCAGTAACCATCCAGAAGACAGTCTTCTTGTCAGCTGTCTGTTTTCCAGAGAGAGAAAATATGCTGCTTCCATTAGTTAAAGATCAAGAGGTTAGAGAGAGAATAGGGGATAGCACAGGAATCGCATCCATCATCTTTCAGCATCCACCAAGGCAAGAGCTGCATGAAATATCCCAGGCAGTGCAATACACTAAGTGTTGTAAAGCTAGTGTCACTGTAAACCACAGGGACAAAAGCAGATTTCATGTCTTGTAAGGATTTCTTTCTTCAAATCTCTACATAGCTTCAGTGAAACTTCTGGGATTTTTTCTCCCTATTTGGGGTTTGTGGTAGTTTCTTTCCTCTGTTTTAATTGCCTCCAGCAAAGTTATTTAATCCTCTACCTTCCTTCCCACACATAGAAGCACGAAATTATGCTGAACGCAGCAAATATGCAGCTTTTCCACAGGTTTTAGGATTAACAAGTTTCCCATAAGAGCGAGGAAGCATCTGCAGAAATCTTGTAACACTTTTCCCTATGGTTATTTGAATGTGTTCAGATATTTTAAGAACATGTCTTCAGAGAAAGCTCATCTCTCAGGTTTTCCTATTACCACCTCCTGTTTCAGCAGTTTGTATTTTTCGTGCAGGTAAGTTCAGAGACCACTGTTAAATTAATTTAGGATTGTAATTCCTGTTAGCAACCATCCACATCACTGAAGTTGCTGCTCTGACTGGTTTTGACCCATCAACTGGAACAACTGCACTTAAGAGAAAGAGTAATGCATCATAGAAATAAAAATGTGGTCTGTCCAGAAAAGGCCAAAAAAAAACTAGCAGTGTTAGGGCAGCGTAGAGAAGTCTATATTATTGCCATCGAGATGCAGCTCTTCTTTCCATAAATAAAAGGACAAAATCTCTAAGTGCAACAGCCCCAAGGAAAACTGCCTTCAATTGCCGAAAACATAATACAAGTGTGGAAAAAAGTTGTATGAAGCGGAATGTGTGTGGCAGGAGGATTTTTTTTTCCATGAGTTGATTTGCTAGTTACATTCTTCACCTTAACATCGAGGTGACTCCACTCAAGCTGGCAAGTTCCTACTAGCCAGTGATGCAAACCTCCCGAGCCTCGGCAGAGGCATGCTTCCGTTTGTGGCACTGGGGTTATTTTTTCAACTGCCTATCTGCATGATGAGATAGATGTTTTCTTAATTTCCACCTCCCTTTTGTTTTCAGCCAGTTGCTGTGGTAAGGTCAAAATCCTGAGACTTGTGACCAGTTACTGAGGGCTGGATTTGCAGACAGTGATCCCACTGAACTTAACATGGCGCCAAAGTCCAGGTTCATGCATGCAGTAAGGATTTAATTTATATATTCTTACCAAATATTAGGTAAAGATAAAGCAGGGCAGATTAAAAGAAAACAAACCAGAAAATTTCTTTGTGTAGAACCAGAACTGAAGCCAGTAATTTTATGTTCCTTTGATAATTTTCTCTTTTCAAAGACCATGCAGAAATCTTTTGCTGGCATTCACCTACACACTCCACCCCACTGAAACTACCTGCTGTTACCTCTCCTCAAGCAGCATTGTCTCATCTTCCACCCTTCTGGATGTTCTTTTGTACTGTAACACCCACTGCTTTTATCAGGATTTTGTCATGGACTTCTGTATTTCCAGCAAAACAATACTCAGAGTAGAAAACTTAGTAGATGTCCTGGATCTACCTTAACATTTATTTATCTCCAGTTAAAAGAAGAGTTCAAATGCTGCCTGTGGGCCTTCCCCAGCTGATCCATCCGTTCAGCTTGCCAAGGGATGCCACATACCAGCACAAGTGGTATCTCACTGTGAGTTGCAAAGGTTTGCTGCTGCAAGGGCAATGTGAGACAATGCACACACATTTTATAGAACAGATTATCCTTGCCGTGACATTTTTGCTGTATCCAAACCACCAAATAACAGATGGTGATGATAAAACCTTGTGCAAAATTAAGAAACCAGTTGATGTGGTAAAGGCACTGGTCCACAATAGGACCCTAGATAATGGGACCATGAAGAGAGAGCGCTTGGGTCAACCCCTCAGGTTACATCATACTCAGTGCATGATTACACCTGACATTTCATCTAACCTGTTTAACACCTCTACTGATAGTATGCTGCCCACATTGCTCAGGATCAATTTTTATTATTATTAAGTATTTTTCCCCTTTCTGTTTAATCCAAAGTCTGTCTCACTCTGGCCACTACAATGATTAAAAACTCCACTGCTACCGAGGCAGGAACACCAATTCCTTTGTCCTACTGCAGTCATAGTTTAGAGATTAGGATGTCCTACCTACCCAACATTCCCTTCTGCTTTCAAGAACATACAGTGTTCCTGTCCTAGGGTGTGATGCAGAGCTGTATTGTGTTGCTTGATACTGAGATACTGCCTTATAAATTTAGAGGGCTATATAAATAATTCATCATGAAGAGAACAGCGTGCCCTGAAATCTACCATACATTACACTTACTGCTATCTGAGGGAACAAAAAAATTTATCTGCAGAATAACACTTTGATAGCTGGGAAACACATGCCATGATCTTCCTCTCTTAAGACAGAAATTTCCAAAGAATTACATGGTCTGAACTAAAAATCTATTAAGTTTTCTTAGCATGAAAATCCTTTGGATTTAGCAAAATTTTCCTTTTTCATTACCTAGAGGAACCCACAAGTTGGACAAGAGGTCTACTTAATCCTCCTTAAATGTGGCACTCCAGTTCTCCATTCCCTCTGGTACCAACGGATGGGGAATGGGCTGAGGAAAACCCAGGAAATGAGGAAAGGGAAAACAAGTCTCTCCAAGAGGTGGCACCAAACTGCTGCCTGAGGATCCTGTGAAGGAGCATGAAAGGTCTCTCATTTTACTCAGTCTTTCATAGATTTCTCACTTAAAATCTTCTTCTTATTTACAGGTGCCAAGGGGGAAAGGTAAGTATTTAGCAAGCAGAGTGTTTCTGTGTAAAATCCAAGAGATTTCATGGGAGAAAAGCCCGCTTGGCATGCTCTTGCTCCCAGATTCTCATCCTCAAGTGACTAACTCACATGCCTGTGGCTGGAGAGACTGGGTCAATAATTCATTCTTGTCCAAGTTAAAGAGGCAGAATTATTCTAGATTAGTCCTAAACTGAGTAGAATTAAAATTTGGAATGATCAGTATTTTAATCTACCCAAATTTTTATGGTCTCAGTACAGAAAGGAGATAGAAGACATCAAATCACACCGACAAGAACATCAGAAGAAAAGACATTAAAGAATCCAATAGTTATTTTCCCTCTCTTGTGGTGAGGAAATATTATCTATGTTTGGTATTTCAACTGCTGAGGGTATTGACAGACAGTGTCAATAACTAAGATCTACTTCAACAGTATACAGAAGTCATGACTTCTTGGTGATGTCCTACTTCTTATGTTGACAGAATTAGTTTACATTTTCCAGTAGTCAGATAGTGCTGGTTTCTGATGCAACTTTCTCACTCATGACACGAGCTATTATTCATCAAGGCAGCCAAAATCCAACTATTTCCATGATAAATCCTGCCCACATCTGAGATTACACATCACAGTTGGAACTGTGATTTTACAACTACTAACCAGCAGAGTCAGCCAACATGGTCAGAAGCTTAGCAGTGTGGCCTCTATTCTCACAGCAGAATCTGTACTGAGCCCCAGGCTCTGCTGTGCCAAGGGAGAGATGCTGGACAGTTATCCTGCAGACTCTCCAGAAAAGTCATCTCTGCCAAGGCAGCACAGCTGGTTTAACAGAGTTCCCCCACCGCCTTAGCAGGATTATGGGATAATCCTTTTTCTCAAGGGTCACAGTTCATTTTTCCATCACAGACACATTGCTGTCAGTCTGAGTTGCTGGATTGCGGCTGCCTGTATCACGCAGCCTGTGAGACCAGACAAAGCATAGATCAGAAATGATAACAACCCCCCACCAAAGAAAAGGCATAATCTAAAAAGAGACAGTTTATATCAAGTCAGACCACCTTCCTGACAGTTCAGTTTAACAGCTCCCAAGCTTGCAAAACCTCCATTGGTAGGATTGACTATGGTTGTTTCATTTGACCCTGAAAAGCTGAAGAAATAAATCCTGTTTAGTCCACTGGAAATTAAAATGTGTGGAAAGCTGCAGTTTTATCAGCAAGGGGTTTTCCCCAAGACAAGCTGTTAATAACAGCAGGATTAGAGCTCATGGGTGGAAGTAGAAAGGGGAGTGACGGGATGAAAGGAGAGACTTTCTTAGTAAACCATGAGTGTAAGCTGTGCAATATTACCAGGTCTTTGAAAGTAACAATGGACTTTAAAATGTGCTCTGGCCAACTTCTTCCTCAAATTTTGCCCTCAGTTCGGGGGAATTCTGATTCACTGATTGCACAGGGTTGTGGTGGGAACCTACAGGCCACTTGAGAAAACAGACACCCTGAAGCCTCTCAAAGTGTGCATCTCCAAGAGAATTGGTTTCTTTGAATCCTACAAGAAGGAAGAGGTACAGAGACCATCGTCTCCATCCCTCATTCTGGTGTAACAGCAATCTAGATGGAAGGCAAAGGATTTCATACAGTCTGACAAGTTTTCGTGAACGTCATAACTATTCTATTATTATTCTTCCAAATAATTCTAATAATATTCTTAATAATTCTAAATTACTGTCCTCTGTGCAATAGCTAGTACTACAGTATTACTCCTATAGTTATCTTGCTTTTTCCTTTCCTTCCATATGAAATGTTTAACTCAGTACTACTCCAGTCCATTTTATTCCCTCTCTAGAGAGAGTCACAGTACCTGTGAGAACAGAACTACCAAAAGCAAAATCAGAAGTGCTTTACTATGTTAATAAGGATGATTTGGCAGTGAATATTACACATTCTTCCCTCTCCTTTTTAGTCAGACCACAATAAATTTCATCAGAGGATGTCAGTAATTCAAATTTCTATGCAACCCCAAGAAACCAATTTTTGTGTTTTTCTCTCTGAAGGTGGTCTTTCACTTGGGCTAACTGCATCTGCATGTCCCACAAAGCCACGTCACTGAATTTGGCATCCTGACTAACAATGAGTAACATAAAGGCAGTCATGATATTTTTTGGAGCAACTCTACAATATATTTTCCTTACAGCTCCTCGCAGCCAAGAGCAGCCATAGCACACGGTGTGCTGCAGTGACACCCCACAGCATCGCTCCTCATGGGCACATCACCTGCCCTGCCCTGGACTGCCCTGGCCACATGCAAATCTGCTCCTGCAGTGCTCCCTCATCCCACCCAGAGAGCACCTAACCTTCAGTATGTAAAATGATAACCCCCATGTAGGGAGGAAGCATCAAGAAAGCAACCTCTCCTTCACAATACAGAAGAACAAGGAGAATCTGTGTCCTTGGCCAGCTATCTGGTTTCTCCTGTCCTTTTTAAATTATTAGATAGATGTTAGACTGCATTTATTACTAAATGCAAGGTAAAAATAAAAGGCTTCTGCTACATACTAGACTGATTATAGATCACAGGCTGCTAGTGATGGTGATTCATTGACTTGAAATGATTGTCTAGGGAAGAAAAAACATGGATTACTCTCTGGCCCTGAGCACCAAACTTGCTCATTTTCCTCTCTACTTAAGGTGCCCAGGCCCAACTAAATACAGGATTTCTCAGGTACCACATTCAAGTCCCAAAACCCAGTACACTCAGCTAAGAGGTGCTTTGCTAATTTATAATGCCTTACAAGGTGCTGGCACATTTAACAGCAAAGAGTAATGCAGAGGACAGAGTGCATCAGATGTCCTAGAGGTGGGATATGGGAAAGATGTCCTCTTCTGAAAGCAGGCTCCAGAACTCCTGGCAGTTGTCACCAAAATCAACTACTTCCAGCATGTTATGTAAAATACTCTTTTGTCTTCTTATTAAAAATAGTACCTAGAGACCTGTGCCCAAGTTTTATACAATACATCACTGCCTGGGATACCTTTTGTCTCCCTCTCTCCTTTTCTCCCCCTCTCTCTCACACATGTGAACAGATTTGTGAGTAAGTACATGCACCCTGTGCAAAGATGAACTGCCATTTTCATTTTCTTTTCCTAACCATATAACCATATAACTCCTTATTCCTTTGTTTTTAACATTGCCTGACCTCAAAAAAAAAAAAACAAGAAAGAGAGAGAGAAAACTCATTTTACAAATGGTGCAACACTAAGATACAGCCAGCAGGTGCACGGTATAAACCCATCCCCTATAGGGAGACAGCTCTTCTCCCAGACTTTCATTTCCTGTACAAGCATTCCAAGACAGTACTTATTCTGCTTCCTAATTGCCACGGATCTCCCAGCATGACAGGAGCTCTCATGGCTATAGTGGGTACCCTGGAACAGGTCCTTCCTCGTTGTCAACAGCCCAGAGATACTCTGTAAAAGGAGATCAACCCCCAGTTTGAAAAGCTAAGATCACAAAGGCAACATCAGTTACAGACAACCGTGTCACAGTCATTATTTTAAACCGTAGCCTTTAGCCCAGGAAGTGTAAGATCTCCCCACTTCTGATCAAGGACCAGCTCTAAGCTCTACTATTATGATGGACATATATTTGGCAGGGGAGGGTCAGTGCTCACCATAACAACAGTCAGCCCAAAGATAACAACACCACTCATTTCCTAACACCATTTTCCTCAGCGCTGTTTTTGAAGTGCCATTGTAACACTAAATGACTTGCATGTTCAAACACAAGAGCAGACAGACGCGCAGGAACTCAAAGCAGCCATTTAGCAGGCTGAGACAGAAACAAGGCTGCTTTACATTTACCACGTCTTCACATTTCTAGGAAGACCTTCACCCCCTTTCTTGCAGAGGCCTAAAAAGATAGGATTAACTTTTTGTACAAACACAAGACCCATTCTGAATAAGCTCTTACCACTCATAAATACAGAATAAAACAACTCGGGTAAGACTCTTTCCAACAGTACCTCTGAATAGAAACGACAGTAATACTTTACCCAATTACTCTAGCAGCTCCTATCCATTCCTTCAGCATTCAAATAGTTTCAGAATCTTTCATCCAACCCAAGCACTTCTAATTCCTCTCTCCCCTTAAAAACATTCTAGCAGTTCCTTTCTCTCCAAATCCCTCTCCTGCTAATAAGCATCAGCTGAACGAGCCTCCTGCCACAACGAACCAACAACTGCAGCAATTACACCAGAGGTTCTGCTCCCCATGTGTATTTGGGAAATTGAATATTCCCTTGTTTTTACTTTGGGCTGCTGCATATATAATGCACACCAAAATATTTTCAGTCAGCTTTTACAATACTTGGAGTTTATCATATCCTTCTAATCCCTTGGATCAAGTGATTAAAAACTTAATCCTCAAAATAAATAAAATTAGATGCTCCCAGCACTCACAGAGGCAAAGTCTGGAGATAAAAGCCATTTTGACTAAAAGCACAGAATTTAAATAAGTAAAGACAGAAAAAAAAAGTTCACAACACACGAAATTTAATTATTTTACAACTATCCCATGATTTGGTTTGGTTTGATTTTATTTTATCATGATGGCTCAAATCCTGTTGTTTAGTTTTTAAATGGCTGCAGGCCTCAACAAGACTGTGTAATAGGCATTTTAAGAAACAAATCTAGAGCTTGAGTGGCAAGCCTCCAACACAATACACATACCTCAGGCGGCTAAAGCCAGCGCTTGTAAAGGGACTTGCTGACATCAGGATGTCTTTCCCTGCAGAGAGCAGCTTGGACAAGCAGGAATCCTTTCGAGACCTCAAGCAATTCAGACAGTGATCCTGTAATAAATTAGTAGTAGTAAAGTAATTTACTCATCAAATTGTATTGCATGTTATATTCCTACATATATATATGTTATTGTAATCAATGTTCTGTTAAGGCTGGGAGACTGTAAGTTGCAGAATGGTTAATTAATCTGTCAACATTATAAGCTGATAGTCCTGCAGTTTGCAGTTCTTAAGCTGACAAGACGAATTATTGTGCCTTGCTGAATAAGTATTTTGTATCTTGTTTTTTCTAAAAGTATATTATCTAAAAGTGTACGCATAAAGTAACGAAGGGAAGAACAAGGATCAAAGGGTCAAGTACGAGGACGATAAAAAGAATCCAAGATGGACATCTGGAGATACCTACACACTAGGCCTCAAGGACGAAGGACTAATTAAAACTATAGATAGGAAAAGCACCTGGCAACTGAAGAGGGCCTGCAAAAGAACCAACCAGACTCAGACCTGCGAACTCAGATCCAATAGAGGGATAACAAGTGACTGTGGGAAGGGAATTGATAAGGGTATAAAAGTTACTGTTTTTGCCCACTGCGTTCGCGTGCCGTGAGTGGAGCAGGGGGTCTCCCTGGCCACCCAGCGCGCTGTTTTGCTTATTTGCATTTTATATAAATCTTTAATAAATTTTTACTGCTATATTTCAGCCTAGTTTCATTTACTTATAACAATCCCATAAAGCCATCATATGTCAGAAGCAATACACCACTTCATTTTGTCTGCACGCCATGAATTCACTCTGCCATTTTTAAGTCCCCATTAAATGCCCACTCTTTCCCTTTAGCAATGATTCCCACCATTTGTATCGCAGAATATGCCGAGTTGGAAGAGACCCGCAAGGATCATTGAGTCCAACTCCTGGCCCTACACAGGACAATCCCTAAGAATCACACCCTGTGCCCAAGAGTATAGTACAAATGCTTCTCAAAATCTAAGCCACTCATTCTCCTGGATAAGGCGCCATCAAGAATGTCAAATATGTATGCACATGGAAATAAACTCAACCTGCAGGAGAAATGAACCTCAGCAACTGGGACTCTTCTCGGAGGGTCTTGTGTGTGAGCTTGTATGTGGGTCAAAATAAGGCATGGGAAATGCTTCAAATATTAATTTAAAAAACACAGTTTAAAAGACATACCAATTTTGTGCATACTTTTGGAATTTTACTTTAAAGGAAAAAGCACTCACAGATGACTCCAAACTGAGCTCAGGTCTTCAACAAACATTTCTCCCTCAGTTTGTCAGTGGGTCAGACAACAAATCACACCTCTGACAACCACTGTGATTCAGAGGAGTCCCAAATGGGCTTTGTGGGTGGCCTCAGCGAACCTTTGGTTGATCTGTGCTTCCCCCAGGGCTTAGCTCTTCCTCCAGAACAGTTTTGGGACTCACACTCTCTTTCTTATTTTCCTTTCTCCCAGTCCCTCCCCCACTGCAACGAAGACATTGTTTGTTCTTTCAGGTCATTCAGATACATTCTCCAGAGTCCATATATCTTACGATTTAGAAAAAAAAACCTCGTGGATTTCAAACTACATTGCTTTTATTTCAGTCTTTGAGCTACCTTTTCTAATTTTGCTAACAATCCAACTTAGAATTATGTTTGCACCATCTCTGCAATACTGTTCAGTGTATGGATAGAAAACCCAGCAAACCCAGAGCAAAAATGAATGGTCCAGATAGGCTCGAGAATTAACACTGATGCAACAGGAATTTGTTTAATCTGCTACATCTGCGGAACCCAAACAAAGTACATACAGCTAACCTAAACAAAGTGAATCTACTCTTCTGTAAACCTTTCGCTGAAAAGTGCAGCCTGTGGCTGACCTGTTTTGGGGGTAACGCTGCCATCTAGCGAGAGAAAAGACTCACTGCGCCAGTTACATTCTCCCGGTACAACACGAAACATTCAGATTTATCCATTGAAATGATTGCATGAAAAGCACACTACAGGAGACAGAATGTCCACTCATGAGGCCACCTTCTTGATAAAGGCAAGACGTAAACAGATTTTTTCAGCAACACTTGAATATTCATTTGTATGGGAAGATTTCCTTATCTCTTCTGGGCTCCCTTATCATACATATATATTAAAAAAAATACTGTAACTATTTTTAATTATGGAATTTTTAAAAATAAACAGTAAGTTTCTCACTGGTTTGACATTAAAAAGTTATCTGACAACTGATTACAATGACAATTGTTCAGATTAAAACAGGTTTCAAAGTTGATTTTGATCCTGTTGTTTTGCTAATTCTAAGAAAGGCTAACAAACACTGTCTGCCTGTTGATTATTTTTTTAAATTCATATGTATGATCATGCATTGAGAAATCTAAGAAAATATGAAATATACATTTATGTACGCAGACAAACACCCAAAGAAATGTTAGACCAAAGTTGAAAGTGCCCAACTTCCACACAGACAAAGTCCATGCAAAAGAGAATATATCTACAAGAAGAATAGAGGATGAGATGCCTTAATTATATATAGAGGAAAGAACTCCGATAAGTCAGATGCGCCTCATATATAACCCATTTGCACTGCTCTGTCTCACAGCACAAGAAAGAGTATCATGTGGGCGTATGTTATAGCGAACATATGTTCATGGTTGTGTTTGGGATGAGCTACAGAAAAGTGCTTAGAAACCCAAAGGTTTTTATTAATGTCTTGTGTCTGGTATTGTGGTTTACCTATTGTATTGCTCATATTGACACCGAAAGTTTAGTTCACAGATTGCCACTTGTAATGAATAAATCCTTAGGTCCCTTTGTTGAGGAATACATCTGGTGCAGGTAGTTTGGTTTGCAAGCTGCAGTTTGAGATGCAGATTGAGTTCTGGTGGGAGCTCAGACAGATAACAGGCCTTAGTCTACCAACCTTTTGTATAACAAAGAGCATGAAGACCGGTGGCGCCAGCAAAGTGGGTGGGCACTGAAGGACGCAGCAGGAACTCAAGGGAGGAAGAGCGAGACTTGTGAGATTTGCGCTTGGGTAGACTGTGAGGGGATAAAAGCCCAGGGGTTCCTCCTCAGAGGCACCAGCTCAGGCTGTTTCTGTGTTACTGCACCATGAATAGATGGCTTTATGGAACGAGACATCTGAGACTCTGCTATGGGAAACTTGGGATCCAACCAGTAAGGAAAGCTGGTCTGACTCTGTGAGTGGGGAGTGCAGGGAGTCAAGTGGGGCACCATCAGCTCACTGGAGCCACCTGCAGTGAAGGGACATCAGTCCCAGCAGAGAAAGTCTCTGGCCTTGGGAGTGCAATGGCCAAAGAGTCTCGTGAATAGTCAGACTGGGAAGTGTCCTTAACACCCTTTGAGCCTGTTTTAAACCTTGTGAGTTGACCAATTTTTCCCCAAGACAGCAATACTCTGTTCACCATGGTAGATATGTAAAACTCGATTCTTCCCATGCGAGATCCAATGGATCTTCTCAGTTGTACAAACTGCTGCATGTTAAAACACCTTCGAGTTTGTTGTTCCAGCATCTACAGCCCATGTATTTAGTGCCATGAAAGCAATGGGTACCCAGCAATGCCTGAAGCAAACTACTGGCAAATACAAACACATTTCTCACTCAAAACTTGCTCTTTTATTTTGACAAACTGTAAGAAAGATCCCCTGACAGAATCATGACTTCACAACTCACAGCTGTTATTTATGCTCAATAAAATGTCACCAACATCTGCTACCTTAGTGAAATGCAGTACTGCAATGCAATCTGAAGTTCAGATATAAACACAAAAACTGTTTCCAAACAATGGCATAAAAGGCAATAAAGCTGAAATAGCCCCAAGTATTTTAAAATCTAAAAGGGTATCAATCTGTTGATTTTTTATAGAATGAGATGCATATGAGAATAGAAAACTTCAATTTTCCAAATTAATTCTTATGTGTCTCTTGAATAAATTCAAGGTTTTCAAAAGTTGTTTGTATTTTTTTGTCTGCATCTATGCCACGTTGACATTTCTGGCCCTCACATTTAATATTCACAGAAAAACAGGTGTCCCTTCACATGCTGCCTGTGAGAAATAAAGAATCGGTTTTATTACAAGTAAATGAATTTAGCAAATTACTAACATAAGAGTTTTTCTTTACTAACCTATAGGGCGTATCGCGGAGCTGTAAGACGCCGGATTCAGCCTGGAACCGGTGTCAGGGAAACATGCGAACGGGAATAGGGAACTGTAACCACATGGCTGGTCCTGGAAGCTGCCATGCTGCTGGACACTCCACCTCCCAGCACGACACAGCCAACCAGAAAGAGGGGAACGCCTCTTCTATGACGTAAACGGGGTTGAACCTTAAGAATGTTTAAAAAGCGGGACTTTTGAATTGAAGGGTGTTCCTGGGAATCCTGTGTGCCTAGGACACCCAACACGTGTTGTAATTTTTCCTTTTCGTTTTATTCCTTTTGTTCTGCAAACTTTTGCCGTCTTTCTAAATTCAATAAATGAGATTTTTCTCACACTGCCTTAGGATCTGTCACCTCTGGGTGACAGAACTGCCACAGGCACACTGACAGTCACATTCAGAAAGGAATGTTCTGGGACACTGAGCCAGACCTGCAGACACCTCCTGTGTGGGTTCATGTCACATAGCAGCCACCCTGATCTGGCTGGCAAAAGAAACATGCACACTTGCTTTGGGGGAGCCAAATGACTCCAACTTTTCTTTCTAGCATCTGGAAATGGCTTTAATCAGTTAAAAAGCATCAGTTCTTGCAATCCAAACACCTGAAACTTAGAAATATCTTGTGAAACACTGTGTGAACACGTAATCCCTGCCACCAGAGATGCTAACCTAAATGTACATTTCCAAATACACACAGTCTGATTCTTGCAGTCTGCAATGAATCTCCACTCCCTATCTTTTGTTTCCTTTGGTATGAAGAACTAAATCCTCTAACATAGCTCACCCAGAGCAAAAGAACCTGTCCTGACTGCCTAAATTCCAGTACAATCTTCATTTCTTGGGCTTTTCTGAAAAGAATCCCTGCAAAAAACAATCAGCAAGGAACACCAGAGAAAGCATTGTAAGGTCAAAGGCTGGATGTCCAAACCTTGGGCCACTCTGTCCATTTGTTTGGCCACACTAACAGACAGTTTCCTAGGATCAGGCTTTACTGGAATAGACAACGATGAGAACTTTTTCCAAGTGTGCAGCCCTCTACACACCCCCAAATGCGTGGGCTGGTGCCAGAGAAGCTTTTCACAGAATAGAAGCAGTAGTTAACTTTCTACTCTGAAACACACACCCCACTGCCAAAACTTGGAGATAACAAAAGACTGCACCTACAAAACTTCCCCAGAACCACAGTTTTAGCTTGGCACAGGCAACCTATCAGCAGAATCAAGGAAGTCACCATTGCTAAATGACCTTTAAAAAGTAACATCTTGTAAACTTCAAATTTTCAGAGAAAAGTCCTGAGAGAAACAGAGCTACAGATGGCTTTCTACCCTGAGGACCCATTTGCAGAAGCAAAACTTGAAAGTGCACAGGAGCTGACAAAGTTGAATTTTAAAACCAATACTAGCTGTGGATAGCATCGTAGCATTTCCTCCTAAGGTTTGGGACTAAGGAAAAGCATAAAAAAAATCTTCCATTCCATGGACTGTTTCAAGACCTTGAGTGGGATATTTAATGATGGTGCTAAGATTTCAAGCAATTCCAAGAAAGCTCAGGAGTCCAAGGATGGACAAGTAAAGATCACCCTGCTAAAAAACCTGCAGGAGTAATTAAGAGGCAGAGAAGACTGAAGAACCTCTTCATTCAGTGCTACATTCAAGTCCTGGCAGCTCTCAGAGAAGAAAGAAAAAAGGTTCCAAGAAACTAAGAAAGGTGCAACACCATTCCTCTCTGTTTCAGCTGCCTGGCGGGTGGGTGCACTTTCAAATCTAAAGGACTGGCCCTGTTATTGCAGCCAACAAAGGCCACCTGGCTCAGAGCTTGTACACAGGTACCCTTATAGTAAAACAGTACATATAAACAAAACACTTAAAGCAGAATTATGAATGTTTAAAAATGATATAAAGAGGACTCACTTCACAGAAAAGATGGGAGTTATGTATAAAACCTTTAATCTTATACTGTTGCAGTCTAAAAGGAAGCCCAGCCTAACTCATATTACAGTTTGTCCGTGGTTATGTCTTAACAGTTGTAAGACTGGAACAAACTGGTGTTTGACATTTATTTCCAGAATACATTGCTAGTCATGTGAAATCTGCAACTGACTCTAGCTGTGGCTCTTCATCTCCTTTTGTAAGAGAGGACACGGACCCTACAACTGCTATAGAGAGCACATATTGCTCAAGTCCTCTCAAGTTCTCAAGACCTATTCAAGTCTTGTCCATTTAGAACAACTTCATGGGATTATTTGTTTGATAATTCTTCTCCACTGGCCCCCTGCCAGGTTCCAGCCCCTGAGAAGTGAGGCATTCACTGCTCTAGAGTAAAAGACCAGAAAAAGGCATCTTGGATATTTTCCATGTAACATATTTTGCAAGTACTCTAAAAATCAGAAGTCTTATTAGCATCACCCCTCTCAATCCATGACAAACTACACATCATCAGTAAGATTAGCACTAAAAAGTTGCTGATGCAATAAAAGACCCTAACTTATGTAATTAAAGCTGTGTATTTTAAAGGCCAAGGGTATCAATAATGCTGAACTGACAATAATAAAGATTTGTCAGCCTTTAAAAACCTTAAATCTATGCAGCAGACAAGCCATAGATTTGTCAGCATTTCATACATAACAGCTTAATGATTAACTCACGATTAATTACATCATATTCCGTGGCCAGTATGTTTGTCAGGTTCATGTCTATAAACTATTTGTAGGAGTCTAAACGCACTGCAGCCCCAAAGGAATAACAAGAACCTCTACAAATGTACATATTAGCCCTTGTAAATACCAGAGACAAAGCTGGAATACTTCCCTCCAGGCATCTTTATCCTGCACCCAAGGTAGAACAGGCACCTGAAGATCCACCACTTCCTTCAGCTGACCTATTCATTTATTTAGTTATTTATAACCCGAAGAGATAGTTTGATGCAAATAAACCACACTATTGTCCCCTGAGACAAAGGACGCTTTGCTTTGCAATTTAATTGGCAAACGGGGTTAACACAGAAGGGCAGCAAGAAGTAGCAGAAAACAAAAAAACAAACAAAAAGAGTTCCTGTACTTTGACAAGGTAACCAGTCCTTCTCTGCTTTACCTTGCATTTTCTCTGGCTCCTCAGCTCACACTTCAGTTCAGATCTCTTACACCACCAT
The DNA here is from genome assembly GCF_003984885.1 of Neopelma chrysocephalum. Classification (NCBI taxonomy): domain Eukaryota; kingdom Metazoa; phylum Chordata; class Aves; order Passeriformes; family Pipridae; genus Neopelma; species Neopelma chrysocephalum. The sequence continues at coordinate 19,714,919 of NW_020897695.1, read as the reverse complement.
GCTACACAAAATTTCATTCTTTTTCCCCCTGTACCGACATCATACCACACCTGAATGTTCCCTGGCTTCACTGCCACAGGGAAACAGAGTAACACTTCCTTATCTCCCTCCTACAGACTGACTGTACTAAAAAGGGTTTTTTTTCCTAAGCATGTGACTTCTCAGAAACTAACTAAGGGTAATTAAAGCTATTATTTTACAGTAAAAATCAGGCTAAGGGTTGAGGGATGACAGAGACGGCTAAAGGAATGGTTGCAGAAAAGATGCTCATGAGTTGGGGTTGAACAGTTATGAGTATGCAGTGCTTCTGCCTGGCATGGGTAAAAATGTAAAGAGACTACTTATAGCTTCCTTAGCCCAGAAAAATCTCTCAGGTGATGTTTATCAGCAACACTGTTATATAACACGGATTACTATTGTTTTACAGTGTTAGCTTCTTACATGTTTATTTTTATGCAAGAAGAGTGAAATATTAAATTCAAAAAACCCTCCAAAGACAAGGACACTATAGCCATGCAGTGATGAACTGCTTTTTCATGGTTCCTAAATATGTTGGTTGCTCTGCCACCTTTGCTTGAAGCAGACAGGAGCACCGTTCAATACGCTCGTACAGATGCTTTGCTTGCGCTTTTCGCTGCTACTTCTGTATTCACTGTATGATTGAGTCTCATGCATAATACATGTATTCATTGCATACTTTTGAAAGCCATTTTTAAATGTCTGAACACACAGACACAGAGCACCTGAAAAACGTTTCTGCTGACATAAAATATTCTTCTGCTACAAAATGAAAATTATCACTTCATTTTTAATCAAATTTTGTCCTCTGGAGAAAAAAAATCAACTTGAAGTTAAGAATATTTCCAATTTTAACTTGCCCTTTTTTTTTTTTATGTGAAGTGGTAATTAGCATTTTCACAAACACTTTTTATTATGAAGGAGTCAGTAAATTGTTTATTATACACAAAAGTCTTCAGGTGGAAATTACAAAGTTAGGGACAAGGCCTGTACCGCCAGCTGTTATTTACCAGGGGAAGCATTTTCTGGCCCATTATTTACCAAAGTTGTTTTTCTAATCATTTTTGTGGCATATGCCCAGAAATGATGGGAGAATTATATTGACTGGCACAAAAAACTGCCCCAGAACAAACCAAGAACTTAACAAGTGTGCACCTCAAAGAAAGAAACTACAGCCATCAGTTGTGCTAAAACAAAACAAACCATTACAAGCATTACATCAGAGAAACTAGTAAGTATTTGATTTTTCTTTATCTCTCTGACCTGAAGAGCTGATGGAGGACCACTTATTCCTCTGTTAACTTTCCTGTATAGCTTTTGCTATCCAGAAACCTTATCTTCAGACCTTTTTTAGTCTGAAGTATCATTTAGCAATGCCATTTTAGTATAGAGCCCTTGTTTCTCTCATTTTGCATCTACCATTACACAGACACAAATCTCCCACGTGCTCTCCTTCAAATAAAATTGAACACAGCCTTTTTTTAAAAGGTCATCTTTAAAATTATATACAATAAATCTAACACTGGTAAAAATCTATTTTAACAGCACTCCTCCCTCATCCCCATATTTCATCTCCACTGAATATTAAGCAGCACAAATCAAAGGATAGAGTTTGTTGACTGCTTCTGACTAGCGACTTTCACAACCATGGCATTAAAGCCTGATGTAGCGGTATTTCTATAATTAATGAGGCTAACCCAAAGACACAGACCACAAGCACTTCATCATTTCCTTCTGAACCCCAAATCTGAGCTACCATTTCCTTCCTAACATTAATTCCTCAATTATGTTCTTACCCTGCATCTGTACAGCTACTGAAGAAGGAAATAATCTTTCTTCTCATCGTAAATCACGCAGATGCGCTTATCAAGTCCAAACAGAGTCTCTGGATCATTCAGGAGAATGAAGAACTAAAAATAATTTTTAAATGCCAAAAGAACATAGATAGTCCAAAGGTTTTTCAAGTTATAAATTAATCAAACACACTTATAAGAATGTAGAATTAAGAAATAAAAGGTCCCATATATCTTAGCAATTTCTAAAGACAGAATTTTATAGTTATTTAGTCATCCAACAACACTGATTGTCAGGCAGTGGAGTATTAGCATAACTCCAGTGAATAGGGCTACTATGCTGCTGCTTTTGAAAATCTGATAAGGCATCTACTTGCAGCACTGTTCAACAAGGAGGTCCTCTAACACCTTTCCCACACCACTACTTTGCTTTCTCCTCCCTCTCTTCCTTCTCTGCATTGCTCCCTTGTTTGGGCTGGAAATCTCTGCTGCTGTGTCTTTGTTCTCAGCTACCTGTTTTCTCACCCAGAGCACACTCAGATGCCCACTCTGCAGTGGCCTATCTTCCTTGCATATGAAAGTCCACAAGTGGCCACCTTCCTAGTTTTCTTAGTCTTTTTCTTTGCTTTTGCTGTCTCTCAGGATAATAATTTCCCTCTCCAATTTGTGAAAGCAAGTCAGATTCTGTCCCCAAAGACTACTCTTGCTCAAACAGTCCATCCCTCCCTCCCAAAAAGTCTGCTGTGGAAGAAGCAGGTCTTTTGCCTTGCCTTCTGCAGTTCAAATGCCCCATGGCCTAACACAAGGCAGGCATTTAGAGATCCTGGGCACAGAATTGGCTGTGTCTCCTGCCCACCCACTCACCTCTGTCTCTTCCTGCAGGGGAGCAGCTCAGTTCCTGCTGTCCGTCATGGGATGGGTTGGGATGTAAAGGAGATAGCTCAGTAAGATCTCATATCCAAAATTTATGACTTTTTGTGCAGGCACAGGAAACCTGTCAGGACCACTACAAGTACTTTTTTCTAAGATATAGAGAGTAATCCTTAAAACAAAAAACCTAGACTTCCTGGTCTCTCTGCTCTGGCTTGCAGAGAGAAGAGCCTTGTCTCTGCCATTGAGGAGCTGCTGAGGCCAGGCAGTACCAGCCTCATGCAGCCTGAGCAGGAGCAGACGCTTTGCTCTTCCTCTTTGGCTGGGGCTGGAGCATAGTTAGGGTAGGGAAAATGGGGTTTCTACCCACAGGGAAACAGGGAAGCTTGGAGACCCATTCAGACAAAGCTACTTCTCTGTTCTACCCACACCCCTTGGGGATTGCACATGTGCCTAATATGCAGAGGCTGAGCTTCTTCTCATACTGAAGACTCTGTATTTCCTCCTCTCCAGCTGATCCCCCAACTATGCTTGCTGCAGCTGCTGTCAGCTCTCTGGCTCCTGCCACCTCACCATGTCCTGCAGGCTGCAGTGGGATCTGCGCTGTGGCAGGCAGGCAGCAAGGAATGGGAGAGGCTGAAGATGAGGCTGATCTCACTGTTCATGTGTAAGTGTCCAGATACAGGGGGATGGATGTGATATAACAGTCTACTGTTCCCATAGTTAAAAGCAGATATTTATCTTTCATGTCCTCCAAAAGACAAACAAACTACAAAGCAAAATGTGTAAATCGCAAAATAAAACTATCATAAAAAATATGCAAAATAAAACTATCATAAAAACAACTCTTTCATCCTTGGAGCACACATAGGATGAAAAGCCCCCTGGTGTGGCTCCAGTGTATGCAATATTCAGAAGCAAATCAGCATTAGCCCATTATTATACAGGATTAGAATGTCTTTTTTCTCTGTTGAGGGAATGGTTATGTACTGCTTAGATATTGCCGTAAATGCAGACTTGCAAAACTGCCATGAAAATTTACATGTGCAAGCACATCACTTTCTTCCTCAACCTTGCAAGAACCATAAAGAAGTAGAAATAAAACACCCCAGTAACAGTCTAGCTTTCAATGAAAGGCAAATACACACGTCTGGGAGATGTAAACCTTTTCATATCTTCTATAAATGCACGTCTCTTCGTAAATATATACAGAAGAGTAACATAGTTGCCCTGAAGACCAAGTCTAAGTAACCATGTGTTAGTTCAAAGACACTAAAAAGACGATTAAAGTTGGAAACTAGGTCAAGGAAGACCAGCAAAGGTTATCTGTGCACAAAACAGGACTCTGCGTCTTCCCTAAACTGCTGAAGTCCAAACTCGCAGCTTGGCAGGAAGAGAGGTCATTGTGCTAGAGTGAAAGACAGCTGAGGCAGGACAATTGATACCTTCTCTACCCCACCACAGCGAACCCATGGTACAAATTCATGACAAAGCCAATCAAGATGCACTACGATTCTTGAGAACATTTCTCCCCAGGAAAAACAACTTCAAACAGAAATTTGAAGGGGAGGGGGGAAGCTTTATTTCAGCAAATGCTTTTAAAAATCAAAATCTAATCCAACCAGAAGTCTGTGTCATGAATTGTTTCACACGCATGTCTTCTTGTTTCAGGTTAAATTTTTTTTCCAATCAGCAGAAATCTAGTGCCGTGGCAACCATTCCACTCTGGGGATGGTTCACAGTAAGGCTCATCATGCAGCACGGCTGGAATTGTGAGTTTAGTCTGATGGTAGAGATAAAAGCCTCAGGTATTTATCTATGACACTGAAGGGAAAAAACAAACAAGACAAAACCCACCAAAATCTTCCTCCACGTACTGATTCTCATGCAGAGGATCAGCAACCTACTCTGCCCCACTGCACATTGTGCACTATGGCTACCAGGCTCTCAGCTGCTTTCCTTAGGGATCTTCCTCTCCCTGAGGGTTGACTGCCCATCCTTGCAGACTGCAAACTGGCCTCAAGAGCAAGAGACAAATTATACAAATATTTGCTGTGGGAAGCCTAACTGACTGTAATATTTCAGTGCTGGGGTGCCAATGGAAAAGTTCCAGCAGAATTTGGCCACCAAAATTATGGTCCCATCTGAGGAATAGTGCTGCATGAAATCTCATTCAAAGCAAAATCCAATCCAAAGGCAAACTTTTAGAGAAAACTTGTAGAGGAGCTCAAGCCAATAACCCTCCAAAGCCAAGTAGAGAGTTCATCTCTGAAGGAGATCAGTAATACTGAGGGACCTGCCCCGTGGACAGAGAAAAAGAAGGTGGCTGTCAAAAAATCCATGGAACAACCAACAATTCCCTGCTGTGATGTGATGGTACTTTATCTGTAATGAAAGCTGTCAGCAAAAAGTTAAGCCCAGAAAATATTTTGTGTGTGCTTATATGCAATAGGGAGTTAAGACCAGTAAAGCTGAGACCCTTATCTAGCCGCAAATGCCCCACAGTCTGACAGAATAATTAATAAGCTTTGGATACTCAATAAAAACTCAAAGGTGGCAGCCAACTAGGAACAGAGTTCTAAACCAAAATCAATAACATCAAAAGCAAAGTAAGGCTTAAAAAAAACCAAACATGTTATTTTTCTTCTTCCTTTACCTGTTACAAGATGAAGTTTTCCTTTCAAAAACAGCAAGGAAGGGCTCACTTTAGGCAGTGACAGCCTCTTTTCCCCCTCATGCAAGGAAGTGTTCCACACTGCGTTGTGGCACTGAAACATACAAAGCTTTCCTATGTTTAAGAGCTGCACACTTCTCTACACAGAAAAAAAAAAAAAAGCAAAGCCCAGGACTTTGTTTTCAAAGGTGATGAACTCCTGTAGTTTGCAGTGGCTTCAGCACTCCTACAAACCAATAGACTTCTGACTCCTGGGTAGTCACAGCCTGAACAAGTTTTTAATGGGTTTTTGTTTGTTTGTTGGGTTTGGTTGTTCTGGGGTTTTTCTGTTCTTTTTTTTGTTTGTTTGGTTGGTTGGTTTTTTTGGTCGTTGTTTGGTTTTCGTTTTTTGCCATCCCTGCATTGCACAGCATTTGTTTCAGGCATATCCACAGAATCAGTTAGGTTGGAAAATGCCTCTGAGATCATCGAGTCCAACCTATGACGGAATATATCCATGTCAACTAGACCATGGCTCTGAGTGCCACGTCCAGCCTTTCCTAAAACACCTCCAGGGACGGTGACTTGCAGCCCATTCCAATGTCTAACCACTCTTTCTATGAAGAAATCCCCCCCAATGCCCAACCTAAACGTTCCCTGGTGCAGCTTAAGACTACGTCCTCTCTCCTGTCGCTTGTTGCCTGGGAGAACAACATTGGTACTTTCTTCCCTTTATTTCCGGCTACGAGGTTCTTGGATCCCAAGGCTACAACCGCATGGAAAGCAAATGTATCGTCAGAGACCCTCAGAGGAGTCCCGGAAACCGGAAGAAAAAAACCAAACCAAACCAAAACAAAACACGACCAACCCCCCACCCTCACAATCCTCCCTTTTCCCCTCAAAACCCACCCCCGCCGCCGGAAAGGCGCGCAGCTCCGCGCGCGGCGCGGTGACGTCACAGCCCCGCCTCCGCTGCTGTGTGCGACGTGTCCCTGGGCCGGCGGCGCGGGCGGTGAGGGCGAGGGGCATTTAGGGGGGATTCCGGGCGTCCTCCCGCCCGGGGAGGCGGGCACGAGGAGTCGGGCAGCAGGGCCACTGAGCCCCAGGAGGGCGCCGGGACCGAGGCCGAGGCCGGAGGTGGCGGGGGAGCTGCGGCGGGCAGGGCCGGCCTCGGCCGCAGCGTGGGGGGAGGGGATGCGCTGGGAGAGGCGGGAGGGTCCGGCATCTTATGAGATATCGGGGGTCCGTGCGAGTTCATGCCAGCGGATCCCCCCAGGCGGGGGTCCTGCGCGGGTGGCAGTGCTGGCACTTGTTTGCTGTGAGAATGAGACGCGGCCACAGCGTTCCCCCGGTGCAGCTTTGGGCTGGGGGCGCTTCTTGAAACCGGCGACTTCTGCCTGTTCAGACACCTTCAGCGGTGTTTTCTGAAACGCGGCGTAGGACATAAGCTGAGAGGAAAATCTGATGGAGCTGTTGTTTTCTGTGCCGAAAGGCATCATTTTTCCTATTTTTTTTTTCAGTCAGAAGTAGGCCCTCATGTTTGTTTACTGATACAGTCTCTTCATTTTCTGCAAAGTGGAGGTATCCACTTAGGTTGGAATATGAAATTTTAAGTTATCTTAAGTCTTTACAAATTTTGTAGGTAACTGCTATTTCTGTAATTAAAAAATTCTGTTTTGCAGTATATATATGTGCAACCATCAATGCTAAATGCATTCACCTTTGCAGGTAATCATGGATCAGGTAATGCAATTTGTGGAACCCAGCCGTCAGTTTGTGAAAGACTCCATACGACTTGTTAAAAGATGCACCAAGCCTGACAGGAAAGGTAAAGCACACAATAAACCAGAACCCAATATTTATTTCATCTTATATCTTACCACGTGTCTTTCCATATGTCACTTCTGTTGATTAATTTGCTGTGAATGTTTCTCATCTGCCAGTATGAGATTTAAACTTGAGCAGTTGTCTAAATGTTAAAGGATTTATGGTTCTGGATGTAATAAACTTGGATGTGTTCTTTTCTGGTACATACATAGATGTGTGAGTGGAAGTAAAACTCACATTATGAAACAGGCTAAGTAGCTGAAATTAGCCATTTTGAGACAGGCAAGCAATGCTTTTCATGTATTAAGTAAACTGATCTGAAAAGAACTTGTGCGCACTTTGAAGTGACAAATGAAGCAGTCAGATGTGACTGATTGCAGTCAGCTTGGAGGAAATTCTAGTGGAAAAGACTTTATTTTAGGAGACTTGAATGGAGCCAGAATTGCTTTTTGTAGTGCCCATTCAGTGCTCCACAGTTGTCAGACACTGCCTAATTGGGACGGGAATAATTCTGTTGTTGGGAGTATAGAAGAGGAGGTTTTGGACTTTCTCAAAGGCATTAGAGAGAAGCTATAAGTGTAACCAGAATGCAACTGATCATCCTTAATGTTAATATTTACAGTGCTTTATTCATGTGCTAAGAATGAACAATTCTATGACTCTAAGTTTACTGGCATCTTTTGAGATCAGTAGGGAACTTCATTCATGATCAGACTGGCAGGTTTGTTGACCTTCTTAGTCCACTTCATGGTTGCTGTCTTAAAATAATTGAAAATATTGCAAGTACTCAATTTTTGTGGGGACTTAACGTGCTGTCCTTCTGTGACAGACATAAATGGAGCTTTTATATTTTTGATACTGTATTGGGGATTATTTTCAGGGCTTGTAGGGTTGTAAAGGAAAGATAATGGAAAAAATGTTTCATGAATTGCCATGGATTGTGGATATTTCTGATTTTGCTACTTAAAAAAATTGTGATTGGCCATTCTTTGTGGAAAGCAGCACCTTCTCTCTTAAAATTATCATCTGTCTTCTGAAAAAGTGGATTTGTTTCTCAGGATCACTGCAGTGACTATTTCCAGAACAATTTCCTGTGTTACCATTATTCTCTAAAGAAATACCTCTCCTGTGGTCACTGCAATGCACATCTATATGCCAGTACATGGGGCTTCTTAGACAAATTTTTTTTGGTTTTGTTTTTGCAGAGTTCCAGAAGATTGCCATGGCAACAGCAATAGGCTTTGCAATAATGGGATTTATTGGTTTCTTTGTCAAATTGATCCATATCCCAATCAACAATATAATTGTGTAAGTAAATATGACCTTCAAATTCACTAAATTTTTACCTGTTCATTTTTAAACAGAGGATGTCAGGATCCATGTTGCTTTAGTGTCTGCATTTCACATGTTAGTGTCATATGTAACAGGAGTTACTTGATTCAAAGAACTTAATCAGCAAGTAGGTTGTTAATTTAGCATGCTGCAAAATATTAGATCTGTAGATCTTCATTTTTTTTTCTGAGTATTCTGCTTCAAAAGTGAACTTCAGATATTTTCATTTCCAGTTCCTCAGTGTGTGTTTGACTGTAGAACATTTACTTTATTTGGATCTTATAGTCTCACAATTTCCAGTTTATAATCTGGGTATCCAAAGTAAACAGATGGTAAGGTAGAGAAAACTGAGTGGGTGTCCTGCAGGATGACAGAGCACAGAACAAAATTGGTCTTGTTTCATTTACTCACTGCTAGATGTGTTTGAAACTTTGTTTTATGTGTAACTGTATTCTGTAAAATCCCTTTTGGAATGAATGTTGCAGCAGAAAAATCTTGACCCTTAAGTTGACTGGCACCATGGTACTGACCCATTAACACTACCAGTTAAAACTCCTCTTATTATTCAGAGCTGATGTAATGCCCTTTCTAGCACTGGAAGAGGTTAAGTACTATTCTTCGACCATGATGTGTGGCTTGCTTATACCTGTAAGAGTGGTCCTGCAGGCAAGGAGAAGTGTTTGAAAATAGGAGATAACCTGCAATGGTAGTAAAGGTTGTCCTAGCAATGCAGTGGTGGGAGGATAAATTAGACTTCAGGTGGGATCACTTGATTAGCTGAAACTGATTACTTTGTTCTCTCGACAGAGGTGGCTGAATATTCATCATGAAGAAGAAGAAGACAGTTGTGACACCTGCTGCAAAGATTTCACAGCTTTAATTTGCTTGATATTAAACAAGCTCAGTTTGGGTTTTCAAACACTGTTGTCACCTTATTTGTCTTTTAAAGTGTATGTGATCATACCTGTCTATATTATTCTTTTTTAGTAGTAGTGCCTTTTGTTTGTTTTGTTACATCTTTTAACCGTAGTAGAATCATTCAGGTAGGAAGGAAGCTTGGGAGGTCTCTAGTCCAATGTCCTGCTCCTCGCTGGGTCAGTGTTGCGTTCTGACAAGATTGCTTTAAGCTTTGTTCAGTGAGATATTGGAAGCCTCCAAGGATGACAACTGTATGACCTCTCTTCAGGAGCTGTTTACTAAGTGGTAAATTAAGCATAGGAACAGCATTGTTCCAGCAAAAGCAGACAGCAAGAAAACAGCATTCCTGTATCCTTTCAGGTGGTAATTTAAAAGTCTTATCAACTGAAATTCTTGTCACTAATTTCTAGAATCACCATCATTATCACTAATTCCTTTCTGCATTTGGAAGTCCTGCTAGGTTATATTATGTACTTGACTGGAAAAATCCTCCACCAAATGAAGAACTTGCATGGCCAGTCCTTATTCCGATGGCATAATTAAAAAAGCCAAACTTAGTTGGTTACTGAGATGTACCATTTGAGGATAATTTAGTTCTCAGAGATGCTATGCAGTCCTTCTGCAAATCTGCAACTTCCTCACACTGTTGGATAGGATATACAACCATTTTGGATACTCTTCTGCACACAGAATTATAAAGGGCTCTGCATGTTGACCTGGAAGTTTTTATTATTAAATGAGTGAACATTTTGATTTTAAGAACTAAGGCAGCAAAAACTAGAAGGTGCAATGCTATTCCTCCTCAGATTGAGATTAAGAAATTTATTTCACTCCGGAAAGCTTATTGTAAGCATTTAGTCTTTGCAGAAGCTACAGTGGTACTTCTATTACAGATTTTAGAAGCACCTAATGCTTGGAAATCTGATACTGATATTACAGGAAAACTGAAGCTTTTTCAGTACACAAACTTGTTTCCTAAGTAGAAAAGTTCAACTATTATTCTTCTTGAGAAATCTTCACCAGCAGCTACATATGTTACAAACCAGGACAGAAAAATGAGATTAACTAATCCCAGTGCTATCACCTTGTAATACAGTGACACTATGTGCAACTGGGTACTGTATTTTCTTTTGGCAAAAAGGGGAAAAATAGTTCGGTATTGCAATAAAATACTTTGCAAAAGTAGTCTGGACTAACCAGATAAGCAGTAGTAGTTTCTTTACATTCATTTTTGTTTGTGACTGTACTGGGTGGCTGCTCATGTGTCTTCTGCTTAGGTAGTGTGAGGTACCAGAATGAAGTACTCTATTATTGCAAGTAATTTCGATTGGATCTCAAGTAACTTTTATTTCAGACTTGTTTTCCATTTGATACATAAAATCAATACCTGCTTATATTTTTTGGAACAGCTTTACTGTCTTAATTCAGTGAAATTTTGCAGTAATTGGAGTTGTGTTGGATCAGAAAAGGCAGCTGTAGCTGATCTTATCTTTTGATAGCCATTGTCCACAGCAAAGGTTTGTCTGTCTCGATAGTCACAGTCCCAGAGCCATCATAGGTGTTGGAAGTACTGACGAGTGTTCCAAACTTCAGCACCTGGTTAGCTGTGAAAAAGAAATAAGAGACTTAGTGTTACTCTTCAACAGTAAATGCATATCAGTGCATTTGTTTCAAAAGATGGCTGCTCCCACAAAGAACGAAAAAATTGCTGAATAAATCTAACCCAGATAAACATAATTAAAATACCTATGTTAAATGTTAATTAGAAGGCTTCTGTGAAGATTTTTGATGACCTGTAGTGGGAATAAATTTATACTTAATCCCCAAATTAACATTTTGATTTTGTAGCAGATTATTACAAAAGCAGTATGTCAGATATTCCCCAGAGTTTCACATTTGGAAATTTGTACTTCATTAGCATCAGCTCAAGTACCAGTGCTAGAAGAGGTATTTAAAGTAAGACAAGGCAGAGGATCTTATTGTACTTCCAAATTTGGGATTTGCTTTAGCTCAGCAACAAACCAATAATCTTTTAAAACATGAACAGTTCTAGAGCAAAGGCTAGCAGTTAAAAGGGGTATTATTTAAGAACTTTGAATCAAGTGACTTGCATGTTTTCTTCTATTGCATGCCTAGTGAGGTAGGTGTCTGTGTACATTAGAAGCCACATGGCATTACTCTTAACAATACCAAAACGTGCAGTTTTTGTCTTTAATTTCTTCCCTTTTTGAGACAGCATTGCTTGCATTTTGCAAACATATCAACTTCCGCAACGGTACTCTATACCTAGTCAGTTCTGTTAGTCCTTGCTTATAGAAAAGTTCATAGTAAGAACTCTTAGTCTCCTTTGCTTTAGCCTGTAAAACAAGCCAAATGACAGCTCTTACTCACTGGCAGCACAGAGGTAGATTTCCATGGAGGATACAAGGAGAGCTGCAGCAGAGGAGAATTATTCTGGAAGATCAGCAAGTCTGTGCGGCCTAACAGAATTGCCAAATTGTGCATTAATACTGAAGGAAAAATCCTCTGGGTTTGCTATTGAGTGACCCACTGCAAATTGAGATCTCCCAGTGATCGAAAGGTGTGCAGAGCAATTTAGTAAACTCTTATTTTGTGATTTGTGCAGGAGACACATTTTCCCATGTTGGATATCAACACAGGCTGTAGTACACTTGGGTGTAGTGCATGATTACAATGCATGTTACACGTCTATCTGTTGTTGGAAGCTGCACAGGAGGAACGGATCTTGTCAGGCTGTATGGCTTTAAAATAAGGGACAGTCTGACAAAAGCCAGGACATGTGGTTCAGTATTTCTTCTGCCAAATATGTGCTTGCTGCTACTTATTCCTACTCCTACGCTTGTTATTAGCTTGAAATGAAATGAACTGAAGAGAAGGTTTCAGCTGCTAGCTCTGTTTGTTGGAACAAGAGTAACACCCAAGTTTCAGTACTACTGCAAATGGAAGAGTCTTGCCATTTGAATTTCTCAGGAGCTGGGAGCATAACTGCAATGCAGTGCAGAAATTCAGCAAAGAGAGCAAAAGAAAAGTACCACTGTATTTGATCAATTGCGTACCTAAAATAAAGGTGCTAGATTCTATCAGTGTGCTTTTGGACACACAATAGCACCGGGGAAGCTTCTAGACAAATGCCAAGATCAATGAGTTCTGGTGTTTGCCTTTGGAAGACACACAGCAGAGGCCACTGGGGTCTTGCCAGAAGTTGATGTGCTAGAACTGCATTGCCAGAGAACCTAGATTTTACCGTTCATGGGAAAAAAAGTCATTTAATGATGAGGTAACACATGGGTAGAGTTCCCTGTGTAAAAATACTCCCAAAATAGTGTTAAGTTATGAATGCTGCCAGTCAGTTTTAAGTAGGAAAGAACCATAAATAATTTAAAATAATTATTGACACACAAATTACCCATTTTTGGTTACTATATGTTGAAGCTTGAAGGGAGTGGGGAGGAAGAACTTTGTGGATCAACTGCTGTATAAACCCACTCATTTAGTATCATTTATTGCTTCTTGCTCAAGAGTCAGAATAATACTTAATGTTTCACAGCTTTGCATATGAAATAATGGCTCTGTAGAAGGCAAGAATTAACAACAACATGGCAGCTTAATGAAACACAATCTAAAGCTGTATTTCTTCATGCATAAAATTAAGTGAAAATGAGAGCATTTTTTTTCTTTAAATAGAAAATTCTTGCCCGCTAGATGGAGCCTTTTATCTTTATCAGGTTTTCTTCTCACAAGGATCACAGTTTGAAATGCTGGAGTGAAAAAATGCAAAAACTATAAAACAGTACTGGTGATTCACGTGGGTCAGATGGACCACAACCAGCTAACATTTCCACTAACATAATTAAAAATGCATGCTTTCCATTCAGTAAATGAACAGTAATTAATGTGAAGAACTAGGTTTGAGCCAGTAAAGGAAATAAAGAGGATGTACATACATACTGCTGCTAGGCAAACGTCCTGCTGTGTGTGAAGTTTACAAGGTCAAAGAAGTGGGAAGTTTTATCAGTTCATACCTGATCCATTCCTTTTTTTAAATGAATTTCAGTTATATTTGTTAAGTCCTAGCAAGAGCTTATGCCTTGGGAAAAAGCCCTATTACAACACCCATTCTTGCTCTTGAGATTATTTCTCATGAAATGCATTCCAAAGAAAAACACTTTTTTGTTTTCTAATATTTAGCATTTATAGTTTTGCTGGGTAGCAAACCCAATTTTAATAAAGGATTTCACATTTTGATTTAAAAAATTATCTAAATCTCAAAAACTTGGGAACTCTAGAATTTTCTAATTAAAAGAAATCTTATTTTGGATCACTGAAAATTTTCTTTTAGACAAATACTAGTCTCTTGTTTTTCATGAGAACTTTTAAGAACTCATTTGGATAAACCCATAAGTGATTTATTAAAAACAACCCCCCCACACCTGCTTCCAGCACTGTTAGAAGTTTTGCTTAGTGCTTTGGTTCCATTCAGACTGTGTTTATTGATAATAGACTGTTGATGAGAAAAATACCCAGCTCCTCCATTGTAGCTATATAGTGTTTCACATTACTCTCCACCAGTCCAGCATAGACTTCAATATTAAAAGCAAATGCTGTTCCTGCCTTTATTTTTGGGGAAAAAAACTCCAAACAAACAACTACAGCAAAAAAACCCAACAACCCAACACAATCAGAGACAGCTTTTTGTGGTGTGCCCTATCAGTAATGACTTTCTGATAGATTGCAACATACCATTAATTCAGATCGAAACATGGGCATAGAGAGGACTTTTATTTTGATGAGGTAGTGGAGGAATGTTTTTCTAGCAGTTTTTGTTTTGTTTTTCAGGTGTTTGAATCTGCTAGTGTTTGAGAATGTTGGAAATAATTTAGAGAAGAAATTTGAGGGCATGTAGGTAAGCTTCCCAAAGGAGCATAATCACAAAGATCACTATTCTTTTGCTGACCAGGTTATATGACTAAAGAGGAAAACTAACCCTGAGACTGCCAATTTCCACGATTTTAATGTTCATATTTTGATTTTTTTAAAATATGCAAATCTAAGGATGCCATGTGGACAATGTCAATCTAAGAATTAATGTTAATTTAAGAATTGATGACTTAAGGTTGCAAGAACAACATTTGGAAATGTTAACAAAATGCACCTATAAGTAGTCCAGATATATAAATAATCAAACAAAAAACCCAAACCTGAATTTTTTTTTCGAAATCTTATCATATTTATACCTCTACCACAGTTGGGAGTTATTTTTGAGTTGATGGTACCATAAATGAGACCTAAGCCTTGCTTGCAATCCTTGTGCTGACAGCTTTCAGCCTGGAAACTGAGAAATAGTGTGGACTAATAAATAGATTGGGAGACATCATATTGGGTGCTGCAGAAACACTAACTCACACTATCAGGTAATCTCTTAATAATTCTATTCATGATCTAGTAGATTTATAAACATTATTTCTATAACTTCATTGTACTATTTAGGAGATAGATATATATATATTCATACACACACAGGGCTTGAGGGAGGCATATTCAGAGAAAAACTTCATCATAAACTTGTCATATATAGCAAAAGCAAATCATGTCAGGTTCTTATCGTTACCACAAATGACTTAGAACAAAACAATATCATGATAAGCATAATACTGTGATACTTATACTATGCTTCCTTTTCTCAACTAGGTGTTTCAATACTTCCTGAAATATGTAAAGTCACACCTTGCTGGTTTCCACCACCGAAAATAGAAATAAGGAAAGGAATACAAGCAGATTGCCAATTCTGGCATGGATGTTTGGAATATTAAAATAATTAATTATTAATTAAAAGCCATATTATAGTGAATGTAATCCTCTTCCCCCTAGGCAAATGCTTCATCAAAATGATAGAAAATAAAGATCAATAAGCTGAAACACAAGCTAAAGTGAAATATTGAATCACCATTTGGTATCCTGTTACAGTTTATCTGGAGAGGATTTCCCTGAAGTTCTGTGTTAGGAGCAAAAATCTGCATTTAAATGGAGATACATTAGTAATGCATGAGATAGTACTTTGCAGGTCACCCTGTGTCTGCAGAACAGCAGCATTAATTTTGCTATTTAAAAATAAAAGAACCCAAGTAGTTTGTGGACTGATTTTCCTTTCATTCCTCCTAGTTTTACACTTGTGGTTTAGACTGACTTTACTGGAGTTAATCTTGATTTACGCTGATGGATACAAAGGAAAAATTGGGTCCTTGATCTCTCTGCAGTGGGAACTGCAAAACTGGAAGTTGCAAATAACAGTAATTTACAATAAAACATGGACTATTTTCAATATTGATGCAACAGAAGTACCATAAAGGCTTGCTGAGTCTGCTGGGAGGAAACAGGCTAGCCTGTTACTGCACTGATCCCCTCAAGGCCAAGGGGAGTTTTGAATAAGCAGAAAATTGCATTGGGTAATTTTTATAACTATTGTAGCTTTTGGTACCTGGCTTTGTAGCACAAAACAAGGGTTTTGCAATCTCAATGTATTCATACAAGCAGGCTTATGAAAGCATTGAGAGGATATGGGGTGAAGGGGGTCCAGCAGGCAGGGCCAGGTGGCTATTCGACCAGTTCAGATGCTGGCAAAGACTCTTGGCAGGGGCTCCACAGCACAGGCTGCCTGGCCTCACATCGGTGGGAATTCAGGAGGTGACAACAAAAGCACTGGCTGTCAAGGCTTCAAAATTTCGTTTAAAAAGAGGAAAAATATGTTAACAGGACTGTGTATTCTACCCTAGATAGAAACCACCCATATTGGGTGAGCTTTCAGAAATGCAAATGGATGTCAGAAGTTTTCAAATTTATTTCCAGCACGCATTTTTTTCCAACTTTGTAATCACGGTGGTACTGTAACAACAGCTCTAACTCTTCCTGTCACATCACCTGCTTGGTGGCAATTTAAAATGATAAGATGATAAAAATGATGCTAAGAATCAGAGTTCTTTCTACATTTAGGTCTCTGCTGCTTCTACTGCTTCACCAAGATCAACGAAAATCATTAACTGCAGGGAGTTTCTACAGCTATTAGCAGGGTTTTAGCACGTTACTAACAAGATGTGCTTCAGTGTTTGTTCAGGATCACTTTGGCCTCTTAACTTAATTAAAGTGACCTGGAAAGTAAGACAAGGAAACAGTATATACTGTTTTCAGTAGTGTCTTTCCAGTCGAGATATGATAAAGCTGTACCAATACTACACTAGAAGTGATTTAGGAAAAAGAGTAAGTCAGGGAAATAGCTGTCTGGAAGACTGTTTCACTAAGCTAAAGGGAAAGCCAGGCTATGAAGTAATTATAAGAGTTGAGTTTAGCCAGTAAGAAGTAAGATGTTTACTTATTTTTAATGCTTTCCATTTGTATAATGTTTGTAAGTTTGTATAATCTTTATCAAACTACTTACAACTCTGAGGGGCTGTACAGGTGACAGGTACTATTAATAATAATGTTAGAGCACTGAAGAAACAGCTGCAGAAATAAAATGTAGCTTCAATTTGACAGTCACTGCTGTAGAGATTTTGCATATAAGGTAGACAAAATAACTTGTTGCTATTTTGGTCTGTCTCTACTTTGTGTCGTGAGATAAAGACACTATTCTCATGAGAAAAAGGGCAAGAGTAATACTGAGATGCATCAGCTAATGAATTGTCTTACTTCTAACTTGTCCATAAGACACCTCGTTACACACATCATCCTATTATGCTGTTAGGCTTTAGAGACATTACTTAGTCACACAAAGCTGAGGATGGCAATCACGTGCAATACTGAAACCTGAGATTAGCTAAAAACAATGGTGTTCTGTCACAGCACTTTGGTCTGAAGCTCTGGTTTGACATGACAGCAAAGAACCTAAAAATACTTGCTATTTTGAAAGCTGCCATGCTGCCAAGTTGATATGATGCTAGCAGTGAAATCTACTGAATTTGTTAAGAGAAAGGTATCCAAATGATCCTAGCAATTGACCACACACAGTGCTGCAGAAAGGAGTGAAATTCTCCCTACGTTCCTCATGATTGGGTTGTTGGAGACAGGGAAGAGAGACAGGGGAAGAGGAAGGAGAAGGAATCTTTTCCTGACCCAAATCTCAGGGCTAGGTGACTGTACTCAGGCTTCGAATAACTTGTTCATGTACTCAGGCTTCGAATAACTTGGCACCAGAAAACTTTTCAGCACAACCAGCTCTAGGACTGACCATGGTCAACAACTTGCCTCTAGCTACAGTAATTTTCCAGCACTATATATAATGATGAAAAAAACCCCTGTCTATCCTTCAGTGGGTTTTAAAGTACGATATTAGTTAACTAGAACACAATGTTAATTATTTTTCTCTTGTATTCTTTGGAATCCTGATAAATCCTGTCACATTTAGATTAATATATTCACAAGAAGAGGCAGTAAAAGAGGATTTTAAAACACATTCATAATACAAGTCTTTCAGCTTCTGTATGCATACCATTGTTCCCATCATTTGCAAAAATGTGCAGATACAATGATTATTCCAGTAACAATCAAACTGGGCCTGTAGCTGCAATATTGATATGTGGATATCTGCTCAGTAAATACCTACACAGCTTGGGTTAAATGGGGATTTCGCTCATCTGCTCTATGGAGGAGAACTGCAGCAATGCCATAAATATTGCACAACAGTCTTGGCCAACCTCTTATACCGCCTACCAGTGTGTAGGAAGAGTCCCCAACATCAGCTCTCCCAAGAAATTTAGCACTTCTCTGCTTTCTTTCTCTGCGATGGATATATGATTTTCCTAAGGGAGTTGATCTAAAGCCAGTCCCTAACCTGCCCTGAAAATCAAATTTAAGCAGGCTATCTTCTCCAGTGCTGCGGGCACTAACTCAGGACCATATATAGAGTCCTGTTCTGCTGCACACGTTGCTTTGTCACTGGGCTTCGGTGCCAAAATAAAATTAAATATGATTTGACAAAGCTCTATAAAGGCTCAGCCCTTACCTCCAGTTTCTGCCATGTTTTGTAGGGGCAGGAAGCAGAGCAGCCACACAGCGATGGGCTGGAACCAGTATTTGTGGCAGAGCAAATGTGGCGGCACACAACGTGCAAAGTTACAACAGCAAAGATCGAAGTAGATCTTCTGAACTCTAGGAGGGTGTATTGGGTTTGGTAGCAGGGGGGCTACAGGGGTGGCTTCTGTGAGAAGCTGGAAGCTTCCTCCATGTTCAGTAGAGCCAACGCCAGCCAGGTCCGAGACAGACCTGCCGCTGGCCAAGGCTGAGCCAATCAGGAATGGTAGTAATGCCTAAGTAATAACGTATTCAAGAAGGGAAAAAAAGTTATTGTGCGGATGTAACTGTGGCCAGAGAGGACTGAGAATATGTGAGAGGAACAATTCTGCAGACACCAAGGTCAATACAGAAGGAGGGGGAGGAGGTGCTCCAGGTGCCAGAGCTGCCTAACAGCCCCTAAAGCCTGTGGAACAGACCATAGTGAGGCAGCTGCGCCCCTGCAGTCCATGGAGGTCAACAGGAGTGCAGAGGTCCACCTGCATGAAGGAGACCCATGCTGGAGCAGTGGATGCCTGAAAGAAGGTTGTGAACCCATGGGAAGCCTGTGCTGGAATGGGCTCTCAGCAGGGACCTGTGGACCTGGGGAGAGAGGAACCTACACTGGAGCAGGTCTCCTGGTAGGACTGGTGACCCTGTGGAGGACCCACGCTGGAGAAGGCTGTGCCTGAAGGACTGCACCCCATGGAAAGGGACCCACACTAGAGCAGTTCATGGAGAGCTGTTGCCCGTCAGACAGACTCATGTTAGAGAAGTTTATGAAGAACTATCTCCTGTGGGAGGGACCCTACGCTGGAGCAGGGGAAGGACTCTTATCCCTGAGCAGTGTGAGGAACAACGTGTGCTGAAATAACCATAACCCCCATTCCCTGTCTCCCTGTGCCACTGAGGGGTGGGAGGTAGAGCCCCGGGAAGGAGGGAGGGGTGGGGGGAAGATGTTTTTAAGGTTTATTTTACTTCTCATTATCCTGCTCTGATATAAATTCAATAAATATCCCCAAGTTCAGTTTTGCCGATGATGGCAATCGGTGAGTGATCTCTCCCTGTCCTTGTCTCAACTCATGAACCTTTCACTATATTTTCTCTCCCCTGTCCAGTTGTGGAGAGGAGTGATAGAGCAGTTTTAGTGAGTACTTGGCACCCAGCCATGGTTGAGCCATCACAGAGGGGTTCAACATATTGCATATTTAAACCTTTCCCCTCCAAGTCCAGCCCTGCACCAGAACTGACCTAGTTGATGGCTGCTCCGTTCAGACTCCTGGATGGCCCCCCAGGAGCCACAGATTCTCATGACCACCAATTGCTGAGTTTCTTGCTTCAAGGCCTCATGTCAGTCAAGCTGCCTGATGAGACAGAATGGCAGACCTAGTGCTCAAAGAGTTCCTCTGACCACAAGGAAGTGAACAATTGCCTTCAACTCTGAGCACTGGTCAGAGGGCAAAGAAGGATATGTGCCCGGCCACGTTGAATCCCAGGACAGCTGTTTGCAACATGGCCTGCAGAGGGCCATCGCCAGTCTTGAAAGCAAGCTGCAACCCCTCTTAGCTACTCGCACTTTATTACAAATAATCAACTTCAATCAAATTAAATCCCTGACAAACAATTTTATTATGCTAGCTTTAACAGAGAAAGGCACCATTTCCTAACAGAGTTTTATGGAAATATGGTATTACATTTACATGGAAAAATGAAGAGAACAAACAACATCCTTACACACAAAAGGCACCATTAATACAGCAGCTGTGCTTTTGTCTAAAACATTTCTCTAGAAGCGGGTAATTATTATTTAAAAAACCCATACTGATCTGCTCCTGACAGCTCACAAGGTACATGTTTATCTACTTGCTCTCCCTGACAGCTGATCTATTCTAGGCACAGGTAACTAACTAATAAAGTCTATTGTATTTCTAATAGAAAAGTAATTCCATTTATCTTTACCCTTCCTAGCAGCACTGCTTCCTTTCACTGCGTTGGGGTGGGATGCTGTTAAGAGGTTTCTAAAATGGGGTTATTTTCACCCCTAGAATTGCTGTGCATTACTTAGAATTTTAGATTGCTCTGCTTTCTTGAGGAAAAACAATTAGACACAGATAGTATCACCCTGAGGATGAAGCAAAAGCAATTATTTCTGTTACAAAATGTCCCCCTAGATCTGCATGTGAACAACTAAGCTTTTTGATTTTTAATTTTATTACTTTGTCTTTCTCTTAACAAATAATTAATATGGTTACTAACATCCGATGTACCTCTAATGTCTATATGATTTCAATTATAAAGCCATTACTGATACTTATTAATTCTATTCCATTTATCTTCAAACTTGCATCATAAACTTAAAACATTTGTTGACATTCATGGAGCTGCAGCTCCTCCAAACTCGCTCACAGGAATCCAGCAAAGTTTATGTGTTGCAACCCTTAAGACAGAACATGAGATTCAATAGGAGACTGAAAACTACACTGTTTGTAGTTCAGAGGCAGTCAGTTGGATTAGATGGCTCTCCATGTCCTCCAAAAAATAAAGGATTTTTTGGGAAAAAGTGTTGTTCACTGTGTCTTTCAATCTTCCTTCTTTCTAAGCTATAAAGTCAGATTTAAAAACAAAAGAATCAAAAAAAAAATGTAACTTATGACACAGCAAAGCCTGTTTTAGCTGGTATAAGCCACTTCACCCCTCATTAGAACCCTTTGCTTCAGAAAGGACACGGGAGTGGTATCTGCCTTCTATATGAATCAGTAAGTTCTTGCACATGGCTCATTTAAAGTTCCTGGCTGTTTGCTTTTGCAATTTTGGGGGGGGGGGGATGCAAGATTCAGGTTTGTTATCGATGCTGCTGAATACAAACAGCTTCTACATAAAGTTTGTCCCCAAAATGAAAAAAAGGGAGATTCAACATTAAAGACAAGTCCTAAGTCTCATCGACTGTCAAAGACTTTATTCGAGTGGAAAACTAGCTACTGAGAATCCATTAGCCAGTTGTGCACTCTGGAAAAAAATCTGATTGATTTTGAGCAATGATTTCCAATATGAGCAGTGCTCTTCATGTTGGTGTGCTTCCTCCTCCTGACCTCTGAAAAGCATTTTTTGCCCTGCCCACCTCCCCTCTTTGCAAACTGGCTTAGCTATTCATCTTTTACATTCAGAAACATGTCATGCACTTCAAGGCCTCGAAAGGATTCAGTGGTTCCGGGGGAATGTTTTCTCCTGGTTCTTCTTCTCTAGGGAACTCTGCCTCAGCAGGGCTATGCCATGCTTTCTGCCTGGGCTGGGAGGGATGAAAGGCTTCTGCATTAATGATGCAGTGCCGAGCCAGGCACTGCCCAGGCCAGGTGGGGTAAGCTCTTGAACCTCAAACGCAGAGACTGAATGCACCACTAAATTAATGTAGTGCTACATGGTGCAGCCAAAGACATTAAAGTTTTAAGAGTGCAATTGATTATATGTAGTTCAACTTTCAAACACACTGGTCAAGATGGATTGCAAACAGTCATGCCATGGCACAGTGATGCATGTCAGCAGGCTCTCAGTTTTACTGCATGAAGGACTTGACATTGGCTTTTAAGCTACCAATAAACTACCCTAACACCGCAAGAAGTGGGAAGGAAAAGAAACTACAAATCCAGTAGTCACATGTAAAATAAAAGACTAAGCCAACTACATTACAGCTTGTCTGCTGCCAATACCAAATAATTTCTAGGACTTCAGGTTGAAATTGCCAAGTAAGGAAGTGCCTCCTCAAACAGCTTCTTTTTTTAAACTACAGGGAACTTCCATTAAGTAAATCTGGTTATAGACTGGAATGTTCCTTCTCTTACCTGAAATTACTGTCATCTTCAAACATTTGTAATTCCTCACTAATTATCAGTGTCTGAGGATTACTGTAGGAGAAACATTCCTATTAACAGTTAAGAAAGCTACCTTTCTGAATTATATTTTGAACTCAAAATCAAAGTGGTGAGACACTGGAACAGGTTTCCCAGAGAAGTTGTGGAAGCCCCATCTGTGGAAATGTTCAAGGCCAGGTTGGATGGGGCTTTGAGCAACCTGGTCTAGTGGAAGGTGTCCCTGTCAATGGCAGGGGGGTTGGAACTAAATGTCCTTTAAGGTCTTTTCCAAACCAAACTGTTCTATGATTCTATGAAATATGAAACTGTATCTTATTTGACATTG
Source organism: Neopelma chrysocephalum (assembly GCF_003984885.1). Taxonomy (NCBI): domain Eukaryota; kingdom Metazoa; phylum Chordata; class Aves; order Passeriformes; family Pipridae; genus Neopelma; species Neopelma chrysocephalum. The sequence goes on along the minus strand of NW_020897695.1, from coordinate 19,692,257 downwards.
CTTTTCCCATCCTGGCCGTTTGTTGTACTCAATATTTTCCATTTTTATGTTTGTTTTGTAGTCAATTCACAAAATGTGTGATACCTAGCAGAATTTCATTGACATAAAGTATTTCACTGCTTAAAATCACTAGATGTGAAATACTTTTTTATTTTGAAAATATGGAAAATTCTACTGAAAGCAAAATTATCTCAGAGGAAAAGCAAACTTTGCTAAAAATTACTATTAAAACATTTCCGTTAGTTCTAGAAACAATGATAGCAGCTTAGATTCCTCTTAAATTCACATCTTCCTTAAAAGCATCTGAAGGAAGAAAAAATAGCACTGTAAAAGGTATCTGATTAACTCACCATCTACAGCAGACTAAAGCAACATTTTAGAGGTGTGGCATAAGTGTGAGAAAAAAAATTACAGTTTAAAAAGATATTAGTAGGGTTGTGTATTTCTTTATCCCAGGGGGAGAATAATAGATGTAGAAGTTTATTTCATATCTTCTTTCAAAATTTTTTTTAACTAGGTATGTTTGCTTAAAATTGAAAAAAAAATCCCAGCAACATGAATTTCTACTTTCAAATAAGGCAGATCAATAATAAAGCATGTAGTATTTACAAATTATAACCATTTCTTTAACTACTTGCTATGAGGTTTCCCACCAGTAGTCTCAACATCTGCTGCACAGAGCATTAAAGGATGGATGTATCTATGACTAATGCTCATGGGAAAAACTTGACATAGCAATAATAGTTTAATTTGAATTCTTCTATGCTGTACTATTCTAAATGTCCCACAACATCCACATAAAAAACCCCCTCTGATGTCTACATGATTACAGTGTAAATAGAAGTACCTAAGAACCGACACAGTAGAGATTAATCCCAGAACATTTCAATTAGAGTAGACACTTTAACCAAATTCAGAAGTCTAAAAGCAAGTGAGCCCTACAACTCTATTTGACCTCTTGGAAGATGTGGGTATAGGCACATATTCCTCTTAATATCATAATTTTAGAAGGATACTGTTACCTATCACTACAAGACACTCAGTGACATGGAAGAGGTCAGTGTATCTCCAAGGTAACCCTCAAAACCTAAAGATGTCTCATGCAAGGTTTGGACCCACCATAAAGCTTGGTGATCTCTGAACAGTTATATCTACTCTGTAATTTAAGGCATGGTCACCGAGTATCAAAAGGTGTATCTGTTACAGAATAGGCAGCACTGCTCTTCTAGAAACAGGTAGGTTTGTTTCAAGACCATCAAAATAATGTCACATGCATGCCCACTACAAGGCAACCTTCATGAGACCAAGGGAAGCACTTTGCAGTGATCCTCAAAATCAGCCAGGAGGAAAGTCTGATAAGAGCTTAAACCTTACTGGAGGTTGGGTTTAGAAAACACCCAGTTAAACACCAAGATTTACAGGAAGAACTGGAGAACCCTGCAAGATTTGTACATGACTGGTATAAAGAAGCCTTGCAGCAATGAGGTCAGGACATGGTGAGAGGTTTGTCATGTCATGTGCAAGAATGAAACCTGAACAATACTGATTTTGAAGGGCTCGTTTACAGGTACATAAGCATAAAAAAGAGCAATAAAGTGTCATGTTTAAAAGCCGTGAGCAAAAATGTAGTTATATGACTTTTAATATTATTGGCTGCCAAGGGGATAATCTCTGCATGCTGTGCTGAAAGGATATCCACAACTAGCTCTAGCATTCTCCAGTAAAGCACAGAATCTTTAAGGAAGGGCAGAATACTGCAGGAAGCTCTTACTCAAATATACCTGAAGTCAGTCAGCCATAAAGGATGCCTTACAGATGGCTCACACACAAACTATACTGGAAATGGGCTGAGAGGCTTGGAAACAATGCTTCAGAACAGAAAAAGTCCCTCAAATCTGTAGTTTTGGGAGAAGAAAGGAACACTACCAAAAGATTTAACAGTAGAAAAAGCATGCCTTGGAAAGCTTGCCTTGCTGTAGCACACTAAACTCATGAAATGCACTTTGCTGGCTAATCTCTGTTGCCTACAGGTAAACACTCCTGTTAAGAAGTTTTGCTCCCTCTCTTGGAGGGATGCTTCAAAAGTCAGGGGATGCTGAACGCAACACTGAGACAACTCCTGTAATTTGTGCAAGACAGAATGGACAATATCATTGATGTAGCGTAATGAGCTGTTTCCCTCCTCCCCACTGTGATTAATGGTGTGGAGAGGAGGTCTGCTCGCTGAGCTGGTAGCCGTGGTTCTGGCCCTGGAGGCATGCCCTATATATAGCGTCTGTGAATACTTGCATGAGAGATTGGCAGGCAGAACCAGCTCTGGGGGCCTTTGTTATTGTCCAGCTTACTTTTTCCTGAGCTCCTCCAGCTTGCACAATCTGTGTAGCCTCTGGGAAGGCAGCTTTAGAATTGGCTTACTTGATGGAAAAAGCTGCTCTTCTTGATGCATATGATGCAAAGTAATGTGACAATGATTGACAGCTAGGGGAGAAGAGGAGAGAAAATTGAGTTAAGTTGGGTATTGTGTGAAGATGCAGAAGGGAGAAGGAAAACAAAAGGAAAATTCCTCATTTCCACAGCACGTGTGTAGTGGTGAAGATAAGAGTTGCTGGTTTTTGTAATAATAATCATTATTAAAATCAGTTAAGTTGACACAAGTTTATGATGGTATAAACAGTACCCCAGTGATTACTGGATGTTTTTCTTCAAAACTTCATCTTCTCCAAATAGAAAATAATTAATAAGTTTAGGAGTCTGCCAGCCTACTCCCCCTTCTCATTTGTGAACAGTTAATGTAATGTGAATACAAACCCCAGGGTCTAATCCTATCTGCACCTCCATTGATACACTATGCTCCTCATGTATAATTTAAGGTGAATCAGAACTTGCCTGCCAGCTTCTCATTTCCTTCTCCCTTACACTGTGGAGTCAGTGGTAATTTTTATTGAATGATGCAATTACATTACAATGTACACCAGGCAAAAGTGCACTGAATGCTTTTGTGCTTTTTTAGTTCAGGTCTGAAAACAGAAGAAAAAGCTGTAATTGATTCCATCAGTCTTTTTTGTATTGAAACAAAAGTTAACACCCAGAGAAGCTTCCTTGCACTAGAAAGATGAACTCAAAATTTGGAATCTCACTTTTTTGCTTTAGATGGTACACGACCAAGAAAGACATACCATCTCAGTTTATATCTTAGTTCATCTTCAGCAGACTGGTATGTTCTAGATCACGTGCATGGAAAGCTGAAATCTTGGAGAAGAAAAAAAGGGAGACACAGAAATTATAACAACTTGAAGACACTTGTGGCAAAACTGGAGATAGAATTATATATATCAAGGAGGAAAATGCTTGTTTGAACAAATCCCAACTGTCTCTTATTCTTAGTGATGAGTAAAAGTCCCTTTTCTTGAACTCCAGAAGGCATGCTAGAAATCACTGCTAGTTGCTGCTGTTTAGAAAGTTCTACAAGTGTCTCATAAAAATATGCCATGCTTGCATTCAGCCTGAATGAACTACCATCATTAGGAAACAGGTAATGTTGTAGTTTGCCTCCTGCTGCATATATACATGCAGCTCTATATAACAAAGTCGTAGGAGCTAAGGTTAGGAAATGACATGCACAGTAGTTGTCTGTCTGTCAATACAGAAACCTTTTCTTCCAGAACAAAAACAAATGTTGGATTTTTTTTTTGTTTAAATTCTGATCTTCTACAGTTACTAATATCAGACCATATGCCACAGCACACTCAGTTTGATGTAGCATTAACACCACTATTTTAGCAAGCTCTGCATGGAATCATGATGCTCTAAAACACCAAACCATTCCCTCAAAACCCCTTAATTGCTAACAGGACTAATTTCAGTTTCTGTCCCTCTGAAAATCCTAGAACTTAAGCCACTCCCTCTTTACAGAGGCTGTAACCCACGGTCATCTTTGCAAAAGATCTGCAAGTCTAGATGGGTCATGATGGGTCAAACTTTGAATGTATTTCCTGCTTTGAAAATACCTGGTAGGTCTCTCTATCATTCCTTAGGGATATGGGGTTCAAATAGTACAAATCTTCAGGCCAGTTGAGTACATTCACTATCATGTTCAGGGACAACTGCAACTTCAAGACATATGCACACTCATCTTTAGGGTAAATTCATGCCTAATTTGGACCTTATCTAGTCAGTCTAGTTCCCTGTTCATTTCTGTAGGCTACAATTCAGTGAGGGACTAAATTATGTGCTTAAGCTAAAATCACATAGACATGTCACTGTTGTCATAGAAACCTCAGTACCCAGCCTGTGTTATACTGAATCGAAGTCCAAAGAATTCCCTTTAAAACCTCAGACCATACAACATGATGGAAAGAGGACAGACATATTTGCAACCTTCACAATAACATCTAGACCCCCCCAGTGCCTTTAAAGGGCAAGTAAAACAAGCCAAAACTTAGCCTAGCAAAGTCCTTCTACTTAAAAATTAATCTCTTTATTTATAACCTTAATGATAGTAAGATAGATCAATAATAACATGGTATGAAAACTTCTCTCTTTTCTCCCCAATTATGCTAATTTTCAGTATCTCTTGAATAAATGAAGGCGGTTTGCTTCATTTACACATGACTTGCCTAAACCAAGTTGGCTTCACATGTTGGCATGCACACAGAACTCCAAAACAAAAAAACCTTAGCTAAGAAAGATCTAGTGTTCAAAAACTACTCAGTCTTGACACTGTATAGACTCCTTCATTTTTGTTGCAGCTTGGTTATGGAGGAGGGAAGTTTTTTAACCTGTCACATTAAACTAAAATTGGGTTAATCTGACCCTAGTGACAACAAGCCAATTTTAGGAACACATGAAAGCTCTGCACTACTTTTCAAGAAATAGTAAAAGCAAGAGTTATCATTTCCCCAATCTCTCAGATACCCCTTTCCCAGCCCTCCTCTACTAAAACTAGAGATGTATGCTTAGAAATTCATCCTATGAAGCGTTTGAGACATTCTGACGGCTGCAATTTATCAACATAAATTACTGTACTTCACAGCAAAACTTCTGTCATAAGAAAACACCATGTACCCTAAATTGCTTGCTGCCCTCTTCAATAATCAGCCTAGTTTTTAAGATCTAGAGATTTGCTGATAAAGGACACCTCAGTGCATACAGCAACAAAAAAAAAGAGTTTCATACACATCACTGGAAACGTCCACACACTGCTCTATTAATCTTTAGATTGGGGTCATTTTTCTCTTGAGATGTGGTAATAGATTACTTCGAGAGAAAATGGGGAAGAGCACCCAGACAGGGGCCTGCTGAATACTAAGCAAGCTCGCCTCCTTCCTTCTTGGTTTAATCCTAAAAAGTATCTAATGGTCAAAGCTGCTGTTAACTCTGTACTAACCAACACTGATGCAGAAGGAGCACATGATGTGTTAGTAATGTCAGTCTGCTCCTACATCTTCTCAAGCACCCTGTGCTGTAAGACCCATGCAGCCACGGCTCATCTTCTCTCCCTGAAAACAACACATTTTGCTGGTTCCAGCATCATCACCCACCTGCCCAAGAGCTTCTTAAATCCCCTACCCAACACCCTTTGCAGCTCTCTTTGTTTTCTCTGGGAATCAAAATCTACTCTCTTCTGTAAAAGCAGTCTGACCCCTTGTCTTTTCCCCTGTGGAGATTCAATTTCTAAGTTACAGTATACAGAAAAGACTCTCCTCTCATTCCTCAGTCCCTCTGTATGAGTCTCAGCATGGTCCCAGACCTTGAGCCCCACATATTAATGTTCTTTTGTTTCAGGACATTTAAAACTGCATAAGGAAAAACATACCTGGAAGCTCCTGGGAGGAAATTATGAAGGGAAGTGGCCTCATGTTCTTCAGCACCTTTTTCAGTCCTGATTTTTATAGTATTCTTCTCACATGGACTCTGAAAACTGCAATTACCAGCAGCATATGAAATGCTCATCACTGTGTTTAGGGGCCCAATTTTCCACCCATAGAGTGAAAATCAGGACTGGGAACAGAAATCAGCGGAGTGCCCTTTGTGCAAATGACCAAGTGTTCTGCCTTTGCTCATGAGGATACAGTCCCTGATCCTTGGAGGATCTCTGCTGGGTTCCTCCTCTTTCACCATTTCATTCTGCAGCCAAGAAGATGGTCTGTCAGGGTAGAAGAAAAGCACATTGTGCTTCACCACTCCTACATCAGCTGAACTGCCTGTGGGAGCTGTGTCTATAGGCATAAACTAAAGTAGTCCCAAGCTGCTGCATGGAATACCAGCATCCAGCATGCCTCCTGCATGGCTCAGGAACCCCAGAACAGGGAATAACAATTTAGCAGTTTAATGACACCACTGCTTTGCATCTATGCAGTCCTGTGGTGTGCTTACATTTCCAGAGAGCCTCAAAGACGAAGCTCTTCTGATGTACTTCTCTCTGCTCATGGTAACCTCCAAACACCTGCTCCTGTATAACAGTATGTACTGGCAATGCTGAGGTTAAAAGGTTCTGTTAGGATTTTCACCGCATCTTCCTCTTTTAAGATATCAATATTCTGGGCTATTGCCCATGCAAAATTTCTCAGGATGCACACAGCTTTTAAATGATGACTTACATCTTAAAAGTTTTAGGCTCTTCATTATCAGTTAGGAAAATCTATGAAAAGGGTGGAAACATTTTGAATTTTTTGGGACAATACAGACTGGACTTGACTGAGAGAGAAGAAAGGTATTTCTATGAGGAACAAGTTAAAGTATTACCAGGTAGTCCCCTATATAATGGGACAATATAATATTAATCAATTCTAATATATTCTCTAATGGTCCTGTTCTATTCCAGTCTTGAATTTCTAAATGCCACTTGTCCTGTGGGAGACTGTTATAGATCCTCATTGATATTAATGACATCTGCTTCACATAGCCAGCAAGTCCCCAACATTATGAGATGTTTGAGCTTTAGAAGGGAGATGCTTTTATTATACTTTATCATAGATGCTGTGAACTTCTGCCTCTCCAAACTCTGGGAACATCACCCTAGCTACACAGCAGGGATGATTTGCTCATTCCATTGTTGCTGTTTCTTGCTGTTTAGATGCCTCACACATTATTTTGCAGAACTTTCCCCCTCCTTTTCATGGTTTGTGCCAGTCTCATTATTTCATGGAGGGAAAAGAACTTACTCTGCTTCTCGGGAGAAGCTGCACAAATGAATGATAGAAGTTCATACTGCAAGCACCTTGCAAAAACACACACTGAGAAAGAGCCACCACATATTGGTCCTACCTGGATGCTAAACCATAGCAGTTTTTGGCTGCCAGCAATGGTGTTGAATATCTGCACACAACCCTTTGAGCATCAGCTTTGAAAGTTATTTTTACACTAAGTAGGTCATAATTTTTGTTCCCAAGTCACCATGCAGAGAGAAAGAAAAAAACCACTGGGGCACCCCGTGACATTATGGGGGACAGGATGAAGGTAAAATGACAGTGCTTACTTCTTCATTAAAGCAAGACATCTGCCACTTTGTTAATATTCCAGTATGCCCTGCTCTCAGAGAATTGTGAAGGCAGCAATGATTAAAGCCAGTTCCAACGGGGGAAAATGCATGTTACACTGACCTCAAAAGTATAATTCAAAATTTATGCTGCTGAATGGTCTACACTCTAATCTGAGGAACCATCTGTGTAGATGTAGGTACAGTACATACGCAGTCTCGGGAGAGGCACCCTGGACTTATAATCAGCGTGACAGGGAACAAAAGATGACAGTCCACTATCAATCCCTCCTGCCTAAAAAAATAATTTCAAGTGAAACTTATGACCCAGGATGTAAAAAGTTACTGAACTTTGTCCTCAGAGAGGCCACTGCCCTGACCCAATCAGCTGTAATAGCTCAAAGAAGTCACCACAGGCTGCTCAGGGCGGTTTTGCTGTAAACAGACAGCTGTGAACATAGGAGACTATGGTGGCTTCCTGCCAAAAATTCGCATTTTAATAACTTTGTAATTGCATATTTTTGCAATCTGTTGACTCTGACTTATTTTAAGAACATCCAAGGAATAAAACAGTATCACCACCAGATTTTCTGGTACTTTAAATTTCACAATGAAGTTTGCAACAACTCAGTAATTACTGTGAATAATTCATAATAAGGGTTATAATGATGTGACACATTTTAGTGAATCCCTGAAATTTAGGATGTTGAAGTGATAAAAACAAAATCAAAACTAAATTCAATAGTAAATATTAGAAGAAAAATAATTAAATTCCATAATTAAAAAAAACAGATTGCAAATCCAGTCTGGGTGGTGGTGTTGCTATCAAGCTCATGTAATTTCGCTAGAAGTGATTTCCTTTAAAGATGAAGCATTTTAATGGAAATGGCTGTGATCCTGCAAATGCCAGCATCCACAGGCAAAGCCATGCATATGAGTAGTCTCAGTGCACAATGGGACAACTTGTGTGAAACTATTTGCAAGACTACGGCTTCTGTCACAATTTGCACAACAAAACACTTGAAAAAAAATACCAATCTTATTAAAAACAATGGGGAATTAAATCCACTTTTACTTTGTTGTGCTTTTCAGATTAGTGCTACAAACAATATTACATTGTATATAGATATTACATAAGGGATATGGAAGAAGTTTCAAATTATCAAAGTCCCTCTGCTTAAAGAAACGGAGTCAATCGTTCTGTCTCACCTTGGCTCACTGTACCCTTTCTATCATCTATCATCATCTATCATTTCTATCACATTCTGAAATTGTGATCACTAAAGCAGACTTCCAGGGAAAGCCATAAAATACTAGATGAAGTATTTCTTTCATGTACTAATGAAGTTTGAGAGATCTTGAAAATCTTTTTTCACTTGAAGTTGAAATAATGGGCTTTTTACATCTTCTCTCTATACAGATATTCTGTCTGACCATTCAAAGTCAACCACTTGAACTCTAGTGCTTAAACAGAATAATAACATAAGTTCAGTTTTGTATTTGTAATGCTTTCTTCCAATTTTAAGTCAAAATTTTAACAATGAAAAGGCTTGTTGTTCCATTTCATGAGTACAAGAATGAAAGCCCAGTTCTTGTTCCCTTCTTTTCAGTGAGGCAGTAGGCTGAAATTAAAATTAAGTCTCTAGCTTCCTAGACTACTATCCAAGAAACCACCTCATAATAAACAGATAAATAGTTATAACCTAAAGTGTATGACTCCAAAGGTTGATGAGGCTGAACAGGCAGTGACCAACTGCTTTTCTTTCCTATTCCCAAAAACCAGCAACAAAAGCCCCTTGTGGGCAGGTGAATTTGCCCCAGGATACACTGAGAAGGACAGGGAAAGACTGCCAGAAATATGATTGAAGGTATAGCTGTGCCAGTTCAGCCCAAGAGGTGGAGGGCTTTTTGTCATCACTGTTCCTTCCACCCACAAGTTATCATTCCTTGTCATTAGAGCTTATTTCCTCAGTAAAGGTGTATGTGTTTGCTAGCAAGAGAGGGGAAGTGCTGGGTGACAGATCCTGGTGACAGATTTGCCACATATAATGATATACGGAAGTGGTTTTCATCGTGCTTTGCAAAAGCAAATGCTGTGCTTTCACCTAATTCTGAAGAATGTAAAAATGCAAGGAGTTTTTTTTTTCCCCTGAATATTCAGCAATGACCTTCTTGACAGCCTGTTGCAGTTATTTTGTTGGTTTTCTCATTAATTCTCTTCAATAGTCAGTACATGTACCTTGTCCTCCAGTTTGAAATAGTACCATGTAGCCCCAATGAATACACCAATTTTCACCAACAATTAATTAAATATTCAGAGAGAATACATTAGACTTGCAAGTATTTAATACTGGTCAATAAATACAACAGAATAAATACAAGATCCTAGAAGGATGGCAGTCATCATAGATAAGAGAGATTTGTGATATATGCGGAATGCAAACTCCCCCCAACTTCCTAATGCCACAACTTTTCTAGTGACAAGGGAAACATTGCAGTCTTTTCATTTCCATGTCAGTTCCACCAAGCAAACTGAAGAGCTTTATTCACTTAGAAATGTAAAGTAATAAACAGTGAAAGACCATTCTTGAAACATTCTCCATCACTCATCCACTAAGAAACCTTCATCACCAGGCAGCAATAACAACACTTTCTAGCAGGGGCTTCCAGTGGCTGCTTCAAGGCTCAGCGATGCCATAGGAGGAAAGTAACATTTAATTTTACTTCTTTATTGGTGGGTGGGAAGGATGGGAATGTAACAAATGACCCCTGACATAAGGCATTTCATGGAGAATTGACCAGTTGGGATTAATGGCCCTTGGCTGAATTTGGGCTATAAAATTTTCAGCCAGCCATTAATTTTCGAGAAATGTTCTGTTCCTCAGTCCTGATTACTTAAATAAAAACATATATTGTATATACGGCCAAATCAAATTATGGCTAGAATTTTGTCAAGCACAGAAAAGGGTGTAAATTTACTGTGTTATTAAAGCTTTTTCTCTTATGTTCAGATAACTATAGTTTGGTAGTGGGAATGACTACTACATATGCTCAGGGAAAACACCCTTGCTTTGTCCTTGTGTAAAGTGATCACGGGATTAGAAGCCAGGATAACTAATTTAAAAACATCATCACCAATTACCTCAATTTTTCTGCTATTATCATGAAGAAAAGTAGTGTACATATACGCACAGATGTTCACTGTAATTACATCCAATGATACATGTACTTACCACACAAAAATATATACAGTATATGAAACACATGGAGGGTGGTGTGGCATTTTTGCAGTGAATTTGGGCTGACTGCCTTAATTATGTGCGTGAAAGCTGTAAGTGCATAGTGCAGATCATCCTAAAGAAAGGCTAATAAAACCTACCTATAACATTTACGTTCCCTGCTTTTTGCTGCAAACTGCAGGGCTAATGTATAAAAAGGAATTTAACAAAATTTTATGGAAACTATGGCTTGCAAGCCTGAGTCTATACTTCAGCTGCCATCAGTGAAACCATACAGTGATCTGAGAAAGACTATAACCAGTAAAATTTTAGAAGCCTCTATAAATGACTGAAAATAGATTTTCTATACAAGTGCCTTGAATTGAAAATCTAATAGTAAGGTCTGGACCCATGACAGGTATACAGTCCACTATAGTTAGTATTAATGTATTATTTTATCAATAGACAGAAGGAATTTATAAGCTTACCAGGGGTTACAAAGCATCTATGTAGAGCCAAGGATGATCCACAGATATCTGACTTTAAAATCGTGAATGCTTTTTATGTATACAGAAGTGATGTTAGTTCATGTCTGGAGATGCTTTACCTTTATGAGATGCACTGTTTTTCTTTCAGCCAGCCCAGAGTAGCACGCCTACTGAGCCAGGCCTTGTCCTTTGGCCCACTGAGGCCACCTGATTTTGAGGTGACAAAGCTAAGAAAGGAATGGTGAAGCTCCACTCACCCAGCAGCAATGGGGGATTAATGCCATTGCCTGTTTCTTAGGAGCAGCAGGACTGGACATCAAACTCCACACTGCCCCTCAGCACCTGAGGCTGAAGGGACCTCTGCAGTGCATGTCAGGTGTCCACAACAACCCTTGAGGGGTGGTACTGTGTCCTACACTATTTTTACAATGCCACTTGCAGAAAATGAAGGACATTCTAAATCAGCATAAACAACACCCACTAATGGAAGGACAAATATCAATCTTATTTATGCTTAAATGCACATTACTTCATTTCAATTTTTGGGCATGCAGTCTCCCACCCTCCCTCTCACCTCTGTGTGTTGGTGCTGCTCCGTGGCACCCTCAATGAGGTGTCCTTGAGGTGCTCTGACCAGTCCTCTTCCCTCTCAAACCCCGCCTTCAGTCTTCTTGTTTCCTGCACAGGCTGGCAAGCTCTTCCTTCATCCAGTTACCACATTCAGCCTTCTTACACTCCCTTCCCCACACCAAGAAGTACCTACTCTTTTAGCAAAATAACAACCTGAGTTTTCCAAGCTACTCAGCACCTGCAGTTTGTCAAGTGAGAAGGAACTCTGCCCAAAACACATGCAGAAAGGCCTGTTCTAGAAATAGTTTCAGCTTTCCAAATAATTTGCTATTTCTAATGTCTTCTGCAATGGTCTGCCTCACACCTTGTTAGCTCTGTAGATCACACAAAGACTTCCATGCATGATATTAAATGCTCTAAAAGATGACAAAATCAGGACAGGACCCATTGTAATGTGAGCTTTATACTAATACAAGATCAGTGAAATAATGACTTACTGCCTCCACACTTCATGGGCACATTTGAAACAAAGGAAAATTAAGATTGCATGTTCTGATTCACCTTGGCCTTCTTCAGCCTTGTATTTAATGTAGTCACTGATATGCAAACCAATTTTATCAAGTCTCAAGAGATTATTCTGGCTGGTACTAATGACTGAGCTAAAAAAATCAGGTTTGATCAAGCTTTGATGCTGAAGAGCTGCATACTGAGCTCTAAATTTGTATTTCCTGGCAACTGCCCATTTACTGTGAACACATACAGATGACAAAAACAGTGCTTTCTAAGGACACCACACTGGACAAAATTTATTCTCAAATCCTGCCCATGTGCACCCCAGGAATCCAATGCACCACTGAGAAAGTGGCCAAGATTTTCTTTCCTTTTTCATTCTTTGTACTGAAATGAAACTTTTTTTACATACTGTGTTAACCCATAAGAGAATCAGAAAGCAAATATTAATTTATGCCATAAAACCAATGAGCAAATGTAACATATATTTTATGTTGCAATTTCAGTAATCAGTAATGTAAAAATTGGTGAAAAATGCATATCCACCTTAAAAAGCAGAGAAACCCTGTAATGAAGGTTAATAATCATTATTATGTTTAATTCATCAAACAGATGAAGCATAAGAGATCATATGCTGTGAAAGATACAATTCAAACAGTTTCAGAGCCCTAGAATAATATAAAAACAATAGAACAGAAAAATATGTTTATATGCTGTGGATTTAAATTCTCTTCTGAGTAGAGAAAAGGCAGAAAGACACCATGAGGTGATATTACCATGTTCCTTATGTCCACAAAGGTACTTAAAAAACAATCAGGTAAATAGAATCATACTTTGCTTTTTTAGCAGATCAGTATGTCTTACTAAAGAAATGTATCACCTTGGAGACAGAAAAAACAGCTGTGCCAATAAAAATTAATATTAATTAAAAAATAATATTAATTTAGTTTTTTAAAAGGAAAATGCTTTCCCTGGCTGTGACCTCTGGTTAATGCAAATCCACTTCCTTCTATTGCTACACTCTCCTTGCTTTATTTTCCTGTTATTTAATTTTTTTCCCAAGATTAAGAGCCTTTGGAGGCAGGTATTGTATATATACTGTATGTCAATACACTCTTCTTTAAGACTTGCTTATAGCTTCTAAATGTCATAGCAATGACTGAAAAATGAAATTTCATCGGTTTAGAAATACAATCCATGAGATACAACACAGGTAGATATCCAAATACATAGTTTGATTTTAGAAGTAACAGTAATCTGTGCTAAGCAAACTAAGGATGGATTAAAGGGTAATATTTTCAAGATTTTGGGTATTTTTATCTGTAATGGTTATTAAACATGGTTATCAAAGGGAATTTGTTAAGCATGTCTGAAAAATCACGACACTTAGTACAGGCCGTGTAAACATTTTGGTCATGGTAGCACAGAAAATGCATAGTTAGGGAAAAATGCCTAATACGTTTTGCAATTTAAAACCATTGTACTGTTATTTTCCACATCAATCAAAACTCCTGTAACTTCCTCATGCACATGAAAAATAACGTCAGACACTGAGAACCAATTATCAGTTCCTGCGTAATGAATCCCTTCTGCTTGTAATTAATGTATTTCAGCTTAAAAACAAACAAACAAAAAATATCTGAAATTAATAAGTATTTCATTATGCTTTCTTTGTTCTACAAAGAAAACCCACCAGGCAGCCAAAGAAGAGCTATATCAGTATACCTTCTCATAGTTTTCAAAGTTTTTTGGCCTAGGTTATAAAATAATTAAAGGTGGTGGAGGAAAAGAATTTGCTTATAATGCTTCGAATGGTATTATGATGTTATCAGCTTGAGATGATTAGCTACTCATTTAATATAATGCTGAAGTAATTTTTCCTACATAGGCCCTCATATACATGGATTTTGCACACATACATACAAGATATGCATTTATTTCACAAAATAAACAAAAAGCACTGTTAGCAGTATCATTTAGTCCCTTTCAACTGATCCTGATGAGAATTATTTGTGTCCTTTTTACCCATCCATTAAGATAAAATTTTAAACAGTTGCACAGGAGCTATTTTTTCTCCCAATTCCTCCCTCTTTGATACTGAGGTGTTTTATTCAGACCCTTGAAATACAATTCTGTGAGTAGTTTTGCCTGTGGAATATTCTAGACCTGACTTAATACTGTGTTTATTCCAGCAGTGCTGAAAGGTTTTTGTCCTATGTACAGCCCTAGTTGTGGCAATGCTGAATTCAGCCCTGGTGTCTGAAATGCTTTGAAATCTCACAAGGTGAGAAACAGCACGAGCTTGCTTGATGTTGATATTGAGGCCTTTTGTTCACTCCTCACTGAACAGGCACTATGGGTGAGGACTTTGATTGGGAAAGAGAAATTTCAGGACAAAACCCTACAGTGAGATGCAGGCTCCAGAAAGGTTAATGTGTTCTTCAGAACAGCAAAGATAGATTGCTGCTCACCAGTAGCACTGTGATCCATTTAGCTGAGACATAAAAAAAAAAAAAAAAAAAAAAATTTGCTCCTTCTGCTTTCTGATGCTTTTCATTGCTCTTTATGTAGGAAAGTAAATAGCTGACGCTGGCCCAGCACCTGGGCAGTTATTGCCCTGTTCACAAGTCAGAATAAAACAAACATCTCTTTCTTACAGTGTAATCAGGCCACAAGTTCCCAGTTGATGGTGCTTTCAGCTGTCGGGTTTCTATATTTATTTTGTCGTTTGGAAATCAATCCTATGCAATGTGAACATAGAGAGGTGGAAATGAAGAAGAGAGAAATTTGCACAGTATCACTCCTCAGGTTTACTTATCTTGTGAACCCATAAGGCACCTCTCATGCTCATGTAATGAGCATGTTACAAATAAAAAAGATAAAGAAGACATCTCTGCAAAGTAAAATCAACAACAAATCAAACACTTTTACCCTAATAAATGCTAGGAAAATGCATGGAAAAGAGATCCCTCCCTTTTAAATGTTTTAAGGCAGATATTTATGAGAACATAACTCATTGAGTATGCTTCCAGTATTAAAGAGAAAAAAGTTTTCCTTAAGACTGAAGCTATAATGGAAAAGAAACAACAAAGAAGTTATTTATGGTGGAAGAAAGGGTTTCTCACATGGAATCAGACCTGAATAAAATCATTATATTATGCCAGTATTAACCCAGTTGCAACTTCAGCTGTAACTGACAATAATGCCTTTATATTACATATAAATAATATAAATTATATATAAATAATGGTAATATAATCATTAGAGCAATCTTTTTTCAAGGATGAATCAGTTATGACAGGCTATTTACTTCCAAATGCTGAGACTTATGGTTCAGCTTTGTTTTATGTGGCCCAAAGAAGATCTGGAGATAAGCAAAGTAAGGACTTCGGGACTTCAACCAGTGTCAACAAACAAAAATGAATATATATTTTATAAAACTTTGATAAACTTTTTAATACTTCTTTAGCTCTGTCATATTTACATTACCTGCTATCACCCCACAAACAAGTACAATACAAATGCATTTGAATAATGAAACTTCCTCTAGTAGTCTTATGAGTAAATATTAATAAAATTTTTCTTTAGACATTTAATTTGATGTCTAAATAAGAATAATTCCAGAACCGCACAGAATAACCCCACCATTGCATTGCACCATAAGAGGGACTGAGTTGCCTGATTTTAAGCCTCTAAACATACCTAAACTAGAAGCATAAAATGATTCAAAATAGGTGATGGAGAGGCCCTAAAAGAGGTTTCTGGAGGACACTTCTAAGCCAGTTCTCATTCACTGCTTTTGACCTTCTTGAATATTGTGGATCATAAGCATATAGAACTGGAAGGCCTAACAACAGCAACATAGCGAAGTGTAAATAATTGTAGTGTCCACCTTGAAAGTGATTCTCTTCGTATCCTTTAAACAGACCTGAAACCTGTATTCCCAAGAAGAAGAGGCCAGTAGTGAAGAGGGGAACATTTTCTTCTCTACTGCAGCTCACACTTTTCAGTTTCAAGATAATTCAGTTTGGGGTTATCCACAGGGGCAAATTTCTAGGGGAAGCAGACCACTAAAGAGCTTATGTTAAGAAATGCCAGCTGATATTCGTTCTTGCCACCTCACCTGCAGATGCTGTGGAGCGGAAAAACGAAGAGACAGCCAAAACACAAGTGAAGTTTAAATGAGACTGGTGTGAATCATGATTGTAATAACCAGTTCACCTGGGGCACGTCTCCTATGTGTAGGCAGGAACTCAATCAAAGCAGTCTGGTACAAATGATGTGACTTTATAGAGAATGACTTAAGCTAACTCTACGTAGTATGTGAACATTTTGTGTTGATCAAAACCTGAAAAAAATCAATACAAAATGAAAATTCAACTGGTCAAGCTTTGAGTAGTGGCAGACCCTGACATTTAGATCTGAGCTCCGCAGGCAGACATCTCTATTCAGGTACAGGCATGTCTCCATATCAAATGCTCATTTCCCCTGCTTGGCACAGCAGGCCTTTAAAAATTGACTGTCCCTTAGTTCCTCTGGACACAAAAATAAATCAGGTTAGCTCAGCTGACCAGTTGGAACTGTTAAAGCTAAGTTGGCCTGCAGCAGATCAGGAAGTGCACAGGTGCCCTGCTCTGACAGCAGACTGATGGAATAGCAAACTGGTAGAGGAGGATGAGGGAGTAGTGATGCACCTCTCCCACTGTGTAGCATCAGGTCTGCATAGGGGCCATGGCAAGGAATGCAAGGAATTACATTAAGGGCTTTCTGTGCTAATCCATCACGATGGGACAATCGCAAGGCTTCTCCTTCCTTGTTTGCATTTGGTACCTGTGTAAAACAGACCAGCCTTAATTCCTATGCACATGATCCAGTTAAGTGCTTAAAGCACATATGTGATCTTTAGAGAAAAACTCTTATTTTTTCAACAAGCATAGAAGTATATAAAGCAAGAAGCTTCAACTCAAATCAGCAGGCTGCTCCATATGCTTACAATAGGTAAGTGCAGGCCCTGAGTTACGTATGTGAATCACATAACTAATCCCAGTATGCATAGTACTGGGATTTTAGGCAATAAAGTCGTACTGATTTTAGGCAATAAGCCTCAAAAGATAAAAAAAGCCTTGTTAACAAAATGACTAGAATATTTCCTACAATAAAGGGGTCTTTCAATACTCTTCCATGTTCACATCAGACTATCCTAGCTGCTCTTACTCTTTCCATCTCCTTTTCTCTCCTACCCTCACCTATAGCTCATGGGGCATTGGTTAATGGGCTCTGTTTTAGGCCATCTTCTCACTTGTCAGGCAGAACTGAGCTACATCTTGGGGAGAACCGTGCAAATACAAAGTAAACAAAACCTAAACAGCTTTCCTTTGTTTGTAAAAGCTTACATAGGATGCTGCAACAGGTATTGTATTAAAACCTAAAATAAATAAATGTAAGCTGTTCCTAGCATAGTAAATGTAACATTGCTTTTTGTGTAACCCAAGGATTGAAAAGAGAAGAAAAATCCCCAAACATAGAACAGGTGACAGAACAAAATGGTCACTACACCCTGGTAAAAGTGAAGTTACTTACTCTCAGAACCTAAAGCAATATTTGTACCCTTTCTCCTGGGTGATCAACAGGCAGTAATTATTTGTTCATTAGCTGCTCAGATCACCGTAAGCTGGTGATGGGTTCAGAAATGGCTGGGGAGTAGACAAAGAAATTTTTCTCCCAAGAAATCAATTCGGCTGCTTCAGGAAAACATGATTAATGTTTTCTTGGGATGCTGCCTGCACCAGAAGGGCAGCTATGTCTTTACACATTATTAATATAGAGTGCACTCCTGCTATAAAACTCTCTCAGGTAAAGCCAGCTATGACAGAATTACCGACCTGTCAAACCTCACCAATTTGCTTTCTAACACCAAACCATGCGAGTGCTTACAAAAGCTGCTATTTCTCACTATTCCTGCCTTGCAAGGCCACCTGCCCACTAAGAGGCATGGGGAGGTAGACAAGGTTTTTCTTCCTTCTGCATACGTCCATAAACATGTGGAAACTTTGACAACATGTAACAAGCCAGAGTCAATTAGGTGGTGAACACACTCCTACACAAAACACTTAAACTGCCCCAGGATGGGGAAGATGCTTCAGTTTTCCTCTTCAAGGTGAGAAATAAGAATCACTGCATTTGTCAAACAAATTTACTGCTTTGGAAATGGGAATTTGAATAGTTTTCTCATTTTTTGGGGACATTACTACAGGTCTTACCTCATTGAAAGTCTACCTGATGGCATGATGACAGCGTATGTTTATACTATCTTGGCCAACAAAACATATAGGTAGACTAGACCTAGAGATGTTAAGACTTGAATGTGCATTTGTATGTATGCAAATATCCACTTATATAGTGTAAATGATCCTAGAATATAGCATTGTGCTATATTCAAATATAGCTTTTTGTAGTTAAAACAGAAAAAACCTCAAAATACAGACCTCACAGTTTTAAACTTTTTCCCCATGAGAAAAGACATTACAGATGCATACGGAAAAGTTTCTTACTACTACAATAATAAGACAATTTATTCTCAAGATGTCCACTAAGCAATAAAGCACAAGTAACCATAAAGTATTCAGCAACTTTTCTGCAGTTTGCTGTACTTCTTTATCCAAGATATTTTTATGTGTGTGCAAATGAGCACATATATTATCTGACTTGTCATTAGCTTATCTAAATCTTGACATGGAGTATAAATTGTTAATGATGTGCAAACAATACTGCAAGCAGTGAGAACTGTCAAAAGTATATAGCAGGACCAAAAGTCACAAAAAGGCAAACAGGAAAACTTTCCATGGCATCTTCTTTCCTGCTATAAAAATGTAGTTCACTTTAATACCAGTTAAGCAATGTTTACACAGCATTAAACAGGTGAAAGAGTAGAAAAATCCTTCTTTCACAACAGTACTTATGGTGGAAAAAAACTAAGATTCCTCAAATGAACACTGGAATAGTCAGTCCTAGTCCTTCCTTCATGACAGAAACCTTCAAATGCCCATGTCTTTGAGCACTACTGTTGGCAACTGATCTCTAAGCAGGATATTGCACTCCAGTGCCATCCTTGATTTTACACTGCATTTACAGTTGGATACACTGGTTTGTTTAAACAAGGTTAAAACCTTGGTTTTGTTATTTTTTAATTTATTTAACTGCATGAGGAACGGTCTAATTCACAAGCACTGTTAAATATTTACACACCAAGATTTGAAGAACAGCTATTATAGGTCTCGAGTTTGACAGAGATTACACCTCCAATGAGAAAGTAAGAAAACTGCACTCTGTAATGCCAAGGTATATTCCAGGGAAGAAGAAGGGATGGTGGGAGGGGATACTGCCTAGTTGTTTCTTGTAATCCATTCAGATGTCACTGCCTCTGAGATAAACAGGAAGATGCTGGTTTCCACTTCGTGTTCGTGATGCATAAGCAGGAGAGTGTTGTTCTTTCCATCTAAAGAAGGGAAGGGTCATCACACATCTCCCTATGTCAGGCACATGTAAGTATGCAGTCAGCATGGCTGCTCTTGAGATATTGCAGTTTAAACATTACCTCTTGCTCAAAGGTGCATAAAATCAATATCAAGCTCATCCTGGCTTCTAATAGTTACAATGTAACCCCAAAGTTACCCTACTGAGGTTAATTGAGTAATTTATGATTTATAGCAGTTTAAAGCAAAGCAAAGCAAAATACAGGAACCTCTGTAGTGCATAGCTCATACACTTCTTGTAAATATCTGTGACCCTGAAAGTCCAACTTCTTTGTCTGAGGAAATATTTACTTCATGAACTGCATGTTTCAAGGTCACATTTCACATCCAGCACATGTTCATACTTAAGAACACCACATTAGCAACTCTAGGCATACCAGTCTCCCACATGCAGCATCGATTCTCCTGCTAGCAAAGGGAGGCAAAGCTGTCCTACTTCCTTGAGACTTTCAGGCTTTGCATCAATTTTATAGCTCAGTGCTCTCTGACTGAGGTTTAACATACTGTAGAAGCTCATGCAGAACTTCAGCTACTTGTCCTGGTTAGAACGACTGGGACCAATTCATCCCTGGATGGGTGTA